>NC_080480.1:4032500-4390000 GCF_030265055.1 Doryrhamphus excisus | reverse complement strand
TACAAAGCCATGATTAAAATACAGATATGATATGATGATGCTAATTAACATCATCGTTCAGCCCCCCCCTCCACAACCCCCCGACCCATGAGAGCTTGTAAAGGATGAGTAATGGCAAGAAATGTATTCCTATTTGTTATCCAATATGAAGCATTGTTGTACGTACAAGAAAAATATCCCTACTGTAATATGCATGCCAGGCCAGTACTGCAATTTTTTATAGTGACTTACAGTATGTATACATACTGTATAATGGGACACAACAAGACTAAAATCGGAGACCAGCACCAGTACTCCCACAGTGGAAGGGAAAGTGTTTCCTGTCCAGTACAGTGTTAAAACACCTAAAAGGGTTTGGGCAGGGGTGTTTAAAATGTGGCACAGGTGCCATTTGCGGCTCAGTACATTCTTTAAAAAAAAAAAAAAAAAAAAAATGAGAAATTGTAATTTTGCAAGAACAAAGTAAAAAAAAAAAAAGTTGTAATTGAACAAGAAAATTTTATGACAATCATGTTGTAATATTATGATTTGTTCCCCCGCTTTTACCCATGTTTTAGCTGTGTATAAAATAATGAATGTTGTATTTTAATGTTTTTAATTTTACTATGTTTACTTGCTTTTATTCAACTCCATTTTTTCTGTAAAGCGTCTTTGAGTATTTTGAAAAGCGCTATACAAATAAAATGTATTATTATTTTTATTATTATTAATATTATGACAAAAATAACCTCAGTTTGGTTGCATGATGTAGAAATATTTAAGAAAAACATATTAATATTTAATAAATACATTCATTTTTTAAATTAAAAATATTTAATATTATGAGGAAAAAACATGTACTTTACCCCAACTATTTTAAGTTTCCTCCTGTAATTATGACTTTATTCCCATAATATTATTACTTTATTCACATAACAGACCTTTTCACGTAACCTATTTTCCCCCAATGGCTGCACGGTGACGAGTGGTTAGCGTGCAGGCCTCACAGCTAGGTTCAATTCCACCCTCGGACATCTCTGTGTGGAGTTTGCACATTCCAAAAACATGCTAGGTTAAATGGCGACTCCAAATTGTCCATAGGTATGAATGTGAGTGTGAATGGTTGTTTGTCTATATGTGCCCTGTGATTGGCTGTCCACCAGTCCAGAGTGTACCCCGCCTCTCGCCTGAAGACAGCTGGGATAGGCTCCAGCATACCCATGACCCTTGTGAGGATAAGCACTAGAAAATGAATGAATGTGCACTTGGGGGGGGGGGGGGCGTACAGCAATGAATCTCGCACACAATAAAACTAAAATAAAGTAAAATTATTCCAACAACATGCATGCTAGGTTAATTGGCGACTCCAAATTGTCCATAGCTATGAATGTGAGTGTGAATGGTTGTTTGTCTATATGTGCCCTGTGATTGGCTGGCCACCAGTCAGTCCAGGGTGTACCCCGCCTCTCGCCCCAAGACAGCTGGGATAGGCTCCAGCAACCGGGTATATTAGAAAAAGTATTTGTGTTTGTTTCCCACTGAAACCAACTACTCACTTTGAATAGGTTTTGAGTTTAAAACTAAAAAGCCACCCGTGGATGATCCCCCAATGACGGAGCCACCTAGTCCCATCTGAGCTAGAACCACCAAGACAAACCAAAGACAACCTAAGACTGGCTTTAAATCTTTCCCCCCCCCTAATGAGATGTAGCTTCCCAGGAATGTTTGCTGATTTGCAGTCTTATCCGACCATCCAGGAAAACACGTCGTATTACCCAATTAAGGAGGAGAAAGAATGGATGATAAGAGATGGAGATGAAGGGGTTACGGGGCGGCGGGGACTTGCACAAATACACCAACAGCCCCGAAGATAAATCCAAAAGAGGGCATAGCAACCCGGAAGGGAAGCGGTGGAGAGATTTATTTATGTGAGAACGGCGGACAGAGACAAGATAGATTTACACGTGATAAAGGCGGAGATAAAGGGCCCTCTGGAAGCTGAGCTTTATGCTCCACCAGAGGGACGAGAAGCATGAAAACAATCCTAATGGTCTTTTTGGTTTTTGCCTTCTGGAATGGCGGGAGAGACATGAATCAGTGAGCTGCGATGCGATGTGGAGTGTTTACGCTCGTGGGGGTGCGGGACAGATGTGCCTCGCAACAATCAGCAGAAAAGTTGTCCTCAATTTCCACTCATCTATTAGTGGCATGGGGCCATCCACTCCAAGGAACTTACAATGTCTTAAAGGAGACCTTAAAGGGGACCTATTATGCTTTTTCCACTTTTCTGACCTATAAATGTAGCTAAAATGTTGTATTGTTATGCTAAACGATGCTAAAGTTTCACATAATGAGGTCTACACATTTGGAAGTGAGTCCTGAAAAAAGTTTGGGATGGCTGAAAACGCTCAGTTTCAAAAGGCGTGGTAAAACTCAGCCTTTGTGATGTCACAAAGGGGCGGATGTCCTTATATGGTTCATTGTTAGGAAGCACTTTTTGCTTCATTGATCATCCTTATGGCTGCACGGTGTTTGAGTGGTTAGCGCGTGGACCTCACAGCTAAGAGACCCGAGTTCAATTCCACCCTAGGCCATGCATGTGTGGGTTTTCTCCGGGTACTCCGGTTTCCTCCCACATTCCAAAAACATGCTAGGTTAATTAGCGACTCCAAATTGTCCATAGGTATGAATGTGAGTGTGAATGGTTGTTTGTCTATATGTGCCCTGTGATTGGCTGGCCACCAGTCCAGGGTGTACCCCTCCTCTCGCCCGAAGACAGCTGGGATAGGCTCCAGCACCACTTTTTTGACTTTTTAAATCTCATAATTATGACTTGTCTATCTAATAATTTCGATTTGTTATGTCATATTTTCAATGTGTTATCTCCTAATTTGGATTTCTCATAATTTTTTCAAAATTTCGACCTTATCTCATAATTTTGACTTTTTAATCTCATAATTTAGATTTTTTAATCTCATAATTTCGACTTGTCTATCCAATAATTTTGATTTGTTATCTCATAATTTCGATTTGTTATCACATATTTTCAATGTGTTATCTCCTAATTTGGATTTATCATAATTTTGACTTTTTAATCTCATAATTTCGACTTTTTAATCTCATAATTTCGACTTCTTATAATTTTGACTTTCTCACCTGAAGACAAGGCAGCTGGGATAGGCTCCAGCACCCCCTCGCGACCCTCGTAAGGATAAGCGGTACAAAATGAATGAATGAATGAATGATCATCCTTATCTAAAAATTAGCATCATAACCAATTAGAATTGGACCCAAACCGCGCTCCGGAGTATCAGTCGCAGGACCGGGCCCAACCATGTGAAGTATAATCCAGGAAATACGGTGTTTGTTTCATTGATGATTGACACCAACCTTGCTCTCTCGCACCAGCAACTGGTAGGCCGTGTGCTCGTCCAAGCTGAGGTCATCCGGCAGAGCGGGAGACGAGGACTTATCCGAGTTGAGTTGCTCCGACTTCAGCGAAGCCTGCTCGATCTCCGCCATCCTGATCTGGTGCAAGGAAGTCACCTCAGTTATTCACATTCTAGATAGAGTCAACAAATTTCAATCAATAGCTCATCTATGCTACGTGTTGGCATCATTTCAATTGGTTAGGGGAAAAATAGCCAAACCAGGCAGCCAATCACAGCACGGCTTATTGTGCAATGCTACAGTATTTCTAATCAGAAGGTGTTGTGGTTTCCTTTTCCTGTGGCTTTGGTTTCCAAGCAAAACGTTACGCTAGGTTAAAAGTAGCTCCTGTGTGCCCTAAAAATAACACCGCCAGACATAATGTTGTGGAACAAACCCCCCCCCCTCCCTTTCCCGTACACTGAAATGTAGTCAACCTCACCCTGGGGATGTCCTCACGAGGTTACCGCACCCCAAATGCAACCTTGTAAGGCCCTCAAACACCCCAAAAAAAGCAAAACAGGTGACGGACAGACCGGACGGAGAGACCGGACGGACGCCACATCTGAGGAACACCCACCTTGTCGCACACAAACACACCATGAAAGGTTAGTATACAGCGGAGAGAGAGACTGTGTGGAAGGAAAGGAGGAGGCAGGAGAGATTGATGGTTTGACAGCATCTGCAGACAGGCAGAAAACACGACTGACAGGTGAGACGGCGTGGAGGACGGTTATTTGGTCCTCGCGAGGTGGCCCCCCCCTCCCCCGCTGCACTTTGTCACGGTGATGGACAAACACTGGGACGGGACAAAATGCTGCTGACTTTTATCTCCCACGGGCGGCCTGCTGTCGACAAAGTAACCCACAGGTAGTCGGAGAGAGTTGCACGCATGCACGTTGAAGAGGGAGGGGGGGGCGGGGGTTACATGCAGGGGGGAGGGGCCTCATTCATGGACGTGTCTGCTTGTTACACAATGCACTGGGATACACACTTTCCATTCACTGTGCTTTGTCAGATGAATGACGTGTTGACAGGCCTTCTAAATAAGGCTTTTAACATTATTAGAGCCCTCTAGACATGAAATAACACCCCTATAGTCACCTTTACACTGATATTACCCAATATGGTATAGACATAAGAGAAAATACAACTTAATATTGACTTACTTTTTTTTAAACTTCCTTTTCTATACAGTATTTGCTACGGTGGCCTTTGTCCCCATCCATGTAACGTTACTGACACCTAATAACGGAATACTACAATGTCTTTGAATGCATCGTCACAACTTTTATCTAATAAATATGACTTTTTCTCTTGTAATTTCAACTTTTTAGCTTATAATTATGACTTTTAGGTCATAATTTCAACTTTTTAATCTCATAATTATGACTTTTAAGTAATAATTTCGACTTGTCTTGTAATTATGACTTTTTAATTCATAATCATGACTTTATCTCGTAATTTTTCTGACATTTTATCTCACAATTAGGACTTTGTTATCTCATAATTTTCCCTTTTTAATCTCATAATTATGACTTTTACCTCATAATTTCAACATTTTATCTCATAATTATGACTTTTACCTCATAATTTCGACTTGTCTTGTAATGATGACTTTAACTCATAATCATGACTTTATCTCATAATTTTTTTGACATTTTATCTCACAATTAGGACTTTCTTATCTCATAATTTCCACTTTTTCCACAATTAGGACTTTCTTATCTCATAATTTTCACTTTTTAATCTCATAATTATGACTTTTACCTCTTAATTTCAACATTTTATCTCATAATTATGACTTTTACAAGATATTTTATCTCACAATTAGGACTTTCTTATCTCATAATTTACACTTTTTAATCTCACAATTAGGACTTTTATCTCATAATCTTGACTTGTCTTGTAATTATGACTTTTTAACTCATAATCATGACTTTATCTCATAATTTTGATATTTTATCTCACAATTAGGACTTTCTTATCTCATAATTTCCACTTTTTAATCTCATAATTATGACTTTTACCTCATAATTTCAACTTGTCTTGTAATTATGACTTTTTAACTCAATCATGATTTTATCTCGTATTTTTTTTTTACATTTAATCTCACTATTAGGACTTTATCTCATAATTTCCACTTTTTAATCTCATAATTATGACTTGTTTTGTAATTATGACTTTTTAACTCATAATCATGACTTTATCTCATAATTTTGACATTTTATCTCACAATTAGGACTTTCTTATCTCATAAATTCCACTTTTTAATCTCATAATTATGACTTTTTTTCAGTGGTGCAAACAAGCTACCATAATTTATCATTATGATTCCATTGCATTATTTTCTATTGATTTTTTCTTTACAATAAATAAAACCAAGACCATGACCGTCCTCCTCCGTGTTTTTTTTACATTTAACCAACAAAAAGAGGCCGGCGGTTCCACTCCACATGTGCATGTGTGCTGCATATGTGCACGTGTTATCAAGGTCACACGGGGGGGGGGTGGTACCTCTTGGGGGTGGCCCCTGCAGTCTTTACAGATGAGTGGAGGGGAGGAGTAATGGTGGAAGACAGAACCAGAGAGATTGTCGATCATCAGCATCTCCCCTTCTAATGTATCCTTGATCAGGAGAGATACGCTGTCCAGCCATTGGCTCTCCTGGAATACACACACATACATACACACATATACACACACACACACACACGTGCATACATACATACATACAGGGACGCGGGGCCACCAGACCAGAATTGCACGCAACGCAGGCACAAATGTGTGCACATGCCGACATGCGAGGACAGAAAAACACGCAGGGAAATGCAAAAACAGTCGTAAGGCTTCCAAACAAAAGCATAGCAGCCATCATTAAAAAGAAAAAACACACAATTTCCAACAACTGTGTTGTGTCATAACCCAATAAAAATCCTCCACACAGATTCTGTTGACTGTTTGAATCTGTTTTCGGAAAAGAAGTTGCACACTTTAAACCCTCATTAGACAAGCAACGTCTTTTTCCCTTTCAGCACGGCGCGTGCCGCAATTACTCCTGATATATCACCTCATTTACTTAGCAATACCTTCATGTAACACTTTTAGAGATTTAGGCATTTGCTTTGGTGCCTGGGCTTTATTAGCTTTAAAGCACTTAAGACTCAATCAGTCTTTTTGTTCGCCCCCCCCTCTGCAAGTACACTGCTTTTAGAGAGATACGCTCTGTTCCCATCATGATGCCCATTTATTTGTAGCTCCTTTTTTTTGGTTCTTTCATCGTCTCGTTGGACTATTAGGCTAACTTCACACACACAAAAAAAGATCTTGCAACCTCTCTTTTATTGCAGTTAAGTGGTTCCGACCAGAATTCCTTATTCATACATGGAATATTTTCCGAGTTAGAGCATTTAAAACCTGTTTAGTGTCTTCAAAATGCATTTTTTAAACATTATTAGAGATCTCTCGGCATGAAATAACACCCCTATAGTCGGCTTTAACCAATATACTAGACATGGTAAAAGAAAATACGACACATTAGACATAATATATACTCACACTGAGTTTGGTTCTTTCATCGTCTCGTTGGACTATTAGGCTAACTTCACACACAAAAAAAAAATCTTGCAACCTCTCCTTTATTGCAGTTAAGTTGTTCCCGACCAGAATTCCTTATTCATACATGGAATATTTTCCGAGTTAGAGCATTTAAAACCTGTTTAGTGTCTTCAAAATGCATTTTTTAAACATTATTAGAGATCTCTCGGCATGAAATAACACCCCTATAGTCGGCTTTAACCAATATACTAGACATGGTAAAAGAAAATACGACACATTAGACATAATATATACTCACACTGAGTTTGGTTCTTTCATCGTCTCGTTGGACTATTAGGCTAACTTCACACACAAAAAAAAAATCTTGCAACCTCTCCTTTATTGCAGTTAAGTTGTTCCCGACCAGAATTCCTTATTCATACATGGAATATTTTCCGAGTTAGAGCATTTAAAACCTGTTTAGTGTCTTCAAAATGCGTTTTTTTAAACATTATTAGAGACCTCTGGGCATGAAATAACACCCCTATAGTCAGCTTTAACCAATATACTAGACATGGTAAAAGAAAATACGACGCATTAGACATAATATACGTATACTCACACTGAGTTTAGTTCTTTCATCGTCTCGTTGGACTATTAGGCTAACTTCACACACAAAAAAAAATCTTGCAACCTCTCCTTTATTGCAGTTAAGTGGTTCCCGACCAGAATTCCTTATTTGTACATGGAATATTTTCCAAGTTAGAGCATATAAAACCTGTTTAGTGTCTTCAAAATGTGTTTTTTTAAACATTAGAGACCTCTCAGCATGAAATAACACCCCTATAGTCAGCTTTAACCAATATACTAGACATTAAAAAATAATAATAAGAAAATACGACACATGAGACATAATATATACTCACACTGAGTTTTTTTTTTGTTCAGTACTTTCTAATACAGTGTTTCTCAACTGGTGGATCAGGACCCAAAAATGGGGCACAAACCCATTCTGGGTGGGTCAAAGACAACAAGTCAAAATGTATATTTAAAATATTTCTATTTAATAATTAAAATAAGGAAAATCTTAATTATTCATTTAAATATACATTGAAATTATGAAAAAATATATAAAATTAAATAAACAAATTATCAGAAAGTTACATTTAAATATTTCATATTGTGAAAAATATGTTTTCAAAACAAATACTTCAGATTATATAACATTTTAAGCATTTATGATAGTCTGAAGTATATATATATTTTGAAAATATATTTTTCATCCTTTATACTGATTTTTTGTAGTTTGTAGTTTTTGTAGTATTTTTATGTATTCTTTAATTTTGTAAAAAAGGCCAAAAAAACCCTTTTAAAGACAAATCTTATTTTTATTTTTTTTTATTTTTAGTATCAGTTCAGCTTCTTCTCTTTATATTTTGCCTTTTTGCCGTATTTTCCCAATATATTTTATTTAAATATTATTTCTACAATGTGCCGCTGGCTAATAAAAATCCAACTGCGGGCTGCAAATGGCCCCCGGGGCCACAGTTTGGCCTTAAAGTAACAATGTTTACATTAGCGTGGGTCGACATTTGAACTTTTGAGTTGTTTTAACCGTCCGTTAACACATTCCCTTTTTGTCCTTTAATGTCATATGTCCTCATAATTTTTAACATTTTCTATTTTCAGTGAACCCTAATAACACACGAGTAAATGAAATTATGCAACAATGACTCAATTTGTCGACAAGGTGCACACACTCACACTCACACAGAGCAAAATACTGTGTGGCGTGTAGGTGGCTGTGTATAAAAAAAAAGGTGTTTGATTGACTGTGGTGGCCTATGTGCTGGCCTCCATTAATAACTGTATTAGTGGACAACAATAGGGCCCGTCTGCTGGGAGTTGAGAGAAAGAGAGAGCTGAAATTAATTACAACCTCTATCTGACTGTCACTGGCTGAGCTATTATCTTTCCTATTTCTTTTACCCTTTCACTTCACTGTGTGTGTGTGTGTGTGTGCTATCGCTAACGAGTGTTTCACTACAACCCAAGCTTCACAGTGTAACGACAAAGTGTAGGAGAACTGGATAGATCAGATCGATCCATCGAGATACACTTATGGGAATAAAAATGTAAAAAAAATGGGTGGAATGGAACCCACCTTTGTTATTCCTCATTAAAATTCAGATTGAATGTTGTTTTTAGGTTGGACTATGACACCATTGTTGACACTGTTTACATTGTTTACAAAGGATTCCATCACAAGAACAGTTTGACACTGGAACAGATCATTTCTATTTGCATTATTTTGCTGAATGGTGTTTTACTGTATTTTACTTTCTTACTTCTTGATCTAATTGACCTTTTAAAGTTTTTTTTAAAGCTAAACCTGCTTAAAATAAATAATCTAAATATGCTAAAAATATATTTCTATGTTGTTAAAAAGTGATGACAAGTTGTTTCGATTAATATTTCACGGTTTTTCAATAAAACAAGTATCGCAAAAATGCACCTCCGGTTTCTAATGATGTACTTCCGGTTTCCGCGATGAAAATGATTGCTCGCAAGAAGTATTGCAGTAAATGATAACATGGTTCGTGTTGTTAAAAAAGTGAGTACAAGTTGTTTAGATTTAAAAAATGCGCTTCTAAAACGTTTTTATTCAAAACATTGTTCGAAAATGTACCGCTGGTTGGCGATGACGCACTTCCGGTTTTGGCTAATAAATACGTTTGGAAGCGACAATTAAAGTCTTTACACGGTAAATTATTAGGCAGGAAAGCCGTAAGTTTGATTATATTATGTTTTATTCAGGTAACTAATGTATATTAATGCTTATGTTGCTGAAATGTAATTAAATAAAGCTTAGCACGCGCTATTTGTGTTTGTAATGCCTCAATGTTTTGACCATTTTCTATCTGCTGTTGTTACCTTTAAGGTATTTCTCCTTATAAATAAATAAGTATATGGGTTGAGGTAAAATACATTAAAATATAAAAGTGAGTACAAGTTGTGTAGATTTTAAAAAATGCGCTTCTAAAACGTTTTTATTCAAAATATTGTTCTAAAATGTATCTCTGGCTAGCGATGACGCACTTCCGGTTTTGGCTAACAAATACAATTGTTTAGAAGCGACAATTAAAGTCCTTATACGCTAAATTATCAGGCAGAAAAGCCGTAAGTTTGATTATATTATGTTTTATTCAGGTAAATAATGTATATTAATGCTTACTTTGCTGAAATGTAATTAAATAACTAGCATTAGTTTGTAATGCCTCAATGTTTTGACCATTTTCTATCTGTTTGTATTGCCCTTAAGGTATTTCTCCATATAAATACATAAGTGTATGAGTTGAGGTAAATTACGCTAAAATATAAAAGCGATTACAAGTTGTTTAGATTAATAATTCAAAATTTTTATTCAAAATAACACTTTATTTGTGCTTGTAATGGAGTCTGTGTTCTCTCATTACAGTTTTCACTGCGACTAAACTCCAGGGTTTTCATTTGTGGCCACCGGAATCTTCTAAAAATCACTAAACTGCTCTCTTTCTCTCTTTTTAAACTCAAACAAACAACATCTGTGCATCTTCCTGATTCCACATCTCAGTGCCATGAAAATATGTGTATATTTTCAAGCACTGCAGCACAGTTAGGTGTGCCCACTTCCTCATTTCAGCCTTACTACACACACACACACACACACACATACACATATATATACACACTAAACCCTGCGACTGAATAAATTGCAGCGGTCTGCCAGATCCCTTACCGCAAATCACTAGAGAGAGCGAGAGATAGATAACGAAGGAGAGACGCTGGCCGCGTTTTCCCTCGTCTGCAATAAGTTCCTTTGTCAGCCAACACGGAGCTAAAAATGGCTCCATGTGAACGAGAGGTGAAAGGCAGCCAGTGAGTCATCTTAACGTGTGCTCGTATCGCCATGAAGGAGCGTCAGACCGTGTGCGTAAAAACAAAAAAGGGGAGGGACCAACAAGTCCTATGTGTAAGTGCAGCAAATTCATGACTAACTCGTGCGCATCTTTTTTTCGTCCTTATAGGTTCTTAAAGGCAAACACACATGGAGACTTACTTGTGCTGGTGAGTACAACGGTCGGTTGGAGTCGGCGGCGTTGTACGTGGCTGCCATACGCGTCCTCCCTCCTCTTCCGCCTCCTCCTCCGTCCTTCCTCTTGGCCTCGGCGCCGGGTAGCGATCCAGCGGCCACCGCGACTTTGTCCGCCCCGCCGCCGCAGCCGGGGGCGCCCATGCAACAGAGGGTGCCCTGGGCCAGCTCCAGCTCAATTTCTGCATCCATCTCCGCCTCCTCTTGGGCCTCCTTGTTGGAGTCGTCCAGGTGCTTCATCAGCACGGCCACCACCACATTGATGAGCACAAACTGGGCGGTGAGCACGAAGGAGACAAAGTACATGGGCGAGATAAACTGAAGGCTGGGATTGCAGGCGTAGTCCACATCGGTGCCATGGTCTGGGGGGCACTCCCGCAATGTGTCCTGGGGTCAAAGACACAGTGAAGACGGAGAACGCTCAGTGGACCAATAGTATTTATGTATTTAGAAGGTCGTGAACAGGTTCTCTCACTACGACAATATTCTATTTATAACCATTCATTCATTCATTTTCTACCGCTTATCCTCACAAGGGTCGCGGGGGTGCTGGAGCCTATCCCAGCTGTCTTCGAGCGAGATGCGGGGTACATCCTGGACCGGTCGCCAGCCAATCACAGGGCACATATAGACAAACAACCATTCACACCCACATTCATACCTATGGACAATTGGAGTCTCCAATTAACCGAAACTGGAGTACCCGGAGAAAACCCAGAGATGGCCGAGGGTGGAATTGAACTCGGTTCTCCTCGCTGTGAGGCCTGCGCACTAACCACTATCAACCGTGCAGCCCTTGGGGGAAATAAGGTTACGTGAAAAGGTCTGTTATGTGAATAAAGTAATAATATTATGGGAATAAAGTCATAATTACAGGGGGAAACTTAAAATTAAGTTAAAGTTAAACTTAAAGTAAATGTTTTTTCCTCATAATATTAGATAATTTTAACATTTAAAAAATTAATTTATTTTTAAAATATTACCATTCTAATATTTAAAAAATAATCATTTATTTTTAAAATATTAACATTTTAATATTAAAAAATATATTTTCTTAAATATTAAAATTATTTAATATTACGAATATTATTTTAATATTAAAAACACATTTTGAAATATAAAAATCTTAATATTAAGAATATATATTATTAAGAATTGAAAAATAATTAATTTATTTTTTAAATATTAAACTTTTAATATAAAAAATATATTTTTAAATATTAAAATTATCTAATATGAGGAAAAAACATTTACTTTACCCCAACTATTTTAAGTTTTATCTATTTTTGACTATTTTTTTATCTATTATGACTTTATTCCCATATTATTACTTTATTATTATTAGTACTTTATTATTTACTTTATTATTAATTTTTTCTTGAATATTTCTAAATTATGCGACCAAACTGAGGTTATTTTTCCCCATAATATTCCAACATTATTGTCATAAAATTTTCTATTTCAATTACAACTTTTTTTTTGACTTTCATTCATTCATTTTCTACCGCTTATCCTCGCAAGAGTCGGCGGGGGGTGCTGGAGCCTATCCCAGCTGTCTTGGGGCGAGAGGCGGGGTACACCCTGGACTGGTGGCCAGCCAATTACAGGGCACATATAGACAAACAACCATTCACACTCACATTCATACCTATGGACAATTTGGAGTCGCCAATTAACCTAGCATGTTTTTGGAATGTGGGAGGAAACCGGAAAACCTGCGCATGCACGGGGAGAACATGCAAACTCCACACAGAGATGGCCGAGGGTGGAATCGAACCCTAGTCTCCTAGGTCTGCGCGCTAACCACTCAACCACCGTGCATCCCTATTTACAACCAAGGAATCCTATTTCATGTGTCAATGACCACTCCTGCTCTTCAAGTCCAGGTAGTAGCGCACTTCTCTCTCATGCACACAGGGAATGAAGCACCGGGAGGTTTGCATTGAAGGGTAATTAGTGTTTTGTGTGCGAGTGCAATGAGCCACGAGTCACTTCCCGGCTCATCAGAGCGGAAATTTGTGCTGCCGTCGCTGAGCCAGCACATTCCTCTCCTCCGTTGGAAGCCCTGATTAAGACAAAGGATGGTTTATCTTTTGTCTCCCTCCGGGGGGGGGCGTCTTGTCGCCCGCTCGGTTGAATGATTCGAGTTGACTCTTTGCGGATGCTTGAGTAACGAGGGAAGGGTTGAAGAAATGCAGAAAACGACAAAATACCTTCATAATGCCGTTCCAGTTGTCGCCCGTAGAGACTTGAAACAAAGTCAGGAAGGCCATGCCAAAGTTCTCAAAGGTAGCGTGACGACTCATTCCTTCACAAGGGTAGTCTTGATTGCAAACTGGAAGGACGAGGAAGAGTGGAAGAGAGAGATCATTTTGTCGCAGTTGTGTAAAATAATGCTAAGCTACCTTGAAATCACCTTTCAGATCAATAACAATGATCTTGTTTTGTCCTTCAGCTTGTATCCCCAAATAATCTGGACAATGACCTCGAGAAAGACGCGGATTTCTCCAGCATGGCGGCAATTTGACAAGACCGAGTGAGTATCTTCTTTTTGCAATGTGGCGTTTAAGGACACCGTGTATGAGAGCGATGGATTGGGGGGAGATGATTCCCTGCTGGCTGACTCACAGAGAGCACTGATGATGAAAAGACTTTCGGGATGAATCGGATACAATACGGTGCTTTTAATGTGATTCATGGAACCCCTTCAATCAGACGCTGCTTCAATTTATGTGTAAAAAAAATCTGCCTCTCGTGAGAAAAAATTAGGACATCCCAATTCTGTGTTTTTGTAACTTTTCTACCACCGAACTGACAAATAGCCATAATTTGGATCCCATCATTTGAACTCTAACGGCTCGATCGTCAACAAATTTGTCAATTTGTCAACAAAAGTTGAGCAACATTGGTTTAAAAACATTGCCGCCATCCGCCAAAATGTGTTTGCAGGGGCACAGGCAGGACTTAGAAACTATTTACTCACAACTTATTGGCCTTTTGTCGAATAAATAAACAAATTATCTCACACTACACAATACGATTGAGAACCGGTGGTCTCCATTTCTTCGTTCATCTGTACAGACCACTGTATGTGCCTTTAAAAGCACCACGACACACCTATCTACATACACCGTAACCGTTCTTAGACTGTCGATATTACTCACCAAGTTCTCCGAAAAGCTCCACTCCTAAGGCGGCGTAGATGAAAAACAGCAGCATGAAGAGCAGGCCCAGGTTACCCACCTGAAACAAAAAAAAAACGAGCTGGTAAATGCAGCAGAATAGCAAATTAACCAGCGGGTAGCATTTCATGTTGGAATATTTCATATGCAACCTTGGAATCTATTATAAAGGATTAAATTCATGAACAGACACTAATGACTAAGCTCTTAATAAAATAGTACAGTGCAGTGTTGAAGGTACATGTGCAAATAGTATATAGTATATACTGTGTATATATAATTCAGCCAAATTTGAGTACTTTAGATCAATTAAAATGATGTTCATTCACTCCAACTTGGTAATAATTTATAAATATGTGATAATTCTGGTCAAATAAAGGCAAAAAATCCATTGTGAAAAGCAGCTAAGATATTTGGTTAAAAAATTATATTTTTTATATGCATATTGAAGCATATTTTTACAAAATATTTTAGCTTAAATAAAGCACATTCAAGCATAAAAATGACTAAATTAACTAAAATAGAAATATAAGGCATTGAGGAGACGCATTCTAAGACGTTGTGATGATACTCTACTCTGGTCACTAGGTGTCAGTAATGTTTCACTAATGAAACGACAGGAAGTAACAACAAGACTGATCTCATGTACTAGATCTTTATAAAATAGTACAGTGCGTGTTGAAGGTACATGTACAAATAGTATATATTGTGTATATATAATTCAGCCAAATTTGAGTACTTTTGATCAATTAACTTGGTAATAATTTATAGATATGTGATAATTCTGGTCAAATAAAGTTAATAGGGCAAAAAATACCATTGCGAAAAGCAGCTGTCTGTTTCCGCGAATAAAATATCTTAACCCCAAATAAAAGAACAAAATTATTTTTTTAAGGACAAAATTCTGCCTTTTGTTGCTACGGTACATAGCGGATTATCTCACAATTTTGTAGATATTTGATGATTTGATGATATCCGATATCATCAAAATCATCATGTGTTAGCATCATTCATCCGTGATAATACAGGTAAAATGTGAGTTTATGTCTTCATGCTTCACTGATGGTACTTTTTTTTTGTCAAGCGACAAGACTTTGCGGTTTATTTGGTGGTCCTTGAATGCTAAAGTACTGTCTTGTATTTTTTTATATTTTATTTTAATATTTTATTTTATATTATATATTTAATTTTTATGTTTTATATTTTATATTTTATATTTGATTTTATATTTTATATTTTATATTTTATATTTTATATTTTATATTTTATATTTTATATTTTATATTTTATATTTTATATTTTATATTTTATATTTTATATTTTATATTTTATTTTTCCACATGCTATCCCGCTTTACTGTACACTGCTCGGATAACTTTCAAATAATCTTTTAATTCATTGTTTTCCCTCGCCTTTTGTTGAGCGGAATCCTCCATTCACGCCTTTGTTCTAACGTCCACAATGTCTCCAGTCTCCCCGCGTGATGAACGGAGATGATGCTGGATGCTTGCCATTTCATTTTCACTGTGAAATACGGTGTCATCTATCCTCAGGTTAAATCTCTCGCCTGGTCGTTACACTTTCACCGCGTTCCTGACCTCAAACACATAGAGAGAGACCTCCTGGAACTGTTTAATTAGCCTGAGTTTTAATTACCTCCCCGCGCACCCTTGGGACTGAGCGAAGGCTTGGTGTTAATGAGAGGGGATCGATTAAAAAAAAAAATCGATCCCCTCGCTATTCCTGCGACTTATACTCCAGAGCGACTTATATATGAAAAAACCTTTTGTGTTCATGTTTATTTAGCTGAATAACCATTGTGTTAGCATATCTTACACCTATTAGCATGTTCGCTATTCTTTTATTGTTAGAACTTGAAAATGCGACTTATACTCCGTAGCAACTTATGTATGTTTTTTCCTACCTAATTATGCATTTTTGGCCATGTGCGACTTATACTCCGTAGCAACTTATGTATGTTTTTTTTTTTTACCTAATTATGCATTTTTGGCCTTGTGGACTTATACTCCGTAGTGACTTATGTATGTTTTTTTCTACCTAACTATGCATTTTTGGCCTTGTGCGACTTATACTCCGTAGCGACTTATGTATGTTTTTTTCTACCTAATTATGCATTTTTGGCCTTGTGTGACTTATACTCCGTAGCGACTTATGTATGTTTTTTTCTACCTAATTATGCATTTTTGGCCTTGTGCGACTTATACTCCAGTGCGACTTATGTATGTTTTTTTCTACCTAATTATGCATTTTTGGCCTTGTGCGACTTATACTCCGTTGCGACTTATGTATGTTTTTTTCTACCTAATTATGCATTTTTGGCCTTGTGTGACTTATACTCCAGTGCGACTTATGTATGTTTTTTTCTACCTAATTATGCATTTTTGGCCTTGTGCGACTTATACACCGTAGCGACTTATGTATGTTTTTTTCTACCTAATTATGCATTTTTGGCCTCGTGCGACTTATACTCCAGTGCGACTTATGTATGTTTTTTTTTCTACCTAATTATGCATTTTTGGCCTTGTGCGACTTATACTCCGTAGCGACTTATGTATGTTTTTTTCTACCTAATTATGCATTTTTGGCCTTGTGCGACTTATACTCCGTAGCGACTTATATATGTTTTTTTTCTACCTAATTATGCATTTTTGGCCTTGTGCGACTTATACTCCGTAGCGACTTATGTATGTTTTTTTTCTACCTAATTATGCATTTTTGGCCTTGTGCGACTTATACTCAGTAGCGACTTATGTATGTTTTTTTTTGGTATGTTAGAATCATGGACTCTCTTCCCCCTGAACAATTCATTGCCTATGCGTGTACCTGAGGCAGGGCTTGGACCACCGTATCCAGCAGGGCTCTCATTCCCGTGGCCATCTTCAGCAGCTTGAGGACTGTGTGAGGAGGGAGTCTCTTTTAGTGAGTGGTATAGATACTCTATATCTCAGGTACCAAGTATTTCATCCGCGACGCGTACCTCGTGCTATCCTCAGTACTCTCATGATCCTGATGATGGTGGGGTTGATGGGCAGGGCGGCGCTGATCTCGATCTCCTCCAATGTGATGCCCATGACAGACAGCAGCACGATGGCGAGATCCAGTTGGTTCCACCTGGCACAAGCAAACACAAATGTTAGGGTAATGGTTTTATTGCATTTGAACATGCATCAGATTACAATTGAGTGCATCCCATAATCAGTTCACAAAATATATCATTTATAATTATTATAATTTTAATTTTATAATTTATATAAAAATATAATTTAAGTTTTTAGTTTTTTTTGTTTAAATCTTGTTTAAATAATGTAATAATTTTCCTTATTATTTTCTTTATTTTTTATTATTTCTTTATTATTATTTAATATTTTAATACTTTTCTAATATAATTTAAGTTTTTTGTTGTTTTTAGTTTAAAATAAAAAAAAAAACGTAAATTATATTAGGACTGTATTACATTTAATATTTTTTTCTTGGTGGATCAAATCTTTATACGGTGTGTTCAAGTGCTATTTCAGGCCTGTGCTGTTCGATCACTGGCTGTTATCTTTGTGGAGCGTTCAAGTGCTGATACAAGTACAGTACTTCTTTCTTTCCTGTGCTATTATTATTATTACTATTTGGTACTTGGTACTATTTTTTCACTCGCTGTGGAATTTGTGGTGCATTCAAGGGCTGGCCATCATTAGTTGTTTTAATTGTGTGTTGATAGGTGCGGTGCATTTAAGTACAGTACTACTTTCTGGCCAAACAGTTCATTGCAAGTTTGTAAGCCGGTTGTGGTCTTTGTGTTGTGTTCAAGGGCTGAGCTAATTGAAGTTGACTGCAGATTTTATGGTGTGTTCGAGCGTTACTTTATGGTGCGTGTTCATTTAATTACGTTATTAGTTTTAGTGTTTACGATGTGGTTATGTGCTCGCTGTTGGTTCGATGTACAGCAGAGGGCTATATGATGTGTTCAAGTGGTACTTTCTTTGTCGGTTGCGGTCTTTAGGGTGTGTTGAAGTACCACTCTGACCTGTTCTAGTGCTGATGATGTTTGTGGCGCTTTTAATCGTGACTTTCCGTGTCATGCTAGTGATGGATTCTTGTAATATATGCGCTGCGTTCAAGTACAGTATTGCTTTCTGGCTTGTGTTAGATTATCGCTGACCGTGGTGCTGATCCCTGGCCTGTGCTTGTTGATTGTTGACTGTAGATTATTAGAGGTGTTCAAGTGCTATGGTTTATGGTGTGTGTTATTTTATTAGTTTCAGTTTAAAGCGGAGAATCTGGCAACACAGATTCTTCTACCAGGAGCGGAACTAGAATGCGTACCGCCATGTACTGCAGGGCGGAACGGCATGAAAAAATGTGACCATTATGTAAAATAGCGGCACGCTTACAGACGACTTAGCGTACATGACAACATACGCCGCACCTGTCTTTGAAGAAGCGTCGGAAGCCGAAGGCGATGAGCTTGAGTATGGCTTCCAGCACAAAAGTGGAGGTGAAGAAGTAATTGCAGTACTTCAGGGCGAGATCTAGAGACTGGGAGAAGATATAGTCAAGAGGCATGAATGTGTGTCTTAGCATGCGTTAGCAGCTGGGCGGGTTCGGAACTGTCCCCGTTGTTTGAAGAGCAAAAAAACAAGCAACCCAGAGGCAAAAACGCAGCATCTTACATTCGTTAAAATTAGGATTTTTCACGCTTCAAATTTTGCAGCTTCACCACAGTTTTTCATAAATCAGGCTATTTTGTGGTGAAAATGGCACAACAATGCTACCTCCTGACCGTGAATCAGACATATGCTGTATTGTTCATCACGTGAAATCAGCAGTGCAATCACAGCTCATTGTGTTGGCTCCAGCTCCGTAACCTCCGTGCAAGTCGGTCAGTGATGAAAACCTCCCCCCCACTAAGCAGCGGCTTGGAGATGTGTCTTACGTGAGGTTGGTTGTAATGCTCCAGGGACATCGTGATGACGTTGATGCAGATGATGAAGGTGATGATGAGGTCCAGGTAGTGGTTGGTGCACAGGGTGTGGATCATCAGACGTACGCTGCTGTAGCTGGAGTAGTAGGGAAGCTTCTGGGCTTCTATTGGTGTAGAGGCATCATATTAAAGACATGTAAACATGTAATATCTTCTATTGAACTGGGGTGGGCAAATGTTTTGACACGCGGACGGGGTGGGGGTGGGGGGGTTGTATTCCAGTTAGTATTTTAAAGTAAATACTTTGGAAAGAACGGGCGGGCCGTATTCAAACACTTGGCGTGCCGGATGTGGCCCCCGGGCCATAGTTTGCCCACCCCTGCTATATAATGTATGTAGCTATACAGTACTGGAAACCACTACACAAAAGATACCCTCTCATAATAATAATAATAGCATGAAAAACCTGTTAAGGACATTCTAAATACATTTAACAGTATTAGAGCCCTCTAGACATGAAATAACACCCCTATATTTGCCTTTACACTCCTTTTACTGAATATAGTAAACATAACAGAAAATAGATAGATAGCTAAAGAAGCCGCAGCTGGACAGGGCGCCGCCATCTTGAAAAAAAAAAAATCATTGGACCTCATAACTACATAATCGCCGCATTGCTTTCACAAAATTTAAGGGGGGTTGTATGCCAGGTTGTGTTTCAAGTTTAAAGTAAATACTTTGGAAAGAACGGGCGGGCCGTATTCAAACACTTGGCGTGCCGGATGTGGCCCCCGGGCCGTAGTTTGCCCACCCCTGCTATATAATGTAGCTATACAGTACTGGAAACTACTACACAAAAGATACGCTCCCATAATAATAATATTAATATAATTATAGCATGAAAAACCTGTTAAGGACATTCTAAATACATTTAACAGTATTAGAGCCCTCTAGACATGAAATAGCACCCCTATATTTGCTTTTACACTCCGATTACTGAATATAGTAGACATAAGAGAAAATAATCATTGTATTTTAAGTTTAAAGTAAATACTTTGGAAAGAATGGGCGGGCCATATTCAAACACTTGGCGGGCCGGATGTGGCCCCCGGGCTGTAGTTTGCCCACCCCTGCTATATAATGTAGCTGAGTACACAAAATATATGCTCCCATAATAATAATAATAATAATAATAATAATAATAATAATAATAATAATAATAGGATGAAAAACCTGTTTAGGTTTAACAGTACTGTTTAACAGTATTAGAGCCCTCTAGACATGAAATAACACCCCTATATTCGCTTTTACACTCCTTTTACTGAATATTGTAGATCTCGTAATCATCAGACCTCATAACTACATAATCCCCGTCCTGATCTTACTTCTCCGCTTTTTCTCCATGCGGCGCTGACGCTTCTCCTCCCGCCTCTTGGCCTCCTCCACTTCCTGGTGCTGCCGGCACTTGTGGAAGTTCTCCACCACCACGCCCACAAACATGTTGAGAACGAAGAAGCTGACGATGAGGAGGAATGAGATGAAATAGAGCAGCATCCAGGGGTTGTTGTTGGTCACCGGCTGGGATGGGAGTGATATTAGCATATTAGCTTCCTTATTGCCTTCATGCTACACTTAGCTTTTACATGAGCGCTTGGCGGCTACCTGCTGGTCCACACCCACAGCATCCAGGCCGTGGTACATGATGTTGACCCAGCCGTCCTTAGAGGCCAGCACAAACAAGGACATCAGGGCCTATATATATATAAAAAAAAGCATTGTAGCATTTTAGGGTATAAATATATAAATACAAACTTTATTAACATCAAACATCAAAACAAACAGAACCAACCTGTCCCAAGTTGTCAAAATTGTACTTATGGTGGACCCACTTGTAGTTGGCTTGCAGACAGTCGGATTTGTTGGTGATGTTCTTAACGTTAGGACCCAAGCAGTAGAAGAACTTGCCTTTAAACAGCTGTGGGATTAACTCCAGTTAGCTACAATTAACTACGATTAACACAAAAACAACAGGATAGCATGTCATAGAGAAATGTAACTACTACTACAACAGGGGAATAATATTCATTCATTCATTTTCTACTGCTTATCCTCACAAGGGTCGCAGGGGGGGCTGGAGCCTATCCCAGCGAGAGGCGGGGTACACCCTTGACTGACTGGTGGAAAGCCAATCACAGGGCACATATAGACAAACAACCATTCACACTCACATTCATACCTATGGACAATTTGGAGTCGCCAATTAACCTAGCATGCATGTTGTTGGAATAATTTTACTTTATTTTAGTTTATTGTGTGCAAGATTCATTGTTGTACGCCCCCCCCCCCCCACGTGCCCATTCATTAAAAGGGTTCATTAAAGGGTCATGGGTATGCTGGAGCCTATCCCAGCTGTGTTCGGGCGAGAGGCGGGGTACACCCTTGACTGACTGGTGGAAAGCCAATCACAGAGGACATATAGACAAACAACCATTCACACTCACATTCATACCTATGGACAATTTGGAGTCGCTAATTAACCTAGCATGCATGTTGTTGGAATAATTTTACTTTATTTTAGTTTTATTGTGTGCGAGATTCATTGCACATTCATTCATTTTCTACCGCTTATCTTCCCAAGGGTCATGGGTATGCTGGAGCCTATCCCAGCTGTCTTCAGGCGAGAGGCGGGGTACACCCTGGACTGGTGGCCAGCCAATCACAGGGCACATATAGACAAACAACCATTCACACTCACATTCATACCTATGGACAATTTGGAGTCGCCAATTAAATTAACCTAGCATGTTTTTGGAATGTGGGAGGAAACCACAGTACCCGGAGAAGGGGAATAATATGTCAAATCTAAACATGTGACAAGTGTTGCAAAGCATGCTGGGAATAACTCCACTTACCTGTACGCCAAGAATGCCAAAGATGATGAAGAAAGCGCAGCATATGAGAACGATGTTCCCGATGGGTTTGAGGGAAGTGATGAGGGTCTCCACCACCAGTTTCAGACCTGGAGCTCTGCTGATCACCCTGTGGAGAAGAACGGAATACATATTGGATTTCTGGATCGGGATATCAGGTGTCGGATCATGTATTAGTAATTACACTGATGCTATAGTTGATGCCGTGATATACTACAAGATCTTTACTGCACCTGAGGGGACGCAAGGTTCTGAGCAGTCGCAGCACTCGGAGAACACCAAGGATCTTAGCCCCGCCCGCCATGGACACCACGATGTCAATCAACGACACAAACACCAGGAAGCCGTCCAGAATGTTCCAACTGCTGCGTAAATATGCCTGCTCCCCCATGTACAGACCCATGGACACCACCTGAGGATGAGAGAGACGGTATACATTTTTTTTAGGCTTTTTATTGAGATGTGCTTAGCACAGTACACTAGTGTGCTGATCTTGTGGCAGGCAGCCACACAGCAAAGAGACCCAGGTTCAATTCCACCCTTGCCCATCTCTGTGTGGAGTTTGCATGTGTTACTCCGGTTTCCTCCCACATTCCAAAAACATGCTAGGTTAATT
This sequence comes from Doryrhamphus excisus, assembly GCF_030265055.1. Lineage (NCBI taxonomy): Eukaryota > Metazoa > Chordata > Actinopteri > Syngnathiformes > Syngnathidae > Doryrhamphus > Doryrhamphus excisus. The sequence continues at coordinate 4,367,262 of NC_080480.1, read as the reverse complement.
AGAGACTCCAAATTGTCCATAGGTATGAATGTGAGTGTGAATGGTTGTTTGTCTATATGTGCCCTGTGATTGGCTGGTGACCAGTCTAGGGTGTACTCCGCATCTCGGCTGAAGACAGCTGGGATAGGCTCCAGCACCCCTTTTTTGACTTTTTATCTAATCATTTTTATCATCTAATCATCTTTTTATCTATGACTTGTCTATCTCATAATTTCGATTTGTTATCACATATTTTTAATGTGTTATCTCCTAATTTGGATTTCTCATAATTTTGATTTTCATGTCTCATCATTTCGACCTTATCTCATAATTTTGACTTTTTAATCTCATAATTTCGACTTGTCTATCTAATAATTTCAATTTGTTATCTCATAATTTTGATTTGTTATCTCATAATTTTGACTTTTCAATCTCATAATTTTGAGTTTTTAATCTAATAATTTTAACTTTTTAATCTCATAATTTTGACTTTTTAATCTCATCATTTCAATTTGTCTATCTAATAATTTTGATTTGTTATCTCATAATTTCGATTTGTTATCTCATAATTTCGATTTGTTATCACATATTTTCAATGAGTTATCTCCTAATTTGGATTTCTCATAATTTTGACTTTCTTGTCTCATAATTTTGACTTTTTAATCTCATAATTTTGACTTTTTAATCTCACAATTTGGACTTTTTAATCTCATAATTTGGATTTTTTAATCTCATAATTTGGACTTTTTAATCTCATAATTTGGATTTTTTAATCTCATAATTTGGACTTCTTATAATTGAGACTTTCTTGTCTCATAATTTCAACTTTTTAATCTAATAATTTTGACTTTCTTATGTCAAAATTTCAACTTTTTATCTCATAATTATGCCTTACCTTTGGGATAACTTTTTTTTTTCAGTGGCAGTAACGGGCTTCCATAAGTAACCCCTTGTCACTTCACACTTTGAATTTTTTCAACTATAGCTTTTTCAAAAATATGTTGCATAATAAATCATACTGTTTTGTGGTTGAATATGGCTGTACTGTAGTCAAAAATAGCAAAACGTAAGCACATTTTACACATTGTTTGGCCTAAATTTAGCATTTTTAGCATAACAAGTGCTAAATAAATTAAAATAGAAATATAAGGCATTCAGAAGATGCATTCAAAGACACAGATTATATCTAAACTGGCCACTATGTGTTAATAATGTTGTCGTCGAGGTTTGCAGGCGTTTACCTCAAAGTAAAAGCAACCATGTAAAAATCGCAGGTTTCAAAAGAAAAAAATAAGCGTTGACGACTGCAATAAATTAGTTGCGCATTGCACCAAGAGCGGCACGGTGAAATATCGAGCAACACGCTGACCACTTCATCAAGCCTGCTGTGCCGTGCCTTTTTTACTTTTCATGCATCTTGTACACAACAGCGAGCTCGCCGGAGCCCTGCAGAGAGACGAATGCTACACACGCCAACATGTGTTATTTTCCACACACACAGCTCAGACATACACAGACACAGAGGAATACATGCACGGCTGGGAGGTGTGGGGGGGGGGGGGGGGTTTGACAAGTCAGCGGCTGCTTGACGGCGCGTGATTGGTTAATAATTGATCGTGGGAGTGCATAATGGATGGCCCGCTTGGGCCAAAGAATCACAGAGAAAACAGACACGAGCAGTGGGAGGTTGGAAGGAGAGAGGGAGGATACAGGCAAGGAATGAGGAGAAGAAAGCGAGTGAGGAAGGATTACACGGTGGGGGTAAGGGGGGGGCGAGTATGTGATAGTGAGACGTAGTAAAACGTTACCTTTAATGTCATCTCGCCCACAAAAATGGCAGTAAAGATGTAGTTGGATATGGTGAGAAACACTCTTTCCTGAATTTAAAGAGACACACACACACACAACAAGAGAGGTTCAAGAGAGGTGACAATAAGGAGAAAAACCTTCCTTATGGACCCTTTTATGTCATAAAACTTCATTAAGCCTGAGATTGAAATAGAAGTTGTATTGAATTGCAAGTCTTTTAAATTTCAAATGCGTTTTTTTTCTTTTAAAATATGCTACTGCCTTGGACACTGTCTGTAAGTAATGTGAAACTATGAATATAGGATATAATATAGAATATTTAGATTGTAGCTTTTGCGTCAGACACTGACTAACTAAACACATACAGTACATATGATTTGGTAATGGTTTTATTTCATTTGAACATGCATCAGATTACAATTGAATGCATCCCATAATCAGTTCACAGTTCCACATGTCCGAAAGGAGTAGGAAGAAGCAAAGCTTATTAAATCCTACCCCTCCATCTGGTACTTTTACAATCAGTAACTGTTACATTTGTTCACTTCCTACTTTCCTGATATAGTTGAAGGTTTTTTTTAGTTTTGTTTGGGTTTTGGGTTTAGTTTTGGGTTTAATTTAATTTAATTTAATTTAATTTAATTTTTGTCACGTACTGAAGTACAAGGTGATATGACCTCTGGTACTTTTACAATCAGTAACTGTTACATTTGTTCACTTCCTGCTTTCCTAATATAATTTTAATTTGTTTTAATTTTATTTAATTATTTTCTTTACTTAATTTTATTGTATTCATTTTATTTATTTATTATTTTTGGTCACGTACCGAAGTACAAGGTGATATGACCATACAATGACATAATGGGTACTATAGTAACAGTCAATATAATATGAGCCAATTCAAGAAACAATACAAGCAGTTGATGTTTGTTAAATACAAGGATGAAGAGTCTTGAACCAGTCATGATGTGCTATATATATCACTATATTGACACTTACTATGGTACACATTATGTCATTGTATGGTAATATCACCTCGTACTTCGGTACCAGGTACATTATTTAAAAAAAAAACTTAAACTGTATTATGGAAAGCAGGAAGTGAACAAATGTAACAGTTAGTGATTGTAAAAGTACCAGATGGAGGGGTAGGATTTAATAAGCTTTGCTTCTTCCTACTCCTTTTGGACATGTGGAACTGTGAACTGATTATGGGATGCATTCAATTGTAATCTGATGCATGTTCAAATGAAATAAAACCATTACCATTACCAAATTTACTGATTTACTGTTTATATATAGCTACAATAATCTCTCAACCTAAAGTATATTTCATGCATGCCGTTAACCTGTTTTTACTTTACTATAACTAAGAATTATGATGAAAATTGTCTAATGTCAATAAAATTTGGACTCTTCATAGCCAATACTAATCATAATAATGCTACATTTTGGCATAAACCCCTACTTCGATTTGCTATCTCATAATTTCGATCTGTTATCACATATGTGTTATCTCCTAATTTGGATTTCTCATAATTTTGACTTGACTTCTTGCCTCGTAATTTCGACCTTATCTCATAATTTAGACTTTTTAATCTCATAATTTCGACTTGTCTAGCTAATAATTTTGATTTATCATCTCATAATTTTGATGTGTTATCTCATAATTTCGATTTGTTATCACATATTTTCAATGTGTTATCTCCTAATTTGGATTTCTCATAATTTTTACTTTCTTGTCTCATAATTTTGACTTTTTAATCTCATAGTTTCGACTTTTTAATTTCGACTTCTTATAATTTAGACTTTGTCTCATAAATTTGACTTTTTAATCTCATAGTTTCGACTTTTTAATCTCATAATTTTCGACTTGTCTATCTAATAATTTTGATTTATCTCATAATTTCGATTTGTTATCACATATTTCCAATGTGTTATGTCCTAATTTGGATTTCTCATAATTTTGACTTTCTTGTCTCATAATTTCACTCACTACTCACTGCCCTTGTACACATGCATCCATGCATCTGATCCCTTTACCAAGCTGCCCTGCAGTATCCTGGGCCTCTCGAGAGCCACTGTGATGCAGTTGGAGAAGATGAAGGCCAGCACCACGTAATCAAACAGCTTATGAGCGATGATAGACTGGCACATCTGCCTGAACCTGAGTTCAAAAACCACAGAGGAGAGCACAATTACATACTCAAAAAAAAACGAAGTACACCTGTTCCAATACAATGTTCAACAAATGAGGGTAAGCCTCCTGCCTGCTGCTACAATGCAGGCGAGAGACACAGCACATCAAAAGCGATCGAATGGGATGAAATAAACCGAATGCACATTTCCACATTTTGGCATGTGGCACTGGCTCGTGTTGCCCAAAAAAAGCAATTAAATATCCTTGCAGCAATGCCTATTGGAAAGGATGGAAAACTAAATGAAAAGAGCAATCACTTTTACAACCCATGTGGCAACATTTCAATGCCTTTTATTACAAACAGTGAAGATGATGCAGCGTATGAAAGAAACCGTTTACACAAAGTGGAAATCCATCCCTGCGGAGGCATGGCCCACAATCTTTGATAAGATGGGCAGGGCCAGAATATAAATTATTAATAATTTGCTGTGAAATGTACGATGCACTGTAAACCCGAATAAGTTAGCAGAAATCAAAAAAAGTAATTTTCACATTTTTTTTCGAGTGCATAAACTCAAACATTTGAGTATATCAGTGCTTAAATATTTTGAGTTAATATTAAAATATACTTTTTTAATTTTGGGGTGAAAAGAGAAATATCTTTCTTTTTCGTATTCTCTCTGCCATGCATTCTTCATTCTTTAATTTTCGTTCTCATTCCAACTCTTTCCAAATCTATCTGATGCAATGGATTTATTCTTAATTGATTCTTGGTTTGATAGATACTTTTTTTTACTTTTTAATTTACTACGAGTTAATTATTTTAAGTAGGTTACACAAATCTGCAAAAAGTTCATATTAATCCATGACAAGTTAAATAAGTTAACAAGTTAAATAAACTGAAAAGACAGATAATGCAGATAAAGTAGAACTTAAGAACTTAAGTGTCTTAAGTTGTATGTAAACTATGTTTTTAAGTTAATCTTACTTAATATAGCCATAGTTCAATTTAATCAAAACATATTAGTTAAAAGTACTTAAAATGGAACAACATGTTAAATGAACTGGACATAATTAAGATATTAGAACTATTTTAAGAACTTTGAGTATGCATAACTTAATTTATTTACGTACTTTGAACATTCGGGTTTACAGTGTAGATACTTTTTAATTAACTATGAGTTAATTATTTTAAGTAGGTTACACAAATCTACAAAAAGTTCATATTAATCAGAAATTACAAGTTAAATAAACTGAAAAGACAAATCATGCAACTGGAAATCAACATTTATAAGTAGAACTTTAAAGAAAATTTTAAGTTAACTACACTTAATTATTTTGAGCATTCCGATTTACTGTGTCTTAAGTTGTAGGTAAACTATGTTTTTAAGTTAATCTGACTTAATATAGCCATAGTTCAATTTAATCAAAACATATTAGTTAAAAGTACTTAAAATGGAACAACATGTTAAATGAACTTGACATAATTAAGTTATTAGAACTTTTTAAGAACTTTGACTATGCATAACTTCATTTATTTAAGTACTTTGAACATTCGGATTTACAGTGTCTTAAGTTAACTATGTTTGTAACTATATTGTTGTAAACTATGTTTTTAAGTTAATCTTACTTAATATAGCCATAGTTCAATTTAATAAAAAAAAAAGTTAAAAGTACTCAAAATGGAACAACATGTTAAATGAACTCGACATAATTAAGTTATTAGAACTTAATTTATTTAAGTACTTTGAACATTCGGGTTTACAGTGTAGATACTTTTTAATTAGCTATGAGTTAATCAAAAACTACAAGTTCGGATTTACAGTGTCTTGAGTTGTATGTAAACTATGTTAAATGAACTTGACATATTTAACTGAAAAGACAGATAATGCAACTTGCAATCAACATTTATGAGTAGAACTTTTAAGAAAATTTTAAGTTAACTATGCTTATACCAATTAATTATTTTGAGCAATCGTATTTACAGTGTCTTAAGTTGTATGTACTTAAAAACATAGTTTATGTTTCAAAGTTAATCTTACTTAATATAGCCATAGTTCAATTTAATCAAAACATATTAGTTAAAAGTACTTAAAATGGAACAACATGTTAAATGAACTCGACATAAGTAAGTTATTTGAACTTTTTTAAGAACTTTGAGTATGCATAACTTAATTTACTTAAGTACTTTGAACATTGGGGTTTACAGTGTGGTAAAGGGTGTCAACGCACGGTAAAATGACGCAAACTCACTTGTTCTGCGGCGAGAACAGGAACACCGACCAATCCTCCCTGGTCTCGCACCAATCTGGCTTGTGCGTCTCCAACATCTTCTGCACACGGAAGCACAAGCTCTGCAACACATTATGTTGTAAACATAAAAACACAGCGAGACCCTCTTGACTTGAATTATTTACAGAATTGAAAAGGCGTACAGGAACAGCTTGGAGCGTCTACCAACATTACCATCTGTATGGCGCTCTTACCCCGCCGTCTAAATCGTCCTTTCTAATTAACCGTGTTCTTCTCGTACACGGTCTTGTTTACAATAGAAACAATAGCGCTCCCACGGGGGGTTCCATAGATACAAAGTGCCGACTTCACACAAAGTGCTCGGAAAATCCTGCACATGAGAGCAGGAGATTATTGCTAAAACTCAAGCGCTAATGGCTGATTGTATACGGTTTAGCTTAGCTAACTGGATTACCGAGATATAACCGGTTACTTTGGACGGGCGACTGGTAACTTACATAGTCCAGTTCATCGTCCAGGTCCTCGCGGTCCTTGTTCCGAGTGTTCACCTGAGGAAAGACGTCCGCAATAAGCTGCCGATGGTTGTTCGGCCCGCCGGGCTGCTCCGTTTGCTGATTAGGAGGGGGTTGAAGGATCTGCGCCAGGGGAGTCTTGCCATTACAGTCTTGGTGTACTCTTCCTATGACGCTTAGACTTTCCGGTCCCCCACCGCCGCTGATTAGCAACCCTCCGGAGTAGCTCTTCTTCCTGTGGTGGGCATGGAGCGCCGTTGGGGACGTGGGACGGGGTGGGAATAGAGTACTGGAAGGATGTGTGGCTCCGGGTACTTGTAGCAAATGGGGAAGCTCGAGGGATAGAGCTCGGCGGTCCCTCCTAGGTACGAAATGTCCCTGGAGGATCGGATGGCGAAGGTGAAGAGTTCGGGTGGCAACAGCAGGAGAGAGGAGGCTTTCTTCCTCGTCCGGGTGTACACTGTGGAGGTGGCGGAGCGGAGATGAGGAGGCACGGGGGCCGCGGATACGGAGACTTCCGCCAACAACGCCTCCCAGTCCGCCTAAGCCGTAACCGTAGAACGGTCTAGCAGAGGGCGAGGAGGTGAAGATTGGACTCGCGGTGGGAGATGAAGAGGAGCAGGGGTGGACTCCTATGAGACTATTCCAACTGGAACGACGAGCCCAGGAAGCTTGGGAATGGGGCGGTAGCGGACGACCCCAGTTATGGTAACCCCGACCTGGATACTGAGAGAGAAACACGGGATGGAAAATGGATCTCCTCGGATCTCCTTAATACACAGTGACTTTGGTCAAGGTCTTGTGGTTTCATGCTTCATGGTGTACAGCACCTGCAAACCAAAATGGCTGACTACCTGTGCACCTTATAGTATAGATTCCACCATATTTGTGCATGATGGTGATGAGTGCTAATAATTCATGACTATGCTGGGTCTCCATCATGCTTCATGGAGAAATAGCAATAGCTTGTCTCGCTGTCCTCTTTATACATACCTGTCACTCATTTTTACCTTCTTTCTCATAACGTTCCTTGTCTCGCTGTCCTCTTTATCTGTATCCGTACCTGTCACTCATTTTGACCTTCTTTTCATAACTTTCCTTGTCTCGCTGTCCTCTTTATCCGTAACATCACTCATTTCAGTCTTCTTTCCCAAACTCACTTGTCTCGCTGTCCACTTTATACATACCTCTCACTAATTTTTACCTTCTCATAACTTTCCTTGTCTCGCTGTCCTCCTTATCCGTATCCATCACTCATTTCAATCTTCCCCATAACTTTCACTTGTCTCGCTGTCCACTTTATACATACCTGTCACTAGTTTTATCGTCTTTCTTATAACTTTCCTTGTCTCGCTGTCCTCTTTATCCGTATCCATCACTCATTTCAATCTTCTTTCCCAAACTCTCACTTGTCTCGCTGTCCACTTTATACATTTTAGCCTTCTTTCCCATAATGTTCATTGTCTCGCTGTCCTCTTTATCTGTACCCATCACTCATTTCAATCTTCTTTTCCCATAACTTTCACTTCTCTCGCTGTCCACTTTATATATACCTGTCACTAGTTTTTACCTTCTTATAACGTTCATTGTCCTCTTTATCCGTATCCATCACTAATTTCAATCTTCCCTTTTTGCCCACTTTATACATACCTGTCACTAATTTTACCTTCTTTCTCATGAATTTCCTTGTCTCGCTGTCCTCTTTATCTGTACTCATCACCCATTTCAGTCTTCTTTCCCAAACTCACTTGTCTAACTGTCCATTTTATACATACCGGTCACTCATTTTTTCCTTCTTTCTCAAAACGTTCCATGTCTCGCTGTCCTTTTTATCTGTATCCTCACTCATTTCAATCTTTTCCCCCCATAACTTTCACTTGTCTCGCTGTCCACGTTATACATACTATACATACTCATTTTTACCTTCTCATAACTTTCCTTGTCTCGCTGTCCTCTTTATCTGTATCCATCACTCATTTGAATCGTCTTTCCCCATAACTTTCACTTGTCTCGCTGTCCACTTTATACATACCCATCATTAATTTTACCTTCTTTCTCATAAATGTCTTTGTCTCGCTGTCCTCTTTATTTGTATCCATCACTCAAGTCAGTCTTCTTTCCCAAACTCACTTGTCTCGCTGTCCATTTTATACATACCGGTCACTAATTTTTTCCTTCTTTCTCAAAACGTTCCATGTCGCGCTGTCCTCTTTATCTGTATCCTCACTCATTCAATCTTCTTCCCCCATAACTTTCACTTGTCTCGCAGTCCACGTGATACATACCTCATTTTTACCTTCTCATAACTTTCCTTGTCTCGCTGTCCGCTTTATTTGTATCCATCACTCATTTCAATCTTCTTTCCCCATAACTTTCACTTGCTGTCCACTTTATACATACCTGTCACTCATTTTAACCTTCTTTCTCATAATGTTCCTTGTCTCGCTGTCCTCTTTAACTGTATCCATCACTCATTTCAATCTTCCCCATAACTTTCACTTGTCTCGCTGTCCACTTTATACATACCCATCATTAATTTTACCTTCTTTCTCATAAATGTCTTTGTCTCGCTGTCCTCTTTATTTGTATCCATCACTCATTTCAGTCTTCTTTCCCAAACTCACTTGTCTCGCTGTCCACTTTGTACATACCTGTCACTCATTTTGACCTTCTTTCTCATAACTTTCCTTGTCTCGCTGTCCACTTTATTTGTATACATCACTAATTTCAATCTTCTTTTTCCATAACTTTCCTTGTCTCGCTGTCCACTTTATACATACCTGTCACTCATTTTTACATTCTCTCATGACTTTCCTTGTCTCGCTGTCCACTTTATTTGTATACATCACTCATTAAAATCTTCTTTTTCCATAACTTTCCTCGTCTCGCTGTCCGCTTTAGACATGCCTGTCACTCATTTTTACCTTCTTTTTCAAAACGTTCCTTGTCTCGCTGTCCGCTTTATACATACCTGTCACTCATTGTCTGTCTGTTTCTGTTGTATTTCAGATGTGATTGTTGGAGTCGCATCATTAACTCGCATGTAATTCCTGAACTGACCAAGAAGTCCAGGTCCGTATTGGACCACACCTCTAGGTAAGGACTCTAGACTTGTGTTGCCTGGTCTGGATGTTTGATGGGTTTAAGGCTCTCAGGTTCATCCCCAGCCATACCTTTGGCTAGAAACTGATCCCAGTACCATAGAACTGTCCAAAATATACTGGAATTGGATTAAGATTCAGGAGCGACTGGAAGGTCCAACCTCATTCCTGATTCATAGAGTAATTGAAATGTGTGCCTTCATGCTTTTATCCATATTGTGGCATTTTAATCAAGTAAATGCCCTATTGTAAATAAATAGCTAGCTTTGCAAATGAAAAAAGCCGCGATAAAACCCTTGAGACCAATCACCATCCGGCGGTCCTTTGCTCACTTACCGCCGCCCTGTGCTCCAGGTTGGCCCTGCCAAGTGAAATGACACTGTTCTTCCTCGACCCCAGAGCAAAGCTCAGCCTCTCACCAGGAAACAAGCCGGCAGGAAGTGGGCCCAGGTCCAAGTGTCCATTAGGGGTCAGCGTACAGATCTTTGGGTCTGTGAAAAGGCCAAGTTAAAGAGTGCGAGGATTCATGTAATGCATGAACGACTCAAACGGCAAAGACTGTGCGAGAACATTGATTAGGCATTTTTCTTCTCCCGTCGCACCTCTCGGGGAGGTGAGCTGAATTTAAACTCCATTACGTTGTCGAACACGTTTCCAAAAGCGACATAATGGCCAGTTAAGAGCGACACGGGAAGGTTTAATCCAAGTTGAATCACCTCGAAAGGAGCCAGAGAGCATCCTGTAATGGTGATAACCCTGCCAGCAGGTTGTCTCATCCTTAAATAGTAAGAAAGCACATCAGAGGCCCCTTCAACGTTTTGCTAACGTGCTAATTTATCGATAGTGATGCTTTGGATTTGGCCAAAAGGGAGAAAAGAGAAGATAGATGAGGATAGAAATGTCAATTGTGCTCCGCAGACGGGAATAAAGGGCTAAATGGCGATGAAAAGCGAAACACCAGCTGGGTGTGAAGTGAGTTTTTCTTTTTATTTAAAAATGGTAATGGTTTTATTTCATTTGAACATGCATCAGATTACAATTGAATGCATCCCATAATCAGTTCACAGTTCCACATGTCCAAAAGGAGTAGGAAGAAGCAAAGCTTATTAAATCCTACCCCTCCATCTGGTACTTTTACAATCAGTAACTGTTACATTTGTTCACTTCCTGCTTTCCTAATATAGTTGAAGTTTTTTTTAAGTTTTGTTTGGGTTTTGGTTTTGGGTTTAGTATTGGGTTTAGTTTTGGATTTGGGTTTGGTTTTGGGTTTGGTTTTGGGTTTGGTATTTGGTTTTGGGTTTAGTTTTGGGTTTAGTTTTGGGTTTAGTTTTGGGTTTAGTTTTGGGTTTAGTTTTGGGTTTAGTTTAATTTAATTTAATTTAATTTAATTTAATTTAATTTAATTTAGTCACGTACTGAAGTACGAGGTGATATGACCATACAATGACCATAGTTTGATTCCACATACTGAAATGCTATGGCTTTTTAACGTGGTCCGAGCATGTAAGTGTTTCAAATGTAGTTCTTCCCTGAGATCATATTTCTCCTCTCTTGTAGAGAAGTATTGGATGACATTTTTAGCTAATTGGTTATTTTTAGCCTTTGAAGATGAACTATATCAGCAAGTTGAAGTATTTGTGATTTTAGAAATAAGGAGTTATTATGTTCTCTGTAGGCGGCATTATGAATTATCCTTACTGGCCTTTTTTGCAGTACATTTAGCGAGTGAAGATTGCTTTTATAGTTATTCGCGCATATTTCCACACAATAAGTAAGATATGGTAGAACCAGAGAGCAATAAAGAGTGTGGAGTGATTTCTGATTGAGAGAAAAAGAAACACAACATTTGGAGAAATATGCCCGCCATTGGACCAGCAAGAATATTCTAATAAACTAATAATCACGACGACGGTTTGATGGAATTATAATATAAACCTTTTAATACCTGAGAGATGCAGTGAGTCCTTCTGCTTATCGTTGTCCTCAAAATTGCAGGAAGACCTTTCATCATCCGAGTAAGAGCGGTTTGCATCTCCCTGGAGTGATGAGAGAGATAAGAAGGGAAAAAGATAAAAAAAAAACATGGAGAAAAATGATCAGTCCATAGCTATTGCTATAATTGCCCTCTGCTTATTTAATCCGCTGCAGGTCAGTTTTGCAAACTGCATGCTCTCCGATGCAGGCAGGCTCATCTCTGAAGATTTGTTTGCTTTCATAGCGAAAATCAATATTTTGGGTTTGCTTGAGTGGAATAAGATGCTCGACTCAGACTTTCAAAATGCTTTAAATATTCTATTAAAAAAGTATCTTCAGGACTGACTGTTAGATTTGTGCACGTATCTCATTTGAATGTAATGCTATGCTTACACATTTGCCACAAAATTCTAATAATATAGAATCGGCACATTCAATAATAATAATAATAATAATAATAATAATAATAATAATAATAATAATAATAATAATAATAATAATAATAATAATAATAATAATAATAATAATAATAATAATAATAATAATAATAATAATAAATACAATAATAATTCTAATCAATACTTTAAACAGTAAAATAAGAAATATAAAGAATAAAATACGGTGTTGTAAAAATTAATTTACAAAAATTCAGTGCGAATAAATCAGATTTTTCTAAATTCACAGGAAATTAGTCCTGAAAAATGTGTTAATTACATGCATAAATAATTTTAAATTCAATTTTAAATGATTGTATTTGAATTTTTTGGAAAATTGTTTGTCATTATTGATTATTTTTCATGATTAAATAAATTAAATAAATTAATTATAAATACAATAGTTAATTTAATTAAACAACATATTATACAAATATAATCTAATAATTATTATATTTAATTTATACTCAATTATAATTTTTTTAATTGGACTTAGAATTAATACTTTAAACAGTATGATATGAAATATAATGAAAAAATATGTGTTTTAAAAATTAATTCACACAAATTCAGTGCGAATAAATCAGATTTTTCTAAATTCACCAAAAATTGACTGAAAAATGTGTCAATTACATACATAAATAATTTTAATTTCAATTTTAAATAATTGTATTTGTCATGTTTTAAATTTCAAATACAGTATATACAATATATATTTTTACAGAAATTTTTAAAAAGCTGACATATTTTGGACAGGACCTTGAGTGTTTGTTTTTAATCTGACACGTCATAAAAAAATCGTACATGGAAATCAATGTCAAACATTGACCCATATTGGGGCCTAATAAGCAAAAACTCCTCTTATTGTCTTGTTAGGTAAACACACTGGCCTTTAAAATGTTAAAATCCCCCCCAAAATATAATTATGGGCCTGGCAGCGAAGCACAACATATCCTATTATTCCCCATACTTATTACAGTTTTTTCTTCTTATATCACTGGAAAGGTCTCAGAGGTGGGTAGTGTGCTATTTATAGTGTTACACTATATGGTGTGTAACCGTGGCGACTTGAGTTAAGTTTGCATAACATGCAAAAAAAACCAACATAGTACGCTGAAGAGTCCTAACTACAGTATATATCATGCATATCATGCATGTGCAAAAGGCAGCCATATTTTACCTCGTATTGTAGGACTGGATGTGTGTGCGTGTCTTACCTCAGCTTGGAAGCCCTCAACCAAGATGGCGACCAACAAATTGAAAAGCACATAGTTCCCAAAGGTCATGAGGGCGACAAAGTAGAGGGCGGCGCAGGGCGAAGTGGAAGCCATGCCGTTGTACAGCACCATGTTCCAGTCCTCCTGAGTCAGAATCTACCAGATTTACCGACACACACAAAGTGAATGATACATTTTACAACAGTAATTTTTATCTTTACATTTTTTTATTTTTAATTAATAATAAAAAAAATATTTTTTATATTTTTAATATTTATTTTTATATTTTAGAATTTTATTTCATGCAACTTTGCGTGGCTACCTGAAAGACAGTGACGATGGCCCAGAGGAGGGAATCAAAGTTCTTCCTGTCGGGAACGGTGTCCCCTGCTTCGGTCTTCAGACTGAATTTGCAGCCAAATATATGCATTCCCAGGATACTGAAAAAGTTTCAGAATTTATTAGAGATCCACAATATATTTTTTTTGTACTTCTCAAGAGTGATATGGTACTGACAACATGGAGGTAAAAAGAACTGGAACACATTTGGATTTCACATTTGTCCTAATCAAATATCATGACATCACTACAACCAGGAGAACCAGAGTATAGAGCAGGACGAGCAACACGGTGTGGCCCAGAAAGGTGCACTGTATTCGGGCACACGCTCTGAGCAGTCAGTGTACTGCCATGGATGTCTTTGGCAAACCTTTTACTTTTCAAACGCAGTTTCAGGTGGCTGATTACGGTTTTTGTGTGCTTGATGGGTCTTTTATTGCTAAAAAACGATGCGCAAATATTGTCAAATCTCAATTTCCGATAAATGTAATAACTATTACATTTGCAGGAAATTATTACATATGTAATATGTACATATATATATATGTATATGTATATTACTTTTAATGAAGGAGAAAGTGTAGATGTCATTATGAAGATTTTAACAAGATAATTCTTTTTCTTTTTTTGTGGAAAAAATATTCAAAGAGTATCATTTGAATACATTAAAGGAAATAATAATTTATTTTAAATTAAAAAAAAGATTAAAAAAGATAAAAAATTTAAAAAGATAACACAATTGTGATAATTGCCAAAAATATTATTACTATTATTATTATATTTTATCATTTCTTTTGATTATTTCTTCCCTATATACACACACACAAAATCACACATACAATAATATACTGTAACTAAAACACACAAACAAAATGTAATTATTTCCTTTTAGTTTTGGATAATGTAAGTTTTTGAGTGGAAAATATTCCATTCCTAACATTGTTTTTTTTTTTAACATTTCTTGTTGAATGATATTTTTATTTTTTAATTTTTATTTTGTTTACATCACATAAAAAGCTATTATGGAATATTTTCCATGCTCTGTTTTGGATAATGCAAGTTTTTGAGTGGAAAATATTCCATTCCTAACATTGTTTTTTTTTTTTAAACATTTCTTGTTGAATGATATTTTTTTATTTTTTTATTTTTATTTTGTTTACATCACATAAAAAGCTATTATGGAATATTTCCCATGCCAAAGTTGTTGAGTGGAAAATATTCCATTCCTAACATTGTTTTTTTTTTTTTAATGTAATATTTATTACATTTGCAGGAAATTCAGTATTACGTTTGCAGTGGGCAAATTTTATTACGTTTGTGGGAAATTTATTACATTTGCGGGATTATTACATTTAAAGCTGCAGATTTGTATTACGTTTGTGGGCAGTTATTACGTTTGCGGGTGTAACAATCCCTAATTGTTACATTTGTTAAAAGTCCAACTACTTTGGCTTGATGAATGGTTGGAATTTTACTGGGTCTTGATTTAAAAAAAAAAAAAAGAGTTTTATATTCGGGTCAATATGGAAAATATGAAAAGGAGTGTGAGAAAAAATGACGTGAAAGTTGAATTATTAATCTACGTCTTACTGTTTTACACAAATTGCCTCCAGGCTTTGGGAAGTGTGTCTTATTTGGACTGGGTTACTCGAACTACACACCATTCTTATCTCCAATTCCCTCAGATGATTTTTATGATTTGATAACTTTTTGAAGTATCATATCATCATGAAGACAAAAGCACACATAACAGTAGAAGATGATACCTGAAGATGAAGATGAATAGCATGAGCAGCATGCAGAAGGTCGCCACGTTGTCCATGGTCTTCATCAGGACCACCAGTTGACGCCTCAGGGCGGGCATGAACCTCACAAGCTTAATGACCCGCAGCAGCCTGAAGGTCCTCAACACCGACAGGCCGCCATCCGCCTGACCGATGATCTCACACACGCTGAGTTGAAGACATGAGAAGGTAGTTGTGATGTTCTCATTTTCATGATTTCATAAGATTGTTCTTACCTGATGATGACAATGATGCCGTCAAAGATGTTATAGGGGTTCCTCAGGTACTCAAAGAAGCCAAAAGCAGTCAGCTTGAGGATCATTTCCAAGGTGAACATGCTGGTGAAGACGATGTTGCAGATCTCCAGGACATTGGTCAGCTCCTCAGGCTAGGTAGTTGAAGACAAGGTGGTGAGAGCTCCTTCAAAACCATTTGATACTAGAATGGCCAGACGCCAGGTAAACAATTACAACTTTATTCATTATTACTTTTTCCCCAAGCAAATTTTCCAGTAACTAAAATGATAAAATTACTTAAATTTTTTCAATTTTTTGCTGTTGCAGGCTTTTAATGTGATGTAAAAATAAATAAATAAATAATTTAGCAAGAAATCTTAAAAAAAACCTGATAGGAATGGAATATTTTCCATCCTCTGTTTTGAATAATACAAGTTTTTGAGTGGAAAATATTCCATTCCTCACAGTTTTTTATTATTTATTATATTTTTATTTATTTAAATAAATTTAAAAAAATACTAAAAAATGTTAGGAATGGAATGTTTTCCATACAGAGGGTGGAAAATATTCCATTCCTAACCATTTTTTTAAGATTTAAAAAATAAAAACTATGTTAGGAATGGAATATTTTCCACCCTCTGTATGGAAAACATTCCATTCCTAACATTTTTAATTATTTTTTCAATTTATTTAAATATTTTGAATAACAAGTTTTTGAGTGGAAAATATTCCATTCCTAACAGTTTTTGAGTGGAAAATATTCCATTCCTAACAGTTTTTTTATTATTTATTATTTATATTTATTTAAATAAATACAAAATGTTAGGAATGGAATGTTTTTCATACAGAGGGTGGAAAATATTCCATTCCTAACATTTTTTTTAAGATTTAAAAAATAAAAACTATGTTAGGAATGGAATATTTTCCATTCACAGGATGGAACATATTCCATTCCTGGAATGGGAATAGAATATTTTCCATACAGAGGGTGGAAAATATTCCATTCCTAACATAGTTTTTATTTTTTAAATCTTGTTAGGTTAAATGTTAAATGGAATGTCCAATGGAATGGAATGGAATATTTTTAAGATTTCTGGTTAAATGATATTTTTATTTTTCATTTTTTATTTTATTTACATCACATCAAAAGCCAACAACAGCAAAAATGGAAAAAATTAAAGTAATTTTATCATTTTAGTTACTGGAAAATTTGCTTGGTGAAAAAGTAATAATGAATAAAGTTATAATTGTTTAGCTGGCCTATGAGCATTCTAGTGTTACAATAAAATCTCAAGGTACTTTTCATATGAAGCCTGTTAAGACCCATGAGTGACAGCCAGCAGATTGCCATACCTTATATGCAAGCCAATACGTGCTTTGTTTGTCTTGTAGGACCCTAATGGGATTACCATTTGAGCTTTATGTATTTAGCCGCAGAGTGATTGCCCAATCCCAGCATTTGGCAACGGAAGTGTTTAGAAATACCTTAAGTCCAAATTAGTCCTCCTAACTCCCACAAATCACTTCAGTTTCAGAGGATGAACTCGCACGGCTGCTGATGAAGAGCCGTGAGTAGAAATGTTGTAACCTCAGATGACATCCGTGTGTGTTTGAAGGGGGGGGAGGCGGGGCTGCCACCACCGTGCCGCTTCCTGACAGAGGTGTAAACATTTAGCCCAGCGACACACGCTGGCTTTTAACATCGGAAAAAGGCAGACAAGGCAGGTGTCGGAGGGCATTCCAGGCGGAAAGCTGCCAAGGATGCCAGCATCTGCAAACACAACGCACGCATTCCGCGCCTTTGTTTATCGGTAAACAGGAAACACCTCAACCTACAACATTCCCTGCCGCCACCTTGACTAATTATTTTTTTTCCCAAGAATCCCTTCACAAGCTCTTATTTCCTGCATTTTATCCCAAGTGTCTCGGCTCTCTCTCTCTTTCTCTCTCTTTCCCGTCCACCCACGCACTCTTTGACAGTGTACAGAATAGTTGCTTTCTCCTGTCTCGGAAGACTCTAAAAATAAACGGGTGCCGGGGGTGGGGTGGGGGGAAGGCGGCGAGGCGGATGCCGGTTACACAGCAGTTTTCGTCTCGTTCCCAGCGAGTTTGTGCCAAAGCGTTTCAAAGCAGCCACATATGGAAGCACATGCATTTGCATCCGCACATGCACTCCAACCGATGCTTTTGTCTCTGCCGCCTTTGAGATGAGCTCTTTTTTTTTTTCCCCAACACGAGCAGCGATACCTTTGTGTTTCTGCTCGGCAGCGCGCCAAAGTCCAACCTCATCAAGGTTCCTAAACAGGAGCTCCAGAACAGATGTGCCTCGGAAAGTGAGAAATGTACCCGCTCAAGGCTAACAGGAGTCAAGGACTTAAAGGGCCCATGACATGATTCATCGACTTAAATATGTTATATTCATTTTCTGCTGGAGCCTATCCCAGCTGGCGGGGTACACCTTGGACTGGTGGCCAGCCAATCACAGGGCACATATAGACAAACAACCATTCACACTCACATTCATACCTATGGACAATTTGGAGTCGCCAATTAACCTAGCATGCATGTTGTTGGAATAATTTTACTTTATTTTAGTTTTATTGTGTGCGAAATTCATTGTTGTACGTCTCCCCCCCAAGTGCACATTCATTCATTCATTTTGTACCGCTTATCCTCACGAGGGTCATGGGTATGCTGGAGCCTATCCCAGCTGTCTTTGGGGCGAGAGTGGACTGGTGGCCAGCCAATCACAAGGCACATATAGACAAACAACCATTCACACTCACATTCATACCTATGGACAATTTGGAGTCGCTAATTAACCTAGCATGTTTTTGGAATGTGGGAGGAAACTGGAGTACCCGGAGAAAACTCCTAGTGGTTAGCCTACATGCTAACCGCTAACGCTGCATTTTTGACTACACTGATCCCTCATTTATGGCAGTTAATTGGTTCCAGAAGTAGGATTCATTTATTATATATTAAATATTTTCATACTTAGAGCGTAGAAACTCGTTTACAACCTTAAAAATAAGGTTTTAACATTATTAAAGAGCTCTAAACATGACATAACACCCCTATAGTCATCTTTAAATTCCTATCACCCATTATAGTAGACATTAATTCATTCATTTTCCACTGCTTATCCTCACGAGGGTCGCGGGGGGTGCTGGAGCCTATCCCAGCTGTCTTCGGGCGAGAGGCGGGGTACACCCTTGACTGACTGGTGGATTAACCTAGCATGTTTTTGGAATGTGGGAGGAAACCGGAGTACCCGGAGAAAACCCATGCATGCACAGGGAGAACATGCAAATTCCACACACAGATGGCCCAGAGTGGAATTGAACTTGGGTCTCCTAGCTTTGAGGTCTTCGTGCTAACCACTCGGGTATTAATTATGTTCTAAATTGTTTAAAGTGAACGGTAAATACAAATACAAAAAACGTTAAAGGGGACCTATTGTTCTCATTTTCGGCCCCTTTGTATTGAGTTGAGCTTTCTAGATCTTCCAGACTCTGCACCTCTTTCTGCGGTGTTTCCATGGATTTCCTGCTTCCTGCCCAAACGGTCTGTTTAATTTACTCCACCCCTGGCCCTTTTCCGGGTATGCTCACTCCACTGTGATTAGTCACACTCCCAAGCGCTCCTGAGGACTTCAGGACAGCTGCCGAGCTCCTACTTCTAACTCTTCAACACAACCAAATAACACTGGAAAGACGTCAGTTTCGCGTATTTTCACGAAACAGTCCCGTGTGCCGGTTGACAGATGAACATATTTTGCGGAATTTTGTGGAATCCACAACACCAACCACTTCTGCTGATGCTTGCCTCTTTTGGGAAGCTAAACGATGAATGATCTATCCTTGATCTATGCTTGCTATTGCTAACAGGGTAAACAGCTAAACAGAGTGAGGGCGGGCCATTGTAAAGCATAACAGATCCCCTTTAATATAGGTTTTGCATTTCAAGGTGAAAACAAGGTTAAAAACCGACCCCATCTAAAACGGAGCGTCGACATCTTAGACTGGGATAATAGCATGTCAGTCAAAACCACCATTATTATTGTCAAGGTGGCATATTTAATGCATCTCTTGTATGTGTTTACTGTATGTATACATCCGTAAACATCATAAAACAGCATCACAGCGTGTGAGACACGGGTTGACACATTTGACTTTGAAGTTCTCGCCGGTTTCCATTTTCATTGATATTCAAGCGCCATTCACTTGAGCTTAGGAAATAAAAGATGATTCATAATGGAAGCGAAGTAGTACGGCCTACGATAAGAAACACGGCTCGGGGATTGACAGATAATGAGGAAGAGGAGGAAAGTAAGGAAGGAAATGATGATGTATTAGCTATTAAGCTGTGGCGTGCCATCACCAGACAGCTCTGTCAATAGTAATAAATCTCGTTTTTGTACGCGGGAGTCGGGAACATGTCAATGTCATAGCAAACCTTTGGATGCTATGAGGAAGTATATCAATAGTATTGTATGTTATTGGTATAATTTATACAAATATTTAAGTTTTTGTGCCCTAAATGGATAAGAACTAGTTGAAGGCACCAAGCAACAACAGAAGAATGATACATATCCAGATGTGTTATCAAAACAGATGTCAGATAAATGGATGAGCTTCTATCTTCTCCAGCATCATCTCTTTATCTTAACAACATTGTAGCCGTATCCGACTTCCATGGATTTTAGCCCATTTCCTTCCGCCACTCAACTCATTCCCACTTTTTCTCCTCTCCTGTTGACCTGCCCCCCAACCCCCCTTGCACCTACCCCTCCGCTCTGATCGACAGGAGGATATTGATTTAGAAGAGATGGGTCTGCTTGATAATGAGGCTGCAAGGGGGGGAAAAAAAAGGAAGGAAGGGAGTTTGGAAGCGAGAGGGGATGAAGATAGATTGGGAGAAAAAGCGGATTAAAGCGTGGTGGTGGTGGTGGGGTGGGGGGTGTTTTTTTTCATTCTGACATGGTCCACAGACTTTGGGCAGAGCTCACTGGTGGTTTTGTCTGCTGGCTGGAAGTCATGTGTGGTATCAGTGTATCGTACACAACACACATTTGCACAAAGGAAGTACCAAAAATGTAAATAATTTGTCCTATTTTCATGTCCTTTCCTTTGTAAAAAAGTGTATTGGTTTTCATTGGTCGTTACATTTACATACATTACATTTTTTTACAAAATCTGACCATCATGAGCATTATGGAACATTCCATATTGTCTCTATTCACAGAGTAATCAAGAAAACAAGAAATCTTAAAAAAATAATTTTAAACTATTTTAAGGCTATTTTTTCTACCGCTTTTTCTACCAACTATTTGTTGGCTTTTTATGTGATGTAAAAAAAATAATAATTATAATTTAACCAGAAATCTTTAAAATATTCCATTCCGAAAATTTTTTTAAGATTAAAAAAAAACTATGTTAGGAATGGAATATTTTCCATTCCTAACCTAGTTTTCATTTTTTTAAGATAAAAAAACTATGTTAGGAATGGAATATTTTCCATCCTGTGTATGGAAAATTTTCCATTCCTAACCTAGTTATTATTTTTTAAATCTTAAAAAAATGTTGAAGAAATCTTCAATCAAGAAATCTTTAAAAAAATGTTGGGAATTAAATATTTTCCATACAGAGGGTGGAAAATATTCCATTCCTAACCTAGTTTTTATTTTTAAAATAAAAAAAATGTTAGGAATGGAATATTTTCCACCCTCTGCATGGAAAATATGGTGGGGGGTGCTAACAAACAGCAAGTTACCCCGACGATGGCACAGAACCGGGGAAGATTTCCACCACCACAACCATCATGCATCAATACGTGCGTATGTTAACTGTGAAGACGTCTTACCTGATTGTGATGTTCAATGCCCATACTGATGGTATTGATGAGAATGGCAATCATAATGCCCCGGCTGAAGTACTTGCTCTCCACGATGCCCCACAGTTTCCTCCTCATCCCATTCCACAAATCCCTACAGCGTCCAAAGCAGCTCCTCTTTTTCTTCTTCGTCCTCTCGTTGCCGTCCGCTCGCTCATCTAAGTGGTTCTCCTCCTTGTCCGTCTCCTTTACAGCGTCCCCGTCGTCCTCGTCCCCACTGGCGGCGTCACCCGGAGTCCTCGCGCCCTCTTCCAGGGCCAACGCGCACAAAGGGCATTCCCATGGGATCTGAGGCACAGTCAGGCTGATGGAGTTTGCCGTGGGTTGGGACTCGTGGTCCTGCTTGCTTTGGTGTGGACAGTGGGAAGCTGTGAAGGACAAACAGGAAGTTATTGTACTTATTATTATAATAATAACAAGCTTCAACAATTGAAAATTGTTGATTTGAACATAACAATTGAAGGTATTACTGTTGTCCAATGAAAAGCCTGTATTTCCACTCGTTCATGATTTTAACATACTGTGGAACTGTACTGGAAATTTACACCAGAGGTGTCCAAAGTGCAGTCTGGGAGCCATTTCTGACCCATTGGCCCGTGGCACATTCTAAAAATATAATTTAACAAGAAATCTTAAAAAAAAAAATACTATGTTGGGAATGGAATATTTTCCACTCAAAAACATGGTATTACCCAAAAAGGATGGAAAATATTCCATTCCCATCACATAAAATGCCAACAACAGCAAAAATTTAAATAAAATGGAAGTAATTTAATCATTTTAGTTGGTTGTGGAAAAAGTAAAAAGGAATAAAGTTATAATTAAAATAATTAAATTTATTTGGAAAAACAATAAGAAAAAAAGGAAAAAAACAGCTAAGAATAAAGTACAAGAATAAAGTACAATATTAACAGAAAAAAATAAATATTTGGATAATTTATAATAAAATATTTACTAGAAGAAAATTAAGGGGGAAAAGAGCTGTCATTTTACAAGAATAAAGTACAATATTAACAGAAAAAAATAAATATTTGGATAATTTATAATAATATAATATTTACTAGAAGGAAATTAAGGGAAAAAAGGAAAAAAGAGCAGTAATTTTACAAAAATAAAGTACAATATTAACACAAAAAATAAATATTTGAATAATTTATAATAATATGAGAATAAAGTCAAAATATTTTGTGAATAATATCAGAACTTTGTAAGGAGACAATTTAGAAAGATTATTTAAGGCAAAAGTTTAAATATTTGGAGAGAAAAAAAATTGCAGACATTGTAAAAATACACTGCAATTTTTCGAGAATTTATAATATGATGAGAAAAAAATATTAAATATTTTAGTAGCAAAGAGTTACATTTTTTGCAAAAGTCATAATATTATGAAAATTCCATACACGGTTGACTGCCTAGTTCTTCGCTATCTAAGCTACTCACATTTTGGTTGCCTGGAATGATGCCTCTCTCCGTTCTGATTGGCTCCGCCCCGCCTGTTGCCTCGGCCTCCACCAGCCGGCGGGGGCTTGCCCCTCAGCGTGTAGTACAGAGCCGCCGACCTCCTCCTGGCCTTACGGAGGACGTGACAGACCAGCTGGAAGATCTCCTCGTAGCAGTCGCCCGGCTCGGCCATGCTGGCCAGCGTGGAGGAGGACAGGCACTGCGCCCTTTGCTCCTGCATCAACTGATGCTCCCGCTGTTTGGTCTCCGAGAACTGAGTGGCGATGACCACCAGGCACAGGTTGATCATGAAGAAGGAACCGATCTGCACGGGGACAGGAGAAGCGGTTCGGTTGTGACATTTGGGAGGAATTGTCTGAAGAAGTGAAGACGGACATGTTTTTCCACACTTGCTGTCTTGATTCTTACAAAGTGTGTCAATCCGCCTGTGGAAATGTTAGCACACATGCTAAAGGTCTTGGAGGGCCGGCTTCCCACCAAAGCGAGGCTGATTGGATTAGACAGACAGAGGCAACACATGCCCAAAGCACGGCTCACTGGGGGCTCGCTTTTTTTACACTTCACCACGTGATTCACGTCACTTTTCTTATTCTTCACTGAAATATTTGTCCCATAATATATATTAATCATCATGTACTGTATCAAAAATAATACAATAATGCTGCACGGCGGACAAGTGGTTAGCGCGCAGACCTCACAGCGAGGAGACCAGGGTTCAATCCCACCCTCGGACAAAAAATATTAAAATATAATTTCAACTTTATGCTACGAAAATGACATTTTTATTCTCAAATATTCCCTTTATTCTTATAACATTTTAACCACATTTTAAAAAAAACACAAGTTTTCTTTCATACGCTACAACTTTATGCGACTAAAATGAAAATTGACCAATGTAGAAAATTTTTCCTCATAAAATTGTGACTTTTTCTACTTTTTCTCGTAATATTTTGACATTATTCTTATAAAATTACTGTTGATTTATCCAATTTTTTCTTTTTTTTAACATATTTTTTTTAATGAATGTGCCATGGGACTGCACGGTAGTCAAGTGGTTAGCGCGCAGACCTCACAGCAAGGACACCAGGGTTCAATCCCACCCTGAGCCATCTCTGTATGGAGTTTGCATGTTCTCCCCGTGCATGCGTGGGTTTTCTCCGGGTACTCCGGTTTCCTCCCACATTCCAAAAACATGCTAGGTTAATTAGCGACTCCAAATTGTCCATAGGTATGAATGTGAGTGTGAATGGTTGTTTGTCTATATGTGCCCTGTGATTGGCTGGCCACCAGTCCAGGGTGTACCCCGCCTCTCGCCTCAAGCTGACAGTTGGGATAGGCTCCAGCACCCCCGAGACCCTCATGAGGATAAGCGCTAGAAAATAAATGAATGAATGAACCTTCTAAATGTGTTTTTTTAACATTATTAGAGCTCTCTAGACATGAAATAGCACCCCTATAGTCACATACACTCCTATAATTCATTATTTATGACATTACACAACTCTTTTGCTGGAGACCCGAGTTCAATTCCACCAGTTTGCATGTTCTCCCCGTGCATGCGTGGGTTTTCTCCGGGTACTCCGGTTTCCTCCCACATTCCAAAAACATGCTAGGTTAATTAGCGACTCCAAATTGTCCATAGGTATGAATGTGAGTGTGAATGGTTGTTTGTCTATATGTGCCCTGTGATTGGCTGGCCACCAGAGTGTGACGCCCCGAAGACAGCTGGGATAGGCTCCAGCACCCCCACAACCCTGGTGAGGATAAGCGGTAGAAAATGAATGAATGAATGAATGTAACTTAAACCAGCTAGGAGACCCAAGTTCAATTCCACCCTCGGCCATCTCTGGGTTTTCTCCGGGTACTCTTGCCTGAAGACAGCTGGGATAGGCTCCAGCGGTAAAAAGCGGTAGAGAATGAATGAAAATGAATGAATGTGTGTGTGTGTGTGTGTGTGTATCATCCATCTGTGGCCTGTGGGTCAAACAGTTCTGCAGGTGTGTAGCGCTTTGATTCCCCTCCAGAAGTGTGTGTGTGTGTGTGATGTGCATCTGATCAGTGGACAGCTTTCCGCATAATTAGGGCGGGCAGCCCAATATCACTAGCATCAATGTATTATGCATGCACTAACACACACACACACACACAAATTAAGATGGCAGGCATCGTTTACAAGTGATGATGATGTTTTTGTGCTTTCAAGCAGCTGCTGTCACATGCATTTAAGTGTACACTTACACACACACACACACACTTACACACACACTTACACACACTTACTCATAATTGCTGGCCGTCAGCAGGTCTAAACGACTTAAAGGCATTTACTCTTCAAACAGATGCTATGGCAGACACTTCAGGACATTATAGTAGATTCGCTTTCAAACACACAGAAGTGATGATGCATACTTTGGAGGTCAATTTGCACGGAAGACCCCAAACGCAGCACTGATCGTTTTGCTCAAAAGGGGGAAAAAGTGTCTTGTAAGGTGAATTTGTTATAAAAAAAAATCAACGTAGGGCGGCACGGTGAACAAGTGGTTAGCGCGCAGACCTCACAGCTAGGAGACCGGGGTTCAATTCCACCCTCGACCATCTCTGTGTGGAGTTTGCAGGTTTTCTCTGGGTACTCCGGTTTCCTCCCACATTCCAAAAACATGCTAGGTTAATTGGCGACTCCAAATTGTCCATAGGTATGAATGTGAGTGTGAATGGTTGTTTGTCTATATGTGCCCTGTGATTGGCTGGCCACCAGTCCAGGGTGTACCCCGCCTCTCACCCGAAGACAGCTGGGATAGGCTCCAGCACCCCCCACAACCCTCATGAGGAGAAGCGCTAGAAAATGAATGAATGAATGAACCTTCTAAATGTGTTTTTTTTAACATTATTAGAGCTCTCTAGACATGAAGTAGCACCCCTATAGTCACTTATACACTCCTATAATTCATTATTTATGAAATTACACAACTCTTTTGCTGGTAGGCTCCAGCATACCTATGACCCTTGTGAGGATAAGCGGGAGAAAATGAATGAATGAATGTGCACTTCGGTGGGGGGGCGTACAACAATGAATCTTGGACACAATAAAACTAAAATAAAGTAAAATTATTCCAACAACATTCATGCTAGGTTAATTAGCGACTCCAAATTGTCCATAGGTATGAATGTGAGTGTGAATGGTTGTTTGTCTATATGTGCCCTGTGATTGGCTGGCCACCAGTCAGTCAAGGGTGTACCCCGCCTCTCGCCCCAAAGACAGCTGGGATAGGCTCCAGCAACCCTTGTGAGGATAAGCGATATAAAATGAATGGATGTAACTTAAACCAGGCTGCATGGGGGGCTGTGTGGCTGGCACGCAGGCCTCACAGCTAGGAGACCCGAGTTCAATTCCACACTCTGCCATCTCTGAGTTTTTTCCGGGTACTCCGGTTTCCTCCCACATTCCAAAAACATGCTAGGTTAATTGGCGACTCCAAATTGTCCATAGGTATGAATGTGAGTGTGAATGGTTGTTTGTCTATATGTGCCCTGTGATTGGCTGGCCACCAGTCCAGGGCGTACCCCGCCTCTCGCCTGAAGACAGCTGGGATAGGCTCCAGCACCCCCCGTGACCCTCGTGAGGAAAAAGCGGTAGAAAATGAATGAATGAATGAAAAATGAAGGTATTACTTACAATGATGAGTAAGATGAAGTAGATGAAGTTGTAGAAGGAGTGTGCGTCCATGACGTAGTACATAATCTCCACCCAGCCTTCCAGAGTGATCACCTAGGAGGAAACGTTAGATTGAGATTAAAGTTATGAATGAACTTCTTAGGATGAATGAAGTACCTGAAAAATGACAATCCAGGCATAGACGATGTTGTCAAAGTTGATGGCCCCTTTATGAGGGTTGGTGTTCCCGGTGTGGCATCGGGTGTAATACTGATTCCAGTTGATGCACAGCCCGATAGCATCGCCGTTACCGCTCGCGTTCGTAACGGGCTCGGGACTGAGGCCCAGAGCTTGTCGGTGGAGCGCGTCTTCCTTGTCTAGGCAACACGTGTGGCCTCCTTCTCGCCTCGCCGGCACGTCGGAACACGACATGATGCCGTTGTCGGAGGCCAGCGAGCAGATGAAGGGGCGCTCGTCGTCCTCCTCGGGTCTGTAGTACGGGTGCGGCGGCGCCATTCCTGAAGAGCTGAGATGAGAGAAAGTGTCTCTTCAAGTATGAATGTTGGAATGAATGTCGGAATATGTTAAATTATTCCAATAATGTTACAAGTTGCAAAAATTGCGGGAATTTTAATAACAGAAAATGCTAACATCCTAACTGTTAGCATGCTAACACCAACCATAATAGCACTATACATCTATGTAAGTTTCTATATTTGTAAATGGCTAAGTGGTGACTATTAGCATTGCTAGCATAATAAATTAGCATGTTAACACCAACCATAATAGCACTATACATCTATGTAAGGTTCTACATTCGTAAATGACTATTAGCATTGCTAGCATAACTGTTAGCATGCTAACACCAACCATAATAGCACTACACATTTATGTAAGTTTCCACATTTGTAAATGGCTATTAGCATTGCTAGCATAATGACAGTTAGCATGCTAACACCAACCAAAATAGCACTATACATCTACGTAAGTTTCTACATTTGTAAATGGCCAAGTGGTGACTATTAGCATTGCTGGCATAATAACTGTTAGCATGCTAACACCAATCATAATAGCACTACACATCTATGTAAGTTTCTACATTTGTAAATGACTATTAGCATTGCTAGCATAATGACTGTTAGCATGCTAACACCAACCATAATAGCGCTATACATCTATGTAAGTCTCTACATTTGTAAATGACTATTAGCATTGCTAGCATATTGACTGTTAGCATGCTAACACCAACCATAATAGCACTATACATACGTATATGTAAGTCTCTACATTTGTAAATGACTATTAGCATTGCTAGCATAATAACTGTTAGCATGCTAACACCAACCATAACAGCACTTTACATCGATGTAAGTTTCTACATTTGTAAATGACTATTAGCATTGCTAGCATAATAACTGTTAGCATGCTAACACCAACCATAATAGCACTATATATCTATGTAAGTTTCTACAATTTTTTTTAAATGGCTAAGTGGTGACTATTAGCATTGCTAGCATAATAACTGTTAGCATGCTAACACCAACCATAATCATATGAATCAAGTGTCTATGTAGTAAGTTTATACCTATGAAAATGGTTAAAATGCTACCATGCTAACATCAAGTGTCTATGTAAATTTGTTATGAAAATTGCTAACATGCTTACCATAGAATCGCAGCACGTAGCAAAAGAGCGTGAAGTGTTTATGTAAGTTCATACTTATGAAAATGGCTAAAAATGCTAATTATAGCATGCTAGCAACACTAACGTTAGCATGCTGACATTATGGAAGTTTATAGCTACCAGTATTGCTAATCTGATGACATTAGATGAGGTGTAGCGGGTTAGCTTGTGGTCCTAGCATAGCAAACGTAAACGATGAGAGACGAGTTCCTTTAAGTATCACACAACAGATTGTTTAATCATATGAAGCAAGCCATGTGGAAAGTCGGCGGCGAGAGTACGTAAGTGTGTGCGCCTGAGCGTGAAATCGGCGGAAAAAGCAGATTATACTCTCCCCTGCATTGACGAGCTCTTAAGCAGCCAGTCACAGCGAGGGTCTTTTCGCCGCTCCTCGGAAAATATGAAGCTGACTGATTGCCACCACCTGAAGCAGCACGTTATTACCCGGGGCCGTCTGCCATAATTGTCACTTTTAAAGGGGCGCACATTAAAATATCTAGATCTTTCACAGCCCGTCCAGCTGGCTTTATGCCTTATTGCACGCTCGCTTTAAGGAGATGGGTCATTTTTAATATTGGCATCACCTACACCTGAAGGTCTCACAACCTTTGCCTCATAAAAGCTTCAAGGGGGGGAGAAGTCATGCACTAAAAATAGATCATTTTACTCTTTTTCATATGCATATTTTCAGATATGGTTTTTGTAGTAACATCATGTGATAATAAAGTGAAATAAACAATGTTCAGCAACTTCAGTGCACATTTACAGGGAAGGAAAGCCCTCAATTTATTGATAATTTATTGATAATTTATTGATAATATTACTTAATAATAATAATAATAATACTAAACTTACTTACTTAAATACTATAATACTTTTCTCAACTATTTCAACTTTTATTATTATTATTTTGTATTATATCCATATTATAAACATTTCCCTATATTATATTATATATTATATTATAAACATTTTCATTTTTTAATTTTTTTTCTAAATTTCAACTATATGCTACTTTATGCTACTAAATTGATGACATTTTCCTTCCCTTTATTATATTATAAACATTTTCATTTTTTTTTCCCCAAAATATTTTGTTTTGTTTGTTTCTCATTTTTCTAAATTTAATTTTAAAATTATATGCTACTTTATGCTACTAAATTGATGACATTTTTCTTATAATATTACAAGTTTATTCTGATAATTTTTTATTCTGATAAATTTTTCAATTTCTGCTGTGGAAGTTGACTTTATTCCCAAATATTTATGTATATATTTATTCATATTTATTCTTGTAACATTTTAACCTTCTCTGCAACCAATTTTTTTTTATATGCTACAACCTTATGCGACTAAAATGAAAATTAACCAATGTAGAAAATTTTCCGTCGTAAAAAATTGACTTTTTTTAAAAATTACAACTTTTTCTCGTAATATTTTGACATTATTCTTATAAAATTACTGTTGATTTATCCAATTTTTTCTGTTTTTTACATATTTTTTTAAATGATTGTGCCATGGGGCTGCACGGCGGACGAGTGGTTAGCGCGCAGACCTCACAGAGTTCAATCCCACCCTCGGCCATCTCTGTGTGGAGTTTGCATGTTCTCCCCGTGCATGCGTGGGTTTTCTCCGGGTACTCCGGTTTCCTCCCACATTCCAAAAACATGCTAGGTTAATTAGCGACTCCAAATTGTCCATAGGTATGAATGTGAGTGTGAATGGTTGTTTGTCTATATGTGCCCTGTGATTGGCTGGCCACCAGTCCAGGGTGTACCCCGCCTCTCGCCCAAAGACAGCTGGGATAGGCTCCAGCATACCCATGACCCTCACGAGGATAAGCGGTAGAAAATGAATTAATGTAACTTAAACCAGGCTGCACGGCGGATGAGTGGTTAGCGCGCAGGCCTCACAGCTAGGAGACACAAGTTCAATTCCACCCACAGCCATCGCTGGGTTTTCTCCGGGTACTCCGGTTTCCTCCCACATTCCAAAAACATGCTAGGTTAATTGGCGACTCCAAATTGTCCATAGGTATGAATGTGAGTGTGAATGGTTGTTTGTCTATATGTGCCCTGTGATTGGCTGGCCACCAGTCCAGGGTGTACCCCGCCTCTCGCTCCAAGACAGCTGGGATAGGCTCCAGCATACCCTCGTTTGTCGCTATAGGATGTCCTATGTGTAGATGCTCAGCTTCTGATTTAAATAGCCTAAGGTGTCTGGGCATGTGAGTCTGCCTTCAATGTCTCCATCATTTTGTGTGCATGTGCGGAATATTTGTCCCGTATGTAAATGCCGTGTCTTTGATTCCACTCCTTGAGCCTAGGCTGTTTTATCCACATCTGACATGGCTGCGGAGTAAACGAGGACAAGGAGTGGATCTCACCGCAAGGTCTGCAGTCGTGCAGAAAGACAAGACAAGGACCGCCTGCAATCACACGTTCAGGGTCAGTTTCTCCCGTCTTCTCTTTCCCGGTTTTTTTGTGTCCTTGACGAGAGGCACGCTGAAGGCAAATGTATACACACACACACATAGTGTGTGCTATGAATAGGCGCCTACGGGTGCGCACGCCCACATGCGTTTGCTACATGGGGCGGGGGGGGGGGAGGGGGGATTGGAGTGTGACGGTTGCTATCATTTGTTAACAACAGCCTGTAGCTTGTCACCAATCGATGCTCTGAAGTTACGCATAATGAGACTGACTGAGACCAGCCTCTGTCAAAGTACAAGAGCGTGAATGAAGGCACTTGTCCCCCATCGCCCCCACCCCCCCCCCACACACACACACCTCCCACCCCCACACAAAAAGTGAGTCTGCATTGCGCAGTGTGGACCATGCCAAAAAATCCGCCGCCACATGGAGAACACACCTGCTGATGGAGAGCAGGGTGCTGGGGTGGGGGTGGTGGGGGGTGGGGGGAGTGGGGGGGGGATCAAGGAGCCACAGCTGCCTTATTTAGTGAAATGGAGAGGATCCGTCGCGGGAAGTTCGGGAAGAGGATCGACACTTCATTAGGTACACCTGCACAATCCCATCAGCTCCAACACGAGTACAGTGCTTCATTTTGATTGACAGCGATTATTAGCATAATAGCTTCTTAACTTAGCTCTTCTATTCTATACTGTAACTAGCCTGGGATGATAATAAAAGATAATTTCGCTGGTTTCGTCTCCCACTTCCCACTTCTAGAATAACGGCTTGAATGGAGTGAGCACTTTTGGCTGGCATACGGTCTCTTTGTGTCAGTGGGTGGAGGCGGGGCTGCTCGTATATACACACAGAGTGCGGCAGAGTGTAGTCTCATGAGGAGCAATGCAAAGTAACATAAGAAATTTAATTAGTAGATTGTACTATTTTGTAATATATTTTTCAAGTACTAAATTGACAACATTTTAAACTTTATTTTTGAGAAAAATACAATGCAAAAAAATACTTTAAAAATATTTTTTGCAAAACAATGCAAAAAAAATACTTGAATTTTTCAAGTATTTTTTTGCATTGTTTTGCAAAAAATATTTTTTTTTGCAAAAATGCAAAATAAAATGCAAAAACTGCAAAATATTTTTTGCCAAACAATGCAAAAAAATACTTGAAAAATTCAAGTATTTTCAAAAAATACTTGAAAAATTCAAGTATTTTTTTGCATTGTTTTACAAAAAATATTTTTTTTTTCTCAAAAATAAAGTTAAAATTTATTTTTGAGAAAAAAACAAAAATACTTGAAAAATTCAAGTATTTTTTTGCATTGTTTTTTTCTCAAAAATAAAGTTAAAATTTTGTCAATTTGCATACAACTTGTCGAGTAGTGTTTATGTCTACTACCGGATGAGTACGCATTGTCACCACCACTTCCTGCATCTGTGAGGCAGTCATCTTTTTATTTTGTCCTCATAACATTACAATGTTCTTATAAAACTCTGACTTTTGTTCTTTATTGTTTATTTTGACTATATTCTTGTAAAATTACTGCTGATTTTTTCCTCATTACTGCTGTTTTATTATTTTCCTCATACTGTTTTATTCATTTTATTTTTTAATAAAATATTAAATGTTTAATTTTTATACGATGTTCGTATTAAACTGAGTTTTGTTGTTTTAATATTTTGACTTTATTCTTGTAAAATTACTGCTGATTTAAAAAAAATGTTTTTCCATTACTACTGTTTTATTTATTTATTATTTGTTTGGCTTTTGTGTAAATTAGTTTTTTAGAATGCACTTATTAATAAATGAAATATTTGCATAGAGCATAGAAAACCTACGTATGACCTTGTAAATACGATTTAACATTATTAGAGCCCTCTAGACATGAAATAACACCCCTATAGTCACCTTTAGACTTCTATTACTCAATAAAAAAGACTTACATGTTAGTATTGGGAGAGTTCCTTGATATTTTAGTTTTTACTTCCTGTAAAAAACTTACTTTTACTTCATGTACTCAAGTAGCCTTAAGCGTCTGGGCATGTGAGTCTGCCTTCAATGTCTCTGGAGTCGCCAACTTTGGTTTGTTATAGATATTCCAAATATTCTGAATGTTATAGCGCCATCTTTTTGGAAGACGTGTTGGAAAATAAAACGTCAAAAAAAACAAAAATAATGAAGAGCATAAAAAGGAGGGGAAAAAGACGGCAAATGTGATTGCACTGCACTTGACTGGGGACACTCCATTGTTTCCTCTCAGGGAGGCTGCATTCGCTCTTTACTTAGCATAATAGTCCTCAAGTGCTAACTCGCTAGCACCTTTCTAATTAAACACTCCAGCACCCTGACTAAGCTGCATCGCTTTCTCTCCTGGAGGTTTCAATTACACGCCAAAGCACACAATAACGCTCACGGAACCGGATTGCGCAAGCCCGCATTTGGTCAGCAAATGCGTACGGGAGGGTGCGCAGGTGCGCCGCTATCGAACTCCAAGGAATGTGCTTAAAGAAATGAAGCTCAACGCCCCAAAACACAGCGGTTCAAGTTGCCTCATTAAGTTAGCATAGTAGCTTTCAATACGGTAAATTTCAGCACTTAACGCTTTTGTTAAAGGGGCGGATACGCTTCTCCAGCTCGCTATTACAAGTGTTTAGCGTCGGCTGTGTCAGCATGACCGGTGATGCGAAGAAAAGCGGTATGGATGTCTTATAGACAGATTAGAACACACACATCAAGGTCATACGGTGAGATCCGTGGGTTTTTTTTTTTTGTACGGGTTGCGGCGATGCCGGCGGCGTGATAAAAGAAACAAAAAGGATAAAACGCCACGTCATCAAAGCCTTCAGACACACGCAAAGGTGAATGTCAGCCTGACACGGCGAGGCGGCAGGCGCGTTGTCGTGAATATGGAGGCATGCGGCTGCAAACTAATCTTATTCGGAGACCAAAAGGCAAGGGCAAGGAGAATGTAGGAGGTGGAGACAACCATAATGTAATGTAGTGCTACAATGTAACAATAAAAATGAATGAATTTTATTATTAGCACAGTAATCCCTCGTTTATCTCTGTTAGTCGGTTTATTATTATTTTAATGATTATTATTTTTGTATGATTATTATTTAGCACAGTATTCCCTTGTTTATCTCTGTTCGTTGGTTTATTATTATTTTATTATTTTTTATGATTATTATTTTTATGATTATTATTTTTATGATTATTATTTTTATGATTATTATTTTTATGATTATTATTTTTATGTTATTTTTTATTTTTATTATTTTTATTTTATTATTTAGCACAGTAATCCCTTGTTTATCTCTGTTAGTTGGTTAATTATGATTTTTTTATGATTATTATTTTTCATTTTTTATTATTTAGCACAGTAATCCCTTGTTTATCTGTTAGTTGGTTTATTATTATTTTATTATTTTTTTATGATTATTATTTTTCATTTTTTTA
Source organism: Doryrhamphus excisus (assembly GCF_030265055.1). Taxonomy (NCBI): domain Eukaryota; kingdom Metazoa; phylum Chordata; class Actinopteri; order Syngnathiformes; family Syngnathidae; genus Doryrhamphus; species Doryrhamphus excisus. The sequence goes on along the minus strand of NC_080480.1, from coordinate 4,332,908 downwards.
TTATTTAGCACAGTAATCCCTCGTTTATCTCTGTTAGTTGGTTTATTATTATTTTATTATTTTTTATGATTATTATTTTTCATTTTTTATCATTTAGCACAGTAATCCCTCGTTTATCTCTGTTAGTTGGTTTATTAATATTGTATTATTTTTTATGATTATTATTTTCATTTTTTCATTATTTAGCACAGTAATCCCTCGTTTATCTCTGTTAGTTGGTTTATTATTATTTTACTATTTTTTATGATTATTATTATTTTTATGATTATTTTATATTATTATTATTATTATTATTATTTTATTATTTAGCATAGTAATCCCTCGTTTATCTCTGTTAGTTGTTTAAAAGTAGGACTCCTTATTTAGAAATTGAATATTTTTTATACTTAGAGCATAGAAAACATGTTTGTGGCCTTCTAAATATGGTTTTAACATTATTAGAGCCCTCTCATATTTAAACAGCACCCCTACAATAACCCTGTACACTCCTATTACGTCAAAAAAATTGACATAAATACTCAGAAACATCACATTTGTATGCTTAAAAATGCTTCATTTAGGCAAAAAAAAAACAACACATTAAATTAGCTTAAATATGAATTTTTTTTTGAATATGCTTTAGTCAACTACAAAAAAACAGGATTTATTAATTAATATATATATTTTAAATTAAAACAGTCGTCCCTCGTTTATTGCGGTTAATTGAATCCAGACTGGGCTGTGATAAGTGAATTTCTGCAAAGTAGGAATGGAATATTTTCATCATTCGAGCATGGAAAACCTATTCACAACCTTCTAAATACAGTTTGGAATATTAGAGCCCTTTGGATATGAAATAACACCCCTATAGTCACCTTTACACTCTTATTACTCGATATAGTAGATATAAACAGACAGTACGACGTAACAGACTCACACATTTTAGCGCTGGGAGAGTTTTTTCTCTTAACTTCCTGTTTGTGTACATTGGATAAAAAAATGGCCCATTTTCATACAATTAATAATGAAATAAATAATAATTAAATATATATATATATATATATATTTTTTTTTTAAGATGTGTAACAAAGTTAGCTAATGTAACCGCTAAACATCCGTCTTATTAACACAGCAATGCTGAACTCACAGTGTAAAGTTCTCCTCCAGGTAACAGCGGTTCCTCAGTAGCCCCGCCCACAGCTGCACGCCGATGATGCCGAAGATGAAGAAGACGAAGAAGCAGAGCAGCAGGACGTTGCCCAGCATGGGTAGCGTATCCAGCAGCAGGTTGACCAGGATACGCATACCTGCGGGTGAATTGATGGATAATAAAAGTCATTTATCCCCCCCCTCACCCCCCCTTTGGGGGCCATTGGTTCTGCCGCAATAAGTAAGAACAAGAGTGACAAAAACAATGTAAACACACAAGACATAAAAGGCTCGTAAAAACGCACGGTGGATCAAAAATGGGGCTCAAGAGATAGGAGATTTATGAAGATTGTATGGCAAATTGACATCATTAACGACTGTGGTTGGCACCGGATTATTCATTTGGATTCAGAACTACAAGAGGACTCTACCGAGAAAGAGCAGGATTACCAGAGTTTTGATAGACAAGCTGCACGCCGATCAATAACAACCTTGATTTTCTACTCAGATCTCATTGTTGGTAATTATGGACCGCCATATTGCTGACGTGCAATCATCAAGGTGCAAATACTGCATGGGTTACAGTTTTACTTCCAACAGGAAGTAGTGGGGATTTGCACAAAATCACAAACGTCACTTTGATCGATGACTCGGGGAAAATTTACCATTGTTGTCATTTATTTTTATTTTTTATTATATTCATATTTTTATGTTTTATTATTATAACTTTACTTTATTATTATTTATAAATTATGGTCATATTCTAATCATACTACAGTAGTATTTAGCATGTAATAAAGAAATATAATACAATACAATACAATATAATATATAATATGATTAGAACTTTTTTAAATTAATTTAAATGAAAATTAAATAAATAAAATCTAATAGACAACTATATAAAATACTACTGTGTTTTATCAGTATTTTTATATCTATAAGTATTTTTATTTCTATAAGTATTTACATTTAACCATTGTCATTTATTTTTATTTATTGTATTTATATTTTTATGTTTTATTATTATAGCTTTAATTCATTATTATTTATAAATAATATGGTAAATATGGTAATATTTTATTCAAACTACAGTAGTATTTTGCTAGTAATAAAGTAATATAATATAATATAATATAATATAATAAGAACTTTTTAAAAATGATTTTAAATGACAATTAAATTTAAAAAAGCTAATTAATAAACAAATATTGAAAATACTATTGTGTTTTACTAGTATTTTTATCTCTATAAGTATTTTTATCTCAAAGTATTTACATTTAACTATTGTTGTCATTTATTTTTATTTATTGTATTCATATTTTTATGTTTTATTATTATAACTTTACTTCATTATTATTTATAAATTATAATATTTTATTCAAACTACAGTAGTATTTTGTAGGCAATAAATAATATAATATAATAATATATGATTAGAATTTTTAAAAAAATTAAATGAAAATTAAAAAAATAAAATCTAATAAATAAGGAAATATATAAAATACTACTGTGTTTTATCAGTATTTTTTATCTAAGTTTTATTTATTTTTATCTTAATTTTTATTTAAGTATTTACAGTCAACAATCAAACATGTGCCGCCTTTAAGTTCAAGAAATTGTTGCTTTTTGGCGACACCTAGTGGCCACAATAACTCACTGAGTTGAACTTGTGACGCAGTTAGGCACAAAGTAATGGGCAACTACTGTATAAAGATATGATTGAGGATCTTAATAATAACTAACTAAATACACAATGATGATTGTCTGTCTATATTTGGGAATACAAATTGACCGAAGTTACTCATACTCCGGAAAATACAGCACTTCCTGCTAAAAGAACTATAATGTGTTCCATTTTAAACAACCAGCTCCAGTTTGCCTCCATTGCTTCATCTCCCAATATCAGCGTCTCCAGAGGAGGCGGCAGACATCAGAAAAACACTTGAAAGGCAACAGTGGGAGATAAAAACTGAGGAAAAAGACCCGCGCTGCTCCAACAGAGACGGGAATATCGGAAACAGTCGCAGGGACTGGAAAAGAAAAGACACTCGTGATTAGTCGGGGCTTAATTAGATTCCCTGTCAAAAAGCGATGACCTCATCCCTCGTGGAAGAGCCGTCCCGCGGTGATGACATGTTGAGACGTGATTAGTGAGGTCTGATGACAGCGGCTTGGGTTTACCAGGTGTGTGTGTGTGTGTGTGTTGCTGGGTTCCATGTTCATATTTTGTAAAGCAACACATGCTAATATGCAATACTGTAGTTCAAAAACCAACTCTGTTATTAATGGCGTTTCCTTCAATTATTGTAATATTGTACTGTTTCATTCAAATATACCTTTTTCTCAATATGCTGTCAGAAAATTATAGCTCTTTATTACGTTTTGTTTTAATTTTCCAATTATTTCCAATTATTTCAACTATAATACTATATTCTCATAATATTGTAATAATATTATTATTATAATATTACTATTAATATTACTATTATACTAATTTCCTGCAACCTAATTTTCCAATAACAATAACTTTGTTGTTTTGTTTCTCATAATATTACTTTTTCAAATATTTTTCATATATTTTTGGGATTTTTTTCCACATTTCATATTTCACTTTAGGCTACTAAAAATGACATTTTTTCTCATAAAAATCATTTTTATGACATGACTTTTCCTCACAATATTAAGACTTTATTCTGGTAAAATTGGGACAATTTTTTTAATTTTTTTTTCATTTTTCTTGTCATATTTTCATTTTATTCTTAAAAATTACAATTAAAACAGTTTTTCCCCACTTGTTTCAATATTTTCAACTTTACTCTCGTAATATTAGAACTTTTTCCACAACCTCATTTTTTACAAACTTTATTCACTGTTTGTCATAATATTATAGCTCTTTATTACATTTCATTTTAATTTTCCAATTATTTCTAATTATTTCAACTCTACTACTTTAGTCTCATAATATTGTAATAATAATATTATTATACTAATATATAATAATATATAATGATATAATATTTCCTGCAACCTAATTTTCCAATAACAACAACATTGTTGTTTTGTTTCTCATAATATTACGACTTTTTCATATATTTTCAGATTTTTTTCACATTTCATATTCCAATTTAGGCTACTAAAATTACATTTTTTCTCATAAAAATCATTTTTATGACATGACTTTTCCTCACAATATTAAGACTTTATTCTGGTAAAATTGGGACTATTTTTTTAAATTAAAAATACAACATTTTTCTTGTCATATTTTCACTTAATTCTTGTAAAATTAAAGCAATATTTTCAACTTTACTCTTGCAATATTATTATATTACTTATATTATATAATATATATTATATAATATTACTTTTTCCACAACCTCATTTTACAAACTTTTTCCACTGTTTGTCATAATATGACTTTTTATTAATTTTTTGTTTAATATTTCAACTTCATGCTTATGAAATTACTTTACTTATTATTTTATTTATTTTTTTGTATATTTTAGTTTCACGGTACTAATGATATTTTTCCTCACAATATTTGATTTTTGTAAAATTTGTAAAATCTTTTTTTCTTAATATTTTGAAAATATATTATTTTTTCTTAATATATATTTCTTAATATTTTCTTAATATATTTATTCTCGGAAAATTACAGCTGTTTTTGCTTTTTTAAAAAATGTAATTATTTCAAGGTTTTTTGCTACTTTATTCTCATAATATTCTGACTTTATTGTCATAATATTCATACTTTTTCTGTAATATTTTCATTTTTTTTTCTTATGAAATACTATTTTTAGAAAGTGCTGCATTCCGCACTCCCACAGCTGTGAGGACACAACTTGGGGTCAAATGGGAATACTAGGGACTGGAAGATGAGTCGGAATGTGATGTTTGTGTGTGTGTGTGTGCGTCACTGTTGCCCGACTGTTTGTGTTTTTCCGCGCCGTGCTGTGATTTGTGAGTAACACCTCCAACGGTCGTCTAATGCGTCATCAACGCCAGCACGTATTTCAACTGCCGACGCGGTGAATGACAGGTGAGAAGCTGAGCGAGACAACGGCGTTGATGACACGCAAGCCAAAACGAGCCGACACCTGTAGAGCCGTCACCTTACCGAGGCATTCCAATGAAAACTAATTAAAAGTCATCTCAATCATGCGTTAATGACTCATAATAATAATAATGATAACGCGCTGATTATGGGCGCGTTTTGGGATCGCTAGCTCGCTTGTCAGGGTGGCGGTTGCAGTGGCGCATTCGATCAAATTCACTTGACATTAATGCGTTAGTTTGAAAAAACGTTTCCTTCTCATCGACTGCTTTTGCAAATGAAGAGCAGAAGTGTTTGTGTGCGTGTGTGTGTGTGTGTGTGTGTGTGTGTGTGTGTGTGGGGTGGCGGCTGGAGGCGAGTCTAAATGTGTTTGTTCCCGAGGGGCCTTGTCATTAGACCGCACTTCCATTAGGCCTAATTGGGTGAAGTTGTGGGGGGGCTGGGGGGATGTGGGTGAGACGGAGACAGAGAACTGGAATGAGACAAGGCCCGAAGGTGTACCCAAGACTCATGAAGACAAAAAGGGTTTGCAAAAATCATTTCGGTAACCATTTTCGATAACCAACTTTTGAACGGACAAAAGCATCGAAATGAAACTATGCAATGCAAAACAACAGGACAACCGTTTGATTCGAACGGTTCCATAGCACTAAGACTCAAACGATACATCAGTCAGCTGACGTCAATCCGATTCAAATAAGTCAGTTATACAGTAAGATACATATACACACAATATGCCCAATGCGTGGCTTGAACTCCATTAGAGAAATGTGCTTTTCTACATTTACTTGCTATTGTTGCTTTTATTTTATTATGAAATGGAAAAATCTTCTCATGGTTTAAGGATTTCATGTGTTGCCTTGTATTCGGCTGTATTATCATTTTGAAAATTGATTTTTTTTATTTTAGAATTGGATATGAACTGTGGAAATAATGAATATTAAGTTATTTGATTTATTTACTACTTTATTTTGACATATTTTTTTGACAACTTGCTGTTTCGTTGTACATGGTTGTAAAAAATATACTTTTGATGTTGGTAATTTTAAAAAAAAAATCTTTTTTTTCTGTATTGGTGCACCCTGAAGAGTAATTCTTCGCATACCTTTAAAATAAGTCCATTGCGCCCATGCGTGGCTTGAACTCCATTAGAGAAATGTGTTTTTCTACATTCACTTGCTATTGTTGCTTTTATTTTATCATGAATTGGAAAAATCTTCTTATGGTTTGAGGTTTTCATGTGTTGCCTTGTATTCGGCTGTATTATCATTTTGAGATTTTTTTTTATTTTAGAATTGTAATGTTCTGTGGATATGAACTGTGGAAATAACGAATACTATGTACTTTTATTTATTTACTACTTTACCGTGTTTTTCACAAGTTGCTGTTTTGTTTTATATAGTTGTAAAAAATGTATTTTTGATGTTTGTAATTAATAAAAAAAAAGGCGTGAAAATGTCTTTCTTGTATTTTCTGTATTGTTGCACCCCGAAGAGCAGCACTCTTCAGAGCAGTGGTCGTGGGTCTTTATCTTGTGCTTTTATGCTGAAGGGTATTTTTTAATGCAGCGGGGTGTGGTCGCAGGTCTTTATCTTGTGCTTTTATTCTGAAGTTTTTTTTAATGCAGCGGGGTGTGGTCGTGGGTCTTTATCTTGTGCTTTTATGCTGAGGGGTATTTTTTAATGCAGCGGGGTGTTGTCGCAGGTCTTTATCTTGTGCTTTTATTCTGAAGGGTATTTTTGAATGCAACAGGTTGTGGTCGCGGGTCTTTATCTTGTGCTTTTATTCTGAAGGGTATTTTTTAATGCAACGGGTTGTGGTCACGGGTCTTTATTTTGTGCTATTATTCTGAAGGGTATTTTTTAATGCAGCGGGTTGTGGTCGCGGGTCTTTATTTTGTGCTTTTATTCTGAAGGATATTTTTTAATGCAACAGGGTGTGGTTGCGGGTCTTTATCTTGTGTTTTTATTCTGAAGGGTATTTTTTAATGCAGCGGGTTGTGGTCGCAGGTCTTTATCTTGTGCTTTTATTCTGAAGGGTATTTTTTAATGCAGCGGGTTGTGGTCGCAGGTCTTTATCTTGTGCTTTTATTCTGAAGGGTATTTTTTAATGCAGCGGGGTGTGGCTGCGGGTCTTTATCTTTTGCTTTTATTCTGAAGGGTATTTTTTAATGCAACGGGGGTGTGGTTGCGGGTCTTTATCTTGTGCTTTTATTCTGAACGGTATTTTTTAATGCAACGGGGTGTGGTTGCGGGTCTTTATATTGTGCTTTTATTCTGAAGTTTTTTTCTGAAGTTTTTTTTTAATGCAACAGGTTGGGGTCGCGGGTCTTTATCTTGTGCTTTTATTCTGAAGGGTATTTTTTAATGCAACGGGTTGTGGTCGCGGGTCTATATCTTGTAATTTTATTCTGAAAGGTATTTTTTAATGCAACGGGTTGTGGTCGCGGGTCTTTATCTTGTGCTTTTATTCTGAAGGGTATTTTTTTAATGCAGCGGGGTGTTGTCTATTAATACTGTAATGTGTCCGGCCTGTCACTTGTTGACTGTAAATTCGCTAATGCTAATCGGCTAGCACATAGTATATATGGTATTTTCAATGTAAATTAGCATCGAGCTATAGCTATAGTCTATTCCAGGTTACCTACTTCCTGTTCACTTCCTATGTCTCCAAAATACGAACACGGACTATGTCGGTGCCCTGCTAGCGACTGCTATCAGACAATTTGCCAGAGGGTTACAAATTGAGGTGTGTGAGGGGTCAGGTTGTGTTCGTGGTCCCTGGGTGTCTGTGGACAAAGTAGCGAGCCGACAAAAGGATGAAGAAATAGCCTGAACATGGCCGCTTCCTCACTTCTAATGGGGTCACGGATAGAGGACGGAATCGGGTTACCGCAAAATAATTACACACAGACGGGCCATACAATGCAGTATTACTGTATGTACACATAGGAAGTCGTGTACAACGATTGGACAATTGATGCCCGAGATGAGGTTTGGAAAGGACATGTTCTCCGCAGCTGCAGGGATGATTACATCTGTATTTTCCTGGCAATTACATCATGTCAAATGATTTGCAGTGGAAGTCATTATTGATTGCAAATTATGCACACAATTTCTGCTATACGGATAATATTGACGAAGTAAAGGACCTTTGGAAAGCCAATAACCACCATTACCTTTCGAGTGTGGGAAGCGTCTTGAACACACACACACACACCAGCTGCAAGTTATATGGCCATGGAATGATGTCTAGAAATCATATGGTGTCCAACCATCACAACTGTTATCACCGACATCTTAAGGTAAGTATATGGTTTTATTTCACACTATTTTCATGAATCTAACAATGTATTATCTTTTTACATGGTCTCACGTAATTATGTATGATTCAGTCACTAAAAATCATATAGTGTCCAACCATCATGACCGTTATCACCAACATCTTAAAGTATATGGTTTTATTTGACACTAGTTTTCATGAACCTAACATTGTATTGTTATCTTTTTACATGGTCTCACGTAACTAATTATGTATTGATTCAGTAACTAAAAATCATATAGTGTCCAATCATCACAACTGTTATCACTGACATCTTAAGGTAAGTATATGGTTTTATTTGACACGATTTTCATGAACCTAACATTGTATTGTTATCGTTTTACATCGTCTCACGTAACTAATTGTGTATTGATTCAGTAACTAAAAATCATATAGTGTCCAATCATCACAACTGTTATCACCGACATCTTAAGGTAAGTATATGGTTTTATTTCACACTATTTTTCATGAACCTAACATCGTATTGTTATCAATTTACATGGTCTCACGTAACTAATTATGTATTGATTCAGTCACTAAAAATCATATAGTTTCCAACCATCATGACCGTTATCACCAACATCTTAAAGTATATGGTTTTATTAGACACTAGTTTTCATGAACCTAACATTGTATTGTTATCTTTTTACATGTGTCTCACGTAACTAATTACGTATTGATGCAGTATCTAAAAAATCATGTGGTGTCCAACCATCATGACTGTTATTACTGACATCTTATGGTAAGTATATGGTTTTATTTGACACGATTTTTCATGAACCGAACAATGTATTGTTATCGTTCTACATGGTCTCAAGTAAACTAATTATGTATTGATGCAGTATTTAAAAATCATGTGGTGTCCAACCATCATGACTGTTATCACCCACATCTTAAGGTACTAAGTATATGGTTTTATTTGACAATTTTTTATGAACCTAATATTGTATTGTTATCTTTTTACATAGTCTCACGTAACTAATTATGTATTGATGCAGTGTCAAAAAATCATGTGGTGTCCAACCATCACGACTGTTATCACCGGCATCTTAAGGTAAGTATATGGTTTTATTTGACACGATTTTTCATGAACCTAACAATGTAATGGTCTCACATAACTGTGTATTGATGCTGTATCTAAAAATCATGTGGTGTCCAACCATCATGACTGTTATCACCAACATCTTAAGTTTTTTTTTTACACTAATTTCCATGAACCTAACATTCTACAGTCACAGAACTAATTATGTATTGATGCAGTATCTAAAAATCATTTGGTGTCCAACCATCACGACTGTTATCACTGCCACTATTTTTCCATTGCACAACTATCTTTTTACACGTTTTTTTTAATGACATGGTGGTGCTTGAACGTTGCAAAATATATTTTTTGTGTGCACCTCTCGTCGGGTTTTTCGTCAGCGGGTTCAGTGAACGCATCATCCACGGTACTTATGAGTAGTCAGTGTGTTTGATTTAGATATAAAGGTAAATGATAAGATATCCTTACTTGGCACTCTGTTGATGGCTTTTAGAGGACGAAGCACCCGCACCGTCCGAATGGCCGACAGGTTGATGTTCTGCAAGTCCAGGGAGTATTCCACCATGCTGAAAGCGAAGGAGAGAATCGAACAACAACGGTTTAATATTTCTGCGGTGAAAAACACGCCAGATAGACATCTGCACGACTTTAGATGCGCCAGATATCCCCCTGATTGCGTTTTGGGCATCAGCGGTCAGTCTTTTGATCTAATCTCACCTGTCCCGGCAGTATAGGAAGTGTGCAACACTCGACAGGAAGTGGAAAGGGAATTACATGAAGGAGAGGTGAGGGGGAAGAATAAGATTAATTTCTATTCCAAGTGTTGCCCGCAGGATGCTGTGGCTCACTTAAAAGCTGGCATCTGTTGGCAAGTCATTTCTGCAACGTGGCTTAAGTGGTTTGTGGCCTTAAAGCTAAACTGCTTTCAAGGGAAAAAGACGTGACTGTTTTTTATTGTCACAGAATCACCTTTCGGACCCACGGTCGATTCCATATGGACTTGTTTGCATATTAACTTGGAATTCTTGAACGTCGCCGTGTTGCCGTGTGTGCTCGAGCATCGCGTTGCCCCGGGGGTGACAATGTTGAGGCAGCACGACGCCATTAGCATCACCGCTTCCCCCACTCAGTTTAATAACATCTACAGGCTTTTTGACAACACACACACATGGCAACCTGTCTCTCATAAAGATGCTGAAGTTTTTCACTCCGGCGTTGACTCATGCAGTCGACAGCGACAGTCGCACTCGAACCGTCGTAGCCCGCAGCTGACAGGCGGCAGCTCGAGCCGCTAATTGTATCCCCCAGCCGAGCAATTGCGATGGTGCCGCCCCACCGGTGGAACTCTGCAACTCATTTTTATTCTTGCGGCTATTATTATGTAAGACGTTATTATTTGGTCTAAAGCAAGGGGTGTCCTAACTTTCTAGCAAGGGCCACATCGTCAAAAATGAAAATGAAAGGATGCAACTTGATATTTTGGAAAGCAACATGTATGCTGAGAAGTTATATACACTATTTTTTTTTTTTTTAAACTGCAGCTTTTTACCCCCATTTCTGCTATTTTTTTATATTTTATATTTTTTATATTATATTTATATTTTACTATTATATCCATATTTTTATATATTTTTATATTATATATTAATAGACTTTACCATATTATTTCAATATTATTTCTTCTCATAATGATGACTTTATTGCCATAATATCTTGACATTATTCTTGTACAATTGCAGCTGTTTTTTTCCATTTTTTTCATTTTTTATTTTTCAGCTTTCTTCTTATAAATATTATTTTCTATTAATTAATCTTTCTAAATATTATTTTATTAATGTACATTTATATAATTTTTCATCACACTCACACACATTATATTTTATTATTAATATTTTATTATATTAGTAATTATTTATTATTATTATTCAAATTATTATTATATTTATAATATTTAATTATATATATTAATTATATTATTTATTTATTTATATACTTTTATACTTATATACCGTTATTGTTTATTATATTTATCATTTTTATTTGTTTTTTCACAATTAAATTTTCCCCCAAATTACAACTTTATTTTGTTTTATTCTTCAATATGCCACTAAAATGACATTTTTTTTCCTTATAATATTCTGATTTTATCATTGTAAAATTATTTTATTTCTTGTCTTTTGAGTTTTTGAATAGTCTTTTGAATACAACTTTTATATTTTAATATTTCAATTTTCATCCTGTAAAATTGCATTTTTTCTGTTCAACTTTCTTTATTCCCTGACTTTATTCCCATAATATTTAGATTTTATTCTTGTAATTTTTTACTTAAAAATTTACTTAATTTTTGAAACATTACAAGTGTTTTGTTTGTTTTCCCATATTAAATAATGTATGTTTGCTAGTAAAATTATTTTTTTTGCTGAATTATATTAATTTGGAATGTGCAACGGGCCAAAAACTAACAACTGCGTGCCACCAATGGCCCCCGGGCCACACTTTGGACACCCCTGATCTAAACCCCCAATTCCTGTCCTCTTAATTGGCTGCCATCCCCGTTTCGTGACCTGGACTACAAGCTCAGACTTTGATGCTAATCATTTTTCCACTTCCTTGTTTTGTCTGCCATTTTCTGCCCACCATCACCTGTAAGATTGCCAGCTCTCCCATTTAAGCACTAGCATTATCTGAACGGCTCCCCCCGAGGGGGCGCGCTTCAACTAGCTTCGCCGTGCGAGTCCCGGCCTTTTGTGCTAAAACGTTACAGTGTCGCTCGGCGCAACTGCAGCTTGATGGAAATGTCACCGACTCAAGAAGAGCCTAAAGTGTTGTTTTGGGGCCAGCCATTTCCACCCACCCCCGACACAAGCGGATCCGTGCTCCACTAATTGAACGTGGGCAGCTGGGATCCTGAATAAGGGCTACGGCGTCGAAAAGGGAGTCGTTAAAGCCGAAGAGGACATAGTTTGCTTTCCTGCGTGGCGTATGACGCCACGTATATTGCATGGGGTTTTTTTTATGTCACCCGGGTGGATGATTGTGAGTGACAACATCTTCTACACATCACACCCACAATGCCCTGCACAAGCCATCCAATTGCATTCATGCAATCATCCTGATGTAGTATCTCAAATGATGTGAGTACACGCCTCACATTTCAACAAGCATTTTTACTACAGTATCTTTTGAAGGGACAATACAGGAATGACAGGTGGATATACTTCAAAGTACTCCGTGAGAATGAGTAAATACAGGCATTGTTGGATAAATAAACACCAGTACTGGAATCACTCGTCACTTTACGCCTCAATTTTCTTTTGGCTAATTAATAAATCATACTGACTATTCATGGCCCGTGACTATAATATAATTAAAAAAACTGCAAAAATTGAAAAAATCCATAGTAATTTTATTTAAAAAACTTTAAATATTAACAACAAAATTCAAATACTAAATTAATCCAAATTAAGCTAATGAGAAAGTCTGAATTTTATGCTAATAATGTTGTAATATTATGAGGAAAAACTGTATAAGCATTGAAATATGACACAAAAAGGAATATATTTTTTTCAAACTTGTAATATGATAAAAAAAAAAAAATTCTGTAATTTAAAAAAATCAAATTACAGAAAAAATTTTAATGTTAGGAGATAAACGTCAACATTTTGTGGGAATGTCGTCAACAAAAACTTGAAGAAGAAAGCAACATAAATGGAAAAAAAACAGCAGGGAGTATAACAATAAAGTAATTCATAATAATAAATAATAAAGATGAATCAAGTAAATAAGAATAAAATATGAACAAAAAAATTACCCGCTAATGTCAAAAAAGAATAAGCTCTTACTATTATGTCTGTTTAGTAGCGGGGGTGAAATATTAAAGAAAAAATATTATTTTTTAGAAGTTATAAAAACATAATTTTTGGAAAATTAGGTTGGGGTGAAAATGGAAATAAAATGGGAATAAAGTCAAAATGTTACTTAAGAAATTACTTAAGAAAAAAGTTTAAATATTAGAAACATTTAGGAACAAAAATGGGAGAAATATATATAAAACATCTCAGCATATCTACATATATATCTTCATCATCTAATTAGCAGACGGCCCTCCTGCTTAGGATTATATCTCATATTTCATATTCCCGCTCTGTTTCTTGCGTCATCACTATTGCATGGTGTGCATGTTGAAAACAGAAACATCTCAGGAGGATTCTAGACCGGGCAAGACCACTTGAGAAGACCCGGCTTTGACAGCCAAGATAAAGAAGTTGCCAAAAAATAAAAAATAAAACGTCAAAGCTGCAGGGACTTGAATGTCAAATTAGCAGTGCGCTAGCTTCAAAGTGTCCATTAAAGTTGATGTTCCCCTGGAACAAAAAGCACTTTACTTCTTGCGGCATTTGCATTACATTATGCTGCACTGGAAAAGTACATCTGGGGGTGTCCAAAGTGTGGCCCAGGGGCCAATTGTGGCCCGCTGCGCATTAATTCATTCATTTTCTATTGCTTTTTCCTCACAAGGGTTGCAAGGGGTGCTGGAGCCTATCCCAGCTGTCTTTGGGCGAGAGGCGGGGTACACCCTGGACTTACTGGTGGCCAGCCAATCACAGGGCACATATAGACAAACAACCATTCACACTCACATTCATACCTATGGACAATTTGGAGTCGCCATATTTTTATATTTTATAATAATATATAAAATATCATAAATATTATAAAATAATATTTATAATAATATATAAATTATTATAAAATATTTAATAATATTTTTTCAGTCAAAAAATATCAAAAAACAAGTTATTTGTAGTATGGAGTTCACTAGGTATCAGTAACATTATGATTAAATGACCTTTCAGTCTTCTCATTCTGTGTGGAAGTGGTAAGTTTTTGGCCAATGACCAGTGTTTTCACTTTGAATTAGCCTTCTGAATACCTTATATTACTTCTTATTTTACTTTTATTGTATTTATAAAATATTTAAATTAGGCAAAAAAATACGTAATATGCATATTTTTGAGTCATAATAGGCTGTAGTCAAAAACAAAAGAGATAAAGTATTACAGCAAAAAGTACTGTACACTAATCCCTTTATTGCAGTTTATTGCAGTTCACTGGTTCCAGACCTGAGTCAATTTCAGCAAAGAAGGATTCCTGATTTCTATGGAATATTTTTATAATAATATATAAATTATTATAAATATTATAAAAATAATATTTTTATAATATATACATTATTATAAAATATTTTATAATATTTTTTCAGTCAAAAAATATCAAAAAACAACTTATATGTAGTATGGAGTTCACTAGGTATCAGTAACATTATGATTAGATGACCTTTCAGTCTTCTCATTCTGTGTGGAAGTGGTAAGTTTTTGGCCAATGACCAGTGTTGAATACTACATACAGTAGTATCACTTTGAATTAGCCTTCTGAATACCTTATATTACTTCTTATTTTACTTCAATTTTATTCTTAAAATGTTGAAATTAGGCAAAAAAAAAGACGTAACATGCTTAAATATGCATATTTTTGAGTCATAACAACGAAAGAGATAAAGTATTACAGCAAAAAGTATGTAAGAGTAATTGCGTCGGTTATGAACGAACGGGTCAAAAGAATTAGTTCTTTTTTGTGAACGGAATGAACAAGGTCACCTCCCTAAAATACCCGTTAAGTTTGTTCAGTTGTAAATGCTTTTATTTGATTGGCTGGAGAGTCAGTTCGCCGTTCCTTTCGTAGGGCGGGACTATCCGCGTGATTGACGTTACGTTACGTTGACGTCTTATCCTATCGTCGCTGGCTGAAAGACCGAGACTGAGAGATTGACCGACACCGTCTGTGACCTTGTTCATTCCGTTCACAAAAAAAGAACTAGTTCTTTTGACCCGTTCGTTCATGACTGACACACGGAACGAACGTGAATATGATCGAACAGACTGACTCGACACGGCTGACCGATTCGATGCACAGATCACAAGCTAACGACCAATTGACCGAAATGAACGAGTCTTTTTACTGAATGGACCGGTTCACTGAAATGAACGGTTTTGCCCAACATGACTCTCCAGGGTTTGAAGACACAAACCTACAACTGGCAACCCTGGCTTCGGTTGAAATGAAGACTAATGTGATTCATCTGGACCTCGTGTGACGTTAGACCTCTTCTTTGCTAATCCATCACACTAGCGCACAATTAGCGATGCCATTTACGGCATCATCCTTGCGTCCTTGAAAAGGTAGAACTCTACACTAAGGAACTAGTCCCAAAAAAAACCAGTACTTTCCCAGTCCAGACAGGAGTTTTTGTGGCACCACTGGTTCTAATCTCCTGTGAATCTATTTGTGTGTGTGTAGCAGTTTTTACCCAGCCATGACGATGAAGAAGTCCAGCCTGTTCCACGTGTCTCCCAGGTAACAATGGCGACCAAAGATGCCGAGAGCCACCATCTTCACCACCATCTCCAACGCAAAGAAGATGTAGATGAAGGCATCAAAGGCCTACGGGGACCAAAAATCACAATTAGAATATCGAGCTGCACAATGGTTGAGTGGTTAGCGCACATGCCTCGCATCTAGGAGACCCGAGTTCGATTCATTCCACTCTCGGCAATCTCTGTGTGGAGTTTGCATGTTTTCCGGTTTCCTCCCGCATTCCAAAAACATGCTAGGTTAATTAGCGACTCCAAATTGTCCATAGGTATGAATGTGAGTGTGAATGGTTGTTTGTCTATATGTGCCCTGTGATTGGCTGGCCACCAGTCAGTCAAGGTGTACCCCGCCTCTCGCCCAAAGACAGCTGGGATAGGCTCCACCCTTGTGAGGATAAACAGTAGAAAATGAATGAATGAATGAATATTATTAGCGGCTGCACGGCGGAGGAGTGGTTAGCATGCAGGCGTCACAGCTCGGCGACCCGAGTTCAATTCCAAATTATTCAAACAACATGCATGCTAGGTTAATTAGCGACTCCAAATTGTCCATAGGTATGAATGTGAGTGTGAATGGTTGTTTGACTATATGTGCCCTGTGATTGGCTGGCTGGCCACCAGTCCAGTGTGTACCCCGTCTCTTGCCCCGAAGACAGCTGGGATAGGCTCCAGCATACCCATGACCCTTGTGAGGATAAGCGGTAGAAAATGAATGAATGTGCACTTGGGGAGAGGGGGGTTGGGGTGTACAACAATGAATCTTGCACACAATAAAACTAAAATAAAGTAAAATTATTCCTACAACATGCATGCTAGGTTAATTGGCGACTCCAAATTGTCCATAGGTATGAATGTGAGTGTGAATGGTTGTTTGTCTATATGTGCCCTGTGATTGGCTGGCTGGCCACCAGTCCAGGGTGTACCCCGTCTCTCGCCCCAAGACAGCTGGGATAGGCTCCAGCACCCCTCCGCGTGAGAGGGGTCTAATACACCACGTCATTGGAGGGAACGTCTCTATTGTAGTAGTGGAAGCAAAAGATGTCATAGCCAGCAGGCTGCAGGATTTGCCAAATATTTGGCTTTTTGATGATGACGAGTGCTGGAGGGGGGGCGGGCGGGGGGTGTGGGGGTTCTTTATTCGGTTCCCAAAGCTGTGTGGCATGCACACCAAACGCGGTCTTTGATAAATATTTTGCTATCTACTCATCGCATGTGACTGGAAATGCCGCCGTGTTGTATCACAGTATCTCAAAGGATGAGAGTACACACCTCACATTTCAACAAGCATTTTTACTACAGTATCTTTTGAAGGGACAATACAGGAATGACAGGTGGATATACTTCAAAGTACTCAGTGAGAATGAGTCAACACAGGCATTGGTGGATAAATAAACACAAGTACTGGACTCACTTGCCACTTTACGCCTCAATTTTCTTTTGGCTAATTAATAAATTATACTGACTATAATATAATGTAATTAAAAAACTGTTAAAATTAAAAAATCCATAGTAATTTTATTTAAAAAACTTAAAATATTAACAAAAAATCAAAATAGTAAATAATCAGAATTTTATGACTAATGTTGTATTATGAGGAAAAATAGTATAAGCATTGAAATATTACACAAAAAGGAACATATTTTTTTCAAAGTTGTAATATGATAAAAAAAAAATCAAAAAATCAGATTACACAAAAATGTTTTATGTTGAGATTAACGTCAACATTTTGTGGGAAGGTTGTCAACAAAAACTTAGAAGAGAAAAAATGGGATTTACTAGAACAGAGTATAAAAAAAAAGTAATTCATAATAACAAACAGTAATAAAAAATAATCAAGTAAATAAGAATAAAATAATAACAAAAAATCACTGACTAATGTCGCAAAAGACCCAATTTTATAATTTTAAAGCTCTTACCATGATGTCCATTTAGTAGCAGAGGTGAAATATTAAAGAAAAAATATTAAAGTTAAATTAAACATAAAACATAATTTTTGAAAAATTAGGTTTGGGGTGACAAATGGGAATAAAGTCAAAATATTATGACAAGACAATTTATATAAATTATTTAAGAAAAAAGTTTAAATATTAGGAACAAAAATTTGATTTTTTTAAAAAAATATATATATAAAACATTTCAGCATATCTACATGTGTTAGTT
Organism: Doryrhamphus excisus; assembly: GCF_030265055.1. Classification (NCBI taxonomy): domain Eukaryota; kingdom Metazoa; phylum Chordata; class Actinopteri; order Syngnathiformes; family Syngnathidae; genus Doryrhamphus; species Doryrhamphus excisus. Next base: position 4,314,772 of record NC_080480.1, on the reverse strand, counting down.
TACAAAATATAATTTTTAATATATGAGCCTTGCTGGAAAAAGGTATTTGTATGACGACAATATTCCATTCCTAAAAAGGTGGTCAAATGTGGTCGTGGTAGCAGCAGCGTCACGGTCTGGGGAAGCACGAGTGCTGCTATCACTGGGGAGCTGCGGTTCATTGAGGTGAAAACATTAGCATAGCAGTTTTCCCACATTATTCATGAAAATATCGACACTTTGGAGTCATTTGAGAAACGACGAAGCATCATTCTAGTCCAGGGGTGGGCAAACTTTTTGACTGGCGGGCCGCATTGATATGACAAAATTTACGGGGGGGGGGGGGGGGGGGCAGACTATATATTTTACACGTAACAGTCCACCTGGTATTATTGTATCTGTAAAATTGTCATGCAATCTGCTATTATTATTATTTTATATTTAAATATTTTAAAAATAATAAAATATTATATTACAATAAAATTACAATAATAATTATTATATTATTATTATGTAAAATATGCAAATATAACAATAATATTATATATAATTAATATAATAATTAGCATTAATATAATAATTATAATAATCATAATAGTTCTAATAATAATTATAAGAATCTAATAATATAATAATTATAATAATAATAATAATAATTATTATTATTATTATGTGCTTGTGTCCCTTTTTTCAGGAGCACTTTGTAAACAACAGACCATGTCAAAAAACGAAATTGATAAAACCATCAAAAGGTTGGCTCAGACCATGATGCCAGGTTGTATGTTGAGTTTAAATGAAATACTTTGGAAAGATTGGGCGGGCCGTATTCAAACACTTGGCGGGCCGGATGTGGCCACCGGGCCGTAGTTTGCCCACCCCTGTTCTAGTCTAAAAACGAGAAATCAAAAGTGTTTTTTTTTTTTTTTTTTTTTTTTAAACGGCTGCTATTTCAGCATCTGTTGAAGCATAAAAAAAAACAAAGCATCTCCACACAAAAGGAAGCTGATTGGTCGGCCGCCACAAGCGAATGAGCTTGATGAATTGCTGAGATTACAGACCTAGTATATTCCACTGAATCTCCCGCCCCACAAGGTGAACGCCCTACGCCAGCAGTAAAGTTTGCTTGAGTAAGCACATCCCCCTGTGACATTACCACTCAGCTGTTGCCAGTTAGAGCATTCTCCCCCCATCGCCGGCTGATTCCATCATCGTTTAAGCCCACAAAAAGAGCTAATATATGGTACGGGGCCGAGGGAATGTAGCTTTAAGCTGTAAGCACGCCCCGACAATTGAGTTTGTGGATTCAACAAATGGCCCGCGCCAATACACATGCTGCAGGGGGGGGGGGGGGGGGGGGGGGGGGCATTTTTTTTCCTCACAAATACTTTACGATTATTACCTTTGGAAGGTTTCAGGCAGAAGATAAATGACAAACAAAAGCGTCAATGGTCACCCCCCCGGCAGGGCCGCCGAGCACCGGCGTGCAGGAACAGGAACAGGAAGAGGCGGGGGCATCCAGTAGTTATCTGCTTCACGCGGCGAAGAGTTTTCCTCTCTCAGCGCTGACAAACAATTTCAAGATGGGTGTGTGCAGCGTGAGCCCGGAGCGAGAGGTAAATGGATGAGGAAGTGGTGTGTGTTTATTGTCTGTTGTGGTCGCACCGCAACATCTTTTGTCCAAGTCTGAGTCCCTATTCTTTAATGTAGTGTTTTTTTTATTATTATTTTATGTATACAGTCTTCTAAATCAGCAATGGTAATATATTCTAGCTGGCGGTGATGCTGTTATTTTTTTTATTGTAAAAAAAAGTCCCTACATACTTTAAATAATTATTATTTATTCAAAATTATTTAAATTATTTGTGCAATTTACTGTTTACACTGTACATTGTTGTTCATATTTGATGCCATCTGGCGCTCAGAGAGGGCGGAGCCACACTTCTGTTAGACTATCGCAGGGCAGCTGTGGCTACAGATGTAGATTACCACCACCAGCAGTGTGTGACTGAGAAGTGAATGAACAATGGCTTCGCTTCCTTCTGGAGCATCTTGGGTGCCTTGAAAAAAAAAAATAATAATAAATATAAAATAAATAAAATAAATAAATACATAATAAAATAAATAAATAAAAAAAATAGATTAATTAATGAATTAAATAAAAATAAAATGGCTTCACTTGAATAATAAATAATGGCATCACTTCCTTCCAGAGCATCTTGGGTGCCTTGAAAATAAAAAACATAAATATAAAATAAATAAAATTAAAATAAAATGAATAAATGATTGAATTAATGAATTAATGAATTAATTAATTAAAAATAAAATGGCTTCACTTCCTTCTGGAGCATCTTAGGTGCCTTGAAAATATAAAAACAAAATAAAAAAAATAAATTAAATACAACTAAAAAAATAATTAAATATATATATATATATATATATAATAAAAATAAAATAAATAAAAAATACATAAAATATAACAGATTATTATTATTATTGTAATAATTCTGGGTCTTTTTCAGATTTTTTGGAGGAGGTAAAATTTAATTATTGAAATTATTCCAGAAGCTCACACTAACACCAGCCACAATTATGGTGGGCTGTCTATCATGAAGGATAAAGATGATAACCTTGACCCTCTCAATTATTAAATAAAAATAAAATAAAGAAACAAAGAAAAAATTAATTAAATAAAACTAAAATTTAAAAAAATGAAAATTAAATAAAAACAATCCATAAAATATAATCCATTAATATTATTTTTGTAATAATTCTGTGTCTTTTTCTGATTTTTTTTTTAGGTATATGCACCCCTTTGAATTGATTCCAGAAGCTAACACTAACACCAGCTGCAATTTTGGTCAGCTGTGACGTCTATCATGAAGGATAAAGATGATAACCTTGACCCTCTCAATTATCACCCCCCCCCCAAGGGACAGAATTATCCTTATTTGAGAAGCCCTAATGCAAAGGGATCTGCTCCTATGAAAGAGACGAGGTACTATTTCCTGTCCATACTCAATTGTCTACCTCTGCATCTTCTGCAGGTTCTCCCTCAGCATCCTTAATAGTAAACATATTTTCAATGGAGTCAATCAGGTCGGATAGTTTTTGAATCGTTGTATCATGGCGTGGATGTTTTGTCGAGATGTCGGCCTGATGAAGTGCGAGCTCCAGCGGAATGCAAATTGAGTCAAGCAGTTTGACAGCAACACAGTTCTCCAGATTGCAAATGGAAAAAAAAAGAGAAGGAGAAGAAGATGAGTCTCATAAGCTGTTTAAATGATGTTTTGATAAATAATGCAGCCCTCGCTCGTAATTCGACATTGGCCTCGCCCGCTCGGGTCCGTGTTTCGCTCGGCTCCCGGTGAAAAGAACGCGGAATGAATTCATTGTCGTTATTTGTCGCCGCCGCCAGCTTCTTTCTCAGTCAGCCTATCAGGTTTAATCATCGACATGATTTGTAAAAGGGGCGGGCGGGCGGCTGGCGAGGGTGTCGTGTGTCAAGGGCCCCTTTTCATGATGTGAAACGGGAGCTGCTATGGATGCTAACCTCATGCAATGCCATTTGGGAGAGGAGAGGAGGAAGAGGATGGAGGAAATAGGTCACAGAAACACTTTGAGGGATATAATGGCGTCGCTTTCGGTTAAATGTGCAAATAAGAGATTTATCAAAACAAATATTAGCATTAAACAATCTCTCCGCCATTAGTTGTCGTAAAAGAAAGTCCTGATTGGAAGTCCGTTTTATAAAGAAAATCTTACTTTTGCATCAATTACACACACAAAAAACCTCAAAAAAATAAATCACAGCTCGACAATTCATGTCCTTAAATAGCCCACAATACTATACTCTACTGTATATAGTACTTTATAGTACTCCCTCATTTATCACTGTTAATCGGTCCTACACTCAACTGTGAGAAGTGAATTTTCGCAAAGTAGGATTCCTTATTATTCATTCATTCATTTTCTACCGCTTATCCTCACAAGTGTCATGGGTATGCTGGAGCCTATCCCAGCTGTCTTCGGGGCCAGCCAATCACAGGGCACATATAGACAATTTGGAGTCGCTAATTAACCTAGCATGTTTTTGGAATGTGGGAGGAAACCGGAGTACCCGGAGAAAACCCACGCATGCACGGGGAGAACATGCAAACTCCACACAGAGATGGCCGACGGTGGAATTGAACTCCTACCTGTGAGCCCTGCACATTAACGTTTATGAACTTCCAAATAGACTTTTTTACATTAGAGCCCTCTAGACATGAAATAGCATCCCTATAGTCACCTTTACACTCCTGTGACCCAATATAGTAACATTACCGACATCTTTACTTTACCGAGAAAACCCACACATGCACGGGGAGAACATGCAAACTCCACACAGAAATGGCGGAGGGTGGAATCGAACTCAGGTCTTCTAGCTGTGAGGTCTTCGTGCTAATCACTCAACCGCCGTGCAGCTGATTCCTTATTAATAAATGAAATATTTGCATAAAGCATAGAAAACCTTACTTATGACCTTGTAAATACGGTTTAACATTATTAGAGCCCTCTAGACATGAAATAGCACCCCTATATTCACCTTTAGACTTCCATTACTCAATAAAAAAAATATTGGGAGAGTTCCTTGATATTTTGTTTTTTTTTTGCTTCCTGCAGTGTCTATTAAATAACATAAAATTTAGATTTGACTGTAATGTGTCCACAATTGAATGTAAGTACTTAAATATTTGTTGTACCTGTTGATTTGTCATAATGGATTATCATTAGTGTGGCCCCAGCAAGGTGCGCTGTATTCAGGCACACGCTCCAAGCAGCTGCTGGGACGCTAACTTTCTAGCAAACTTTGTTTGTTTATAAGTTACAGCAGCTAGTAGCGTCAAAGTTCAAGGATCTCAATTTGAAGTTTTTTTTTTGTGTTTTTTGTGTTTTTTTTGCCGTGTCTGCAGATTCCACAATCTATCCCTGTGTTGATTTATTTTCTTAAAGAGACTCTACTTCACAAAAAGAGCACAAAAGGGCCACCCTTAACTAGGTAAGCATCGTCAGCAAAAAAAAAAAAAAAAACCCTAGCATTGCCATTAGCAGCCAGCGGAAGAGGACCTCACACGATACCTCAGGAGACCAATGGCGCTTGTTAGAGAAGCAAAGGCCAGAAGAAAAGGAAGGGAGCGTTTGTGTAGGATGTGGGAGCAAACATTAAAGCGGGAAGATATGGCACCTCAGCACAAATGGATCTCGGATTCAAAGATCATCAATGCGGATTCTTTTCGTGTCACTGGCAGAGGAAGCCGACTTGATGTGTTTTCTATACCGTAAAGCTAATTCATCGATGCTATCATGCTAATATGAGCGCTTCGTCTTACCTGGAGTATCTGGCAGCGGTCCGAGGTGCAGTCGATGTTCTCGCAGGGTTGGTACATTCCCAGCGTCACGCAGTTGAGCAGGATGACCATGATGCTAATCCTCTCGAACCATGTATGAGCGCCACTGGGGTTAAGGAAAGAACTGTAATAACATGTAGCATTCAATGTCATCCGTTCAAATTATTAAATATTATTTCTATTCAATCTGTAATAACCAAATATTTAAACAATGAGCCAATTAAAGAAACAATACAAGCAGTTGATGTTTGCTAAATACAAGGATGAAGAGTATATATACGTATATATATATATATATATATAACCGTGTACTTTGGTACGTGATAAAAAAAAAATAATTAAAAAAATAAAATAAATAAAAATTAATAAAATTAAGTAAAAAAACATAATAAAACTAAAACGAATAAATAAAATTAAATACAATGAAAATAAATTAAAATTATATTAGGAAAGCAGGAAGTGAACAAATTACACATTTTCAACATAAGGTGGCCAGAAATATTTCAATATTGAACAAAGCAAAATTTTGTTCAGTTCTCAATCAGAATAGTCATTGTATGGTCATATCACCTCGTACTTCGGTACGTGATGAAAAAAACATAATAATAAAAAAATAAAATTAATAAATAAAAGTTAATAAAATTAAGTAAAAAAAATAAAATTAAGTAAAAAAAAAATATAATTAAATAAAATTTAAATAAATCAATAAAATTAAATAAAATTTAAATAAATTAAATTATATTAGGAAAGCAGGGAGTGAACAAATGACAAATTTTCAACATAAGGTGGCCAGAAATATTTCAATATTGAACAAAGCAAAATTTTGTTCTCAATCAGAAAAGTCATTGTATGGTCATATCACCTCGTACTTCGGTACGTGATAAAAAAAAATAATTAAAAAAATAAAATCAATAAATAAAAATTAAGTAAAATTAAAATAAATAAAAATCATATTAGGAAAGCAGGAAGTGAACAAATTACAAATTTTTCAACATAAGGTGGCCAGAAATATTTCAATATTGAACAATGCAAAATTATTCAATAAAATTAAAATAAATTAAAATTATATTAGAAAAGCAGGAAGTGAACAAATGTAACAGTTACTGATTGTAAAAGTACCAGAAGGAGGGGTAGGATTTAATAAGCTTTGCTTCTTCCTACTCCTTTTGGACATGTGGAACTGTGAACTGATTACGTGATGCATTCAATTGTAATCTGATGCATGTTCAAATGAAATTAAACCATTACATTCCGTTTCCCCATCCTGTCTTAGAACAGACATTCGGTGCTAATCAAAACATCAATGTAGTCGGACACGCCTGAGCAGTCAGTCACATGTTCTAATACTATTCCACCATGTTTGATATGCATGCAGTCAGACTTCCATGAAGGAAACAAGCACAGATCCCGGTGATTCAAAAAAAAAGGGGGGGGGGGGCTGCAACTGCGAGCAATTCAAAGACAAGATGAAAATCTCTCACTACGAGACAGCATGAGTCACAAATTCATGACAGTACTGTATAAAAACAAATCTAGCGCCGAGCTCCATCGAGGCGCACGACATGCGGTGTCACAACAAAAAGGATGTCAGCTGCAGCGTGTACGCATCAAAAACACACCCAGTGTAATGGACGATCATACTTCCGGTACCGAGTATAGTACTATATAGATGTAGTATTGTCCAAGACATACAGTAATCTCTCAGGGAATAGAGAGATTTTCTACTGCGTTTTCCTCACAAGGGTCATGGGTATGCTGGAGCCTATCCCAGCTGTCTTGGCGCGAGCGGCGGGGTACACCCTGGACTGGTGGCCAGCCAATCACAGGGCACATATAGACAAACAACCATTCACACTCACATTCATACCTATGGACAATTTGGAGTCGCTAATTAACCTAGCATGTTTTTGGAATGTGGGAGGAAACCGGAGTACCAGGAGAAAACCCACGCATGCACGGGGAGAACATGGAAATTCCGAGGGTGGAATTGAACCCTGGTCTCCTAGCTGTGAGATCTGCATGCTAACCACTCGACCACCGTGTTGACCACCGTGTTTATAACCTTCTAAAATACTTTTTTTTTTAACACTAGAGCCCTCTAGATGTGATATAGCACCCCTATAGGTTAGGTCACAACTGGATGTATGATTTTTTTTGTTTATAGATGCATTTGATGAGGTTGAGTCTTTTTTTTTATAAAGGGGGACACATTTTATAAAGTATTTTCAAGATAGACTAAAGTCCGAATCCCATTCCGAGTCATGAAAGTTGAAAGTTTTTGATGATGTTTGACATGGACTGTAGCACCACTAGCATGTGTCAATCACGGGACTATAAATGTCGGTCATCATGGTGAACCTGAATGTTGACGACCGCCCTCCACCCACCCCCACCCCCAGCACATGAGCGGACGTCTAGTCATGTCATACACCCCCCCAGCATCAATCGCGGCTTCCACCTTAAAAATTAGTTAGCCAGATTTTCCATTTCCGCCTCTCACCTGTTAGCGCGTCGTCTTCGCCGCCTCTTCAAAAACCCCTCCCCTTCCTGTCACTACTCATCGCTACGCCTGTCGCTCTGTGTCGATACCGATTCTTATCAAACGCTCATCTTTCATCCTTCGTCTGTACCCGACGTTAGCGCTTTCCAAGTTTATCAAGCTCACCGTCTTTCTTCCCCTTTTTGACAAACTCTTTCGCTTTTTGTGTTGGGGATTCTTTTTGTTGTGCTAACCAAAGGGCTGCAATTTGATGTCGGCAGCCCCCCCCACCCCCCCGAGGGAGAAAAGCTATTCTAATCATCACAATGACAAAATGGAGGGCAATGGCGCATGAAACTATTTAGTACCTGGGTGCATTTCATTGTGGAAAAAATAAAAAAAAAAGTTAGTGTTTTCATCGATTGTGAGAAAATAAGCTCTTAGCAAGTGGCACTTAGCAATCGGAATGAGACCTGAGAGCATAATGTGCGTTAAATGTAGCCATTTTCCTCTGTGCATGACTATTACTTCATTTTAAATCATATCATAATACAAATTCATGACGTTTTTTAGACATTTTCACAATGTAACGGCCATTTTTTTTTTCGATACGATGAGGAGACAACAAAGTGAGACAGAGGTACACGATTTTTCTCTAATGAGAGTGAAGCACAGACATGCTAAAAAAACGGAAATAAACAAACCGGACCGGATTTGCATTTGTATTTCTTTATCTTATGGCCCAAAAATACAAACACACAAAAAAAAACTCTTTTATAGAGGGACACTATAGGCAGATTCTGCCGAGTGAATACTTGATTTGTTTTCAACTGTGATTTATTTGTTCATAAAACACACACATAACAATGAACAACTCAGTTTCTGTGTCCTTTCCTGCTCCTAATAAGCACTGCGAGCCCTGCGCTGATGAGGCGTTCAAGCGCACTGTGTATTTGAGTGTTCTTTTATAGTTATACTTAATTTTCTATTAATATTTTTGTATTTTTATATATTATTTATTGTATTAAATTTGGAAATACTATTTATTTAAATTACATTTATTGTTCAGTTAAATAGCATTATTTTTTAATTATATTCATATTTTTTTGTAAAATAAATGTCAAATAAATTTTAATTATTTTTTTAACTTTTAAAAAAGTTAATAATAAGCATAATAATGGCATATTACACAAAAAAGTTAGAATGAGTTAATTTAATATTTTTGTATTATTTATTGCATTAAAAGTGGAAATACTATTTATTTGAATTACCTTTATTGTTCCGTTAAATTGCATTATATTTAAATTATATTCATAAATATTTGTAAAATAAATGTAACAAATTACTTTTAATTATTTATTTTACTCTTAAAACATTTAATAATAATCAATGGCATATTACACGAAAAAGTTAGAATGAGTTAATTTTCTATTAATATGTTTGTATTTTTGTATTATTTATTGCATTAAATGAGGGAATACTATTTATTTAAATTACCTTTATTGTTCCGTTAAATTGCATTATTTGTTAATTATATTCATAAATTTGTGTAAAATAAATTACTTTTAATTATTTTTTTAAAAACATTTAATAATCATAATGGTATATTACACAAAAAAGTTAGAATGAGTTAATTTTTTAATAATATTTTTGTATTATTTATTGCATTAAATGTGGAATACTATTTATTTAAATCACCTTTATTGTTCAGTTAAATTATTTTTTGTTGTATTTATAAATATTTGTAAAATAAATGTAAAATAAATTACTTTTAATTATTTTTTTTACTCTTAAAAACATTTAATAATAATCATAAAAAATGCATATTACAAAAAAAGTTTTTAGAATTTTCTAAAATTAAAAATAACCTAATAAACTTGGTTCTACCCAGGAAAACAACTGGTCTGGATGATGCTACACCAACACGGGTCTTTTATCCGCTACTTTTCTGCGGGAGGATAAACGGGTCTTAATGTGCGCTACATGGCTGAGTGAAACATGGAAATGAAAAAGTTAATTAGTTAACAATTCAAAAGCGGGAGCGAGCAGAGGGTGCTATTAACTGATTAGCATCTATTATCTATGCTTTTTTAAGGTATTGAGGCTCCAGCGTTGGGTGTCCTTTTCAGTTTGGGCTTTCATCCTTTTTGACTTTATGTCACGCATGTAGCCGGTGAGCTATTAACGGCGAGACATCCTTTGAACGCAGCCTATGCATGCATGCACTGTGTGAGTGTGTGTGTTTCAGTGTGTGTTTTTCAGTGTGTGTGTACTGTATATACGTACGTATCATTTGTATGCGCGTGTTAAGAAGAGGATGAGTCACGATTGCAGAGGACGCGTGTTTGCAAAGAGGCTTTTTGTCATAGCCTGCAGTTTGTGTGCGTATGACGGGATCGCACTCATTCAGGATCAAAACGACATTCGGCATCTCGTTGTCGAGGCAATCTGGCGCATATCCACGCCGTTCCTCTTCCTGCTCAAGAAAATCCATTTCACTTCCTTGTGAAATGTAGATCAATCAGTGCAGATCAATTAGTCTATCGGCGGCCACTTTGTGTAGACTGCATTTAATGGTGAAAACAACACGGAAACCTTGCAGCTGATCAATGGAAACTATTGCACAAAACCAGTATAACCATTAGGAATGTCCCGGAAAAGGAACGAACCATTGGTGTACTAAGTAACCCACGTCAAACTGGTAAACCAAAAGGGACGTTAAAAAGCTATTATGCTCATTTTTCCACCCTTTGTATTGAGTTGTGCTGTCCTATAGAGCAGCTACACACAATAACCGGCACAGAGAACTTCTTAGATCTTCCAGAATCTGCACCTATTTCCTTTGATTTGTGCTTCCTGCCAAAACAATCTGTTTTCATTTATTCCACCCACAGAGTATAAAATTAATGGTAATGGTTGTATTTCATTTGAACATGCATCAGATTACAATTGAATGCATCCCATAATCAGTTCACAGTTCCACATGTCCAAAAGGAGTAGGAAGAAGCAAAGCTTATTAAAGCCTACCCCTCCATCTGGTACTTTTACAATCAGTCACTGTTACATTTGTTCTTCTTGTTGTTTTTTAATTTTTATCCTAGTATAATTTAAGTTTGTTTTTAATTGTTTTTTTAATTTGAATTTTTATCCTAATATAATTTAAGTTTGTTTTTAATTGTTTTTTTAATTTGAATTTTTATCCTAATATAATTTAAGTTTGTTTTTAATTGTTTTTTTAATTTGAATTTTTATCCTAGTATAATTTAAGTTTGTTTTTTTAATTAAAATTTATATCCTAATATAATTTAAGTTTGTTTTTTATTGTTTTTTTCATTTCAATTTTTATCCTAATATAATTTACCTTATTTTTTTAAATTGTTTTTTTAATTTAAATTTTTATCCTAATATAATTTAAGTTTGTTTTTTATTGTTTTTATTAAAATGTTTATCCTAATATAATTTAAGTTTGTTTTGTTGTTTTTTTTATTTAAATTTTTATCCTAATATAATTTAAGTTCGTTTTTAATTGTTTTTTTTTTATTTTAATTTAAGGTATTTTTTTTTATTTTAATCCCAATATAATTTAAGTTAGTTTTTTTATTTTAATCCTAATATAATTTAAATTAGTTTTTTTAAAATTTGAATTTTTATCCTAATATAATTTAAGTTAGTTTTTTAATTTTAATTTTAATTCTAATCACGTACCAAAGTACATAAGAGATGATATGAGAGGTGCATTGTTTAGTCCAACACCTGATTTATTAAGATGGATCTACATCAACTTTAGTGCGTTTTATATGACTTATCTATATTTATTATGGGACACTCAGAACTTCCATCCACTCTGGGAGGGGGGGGGGGGACACAGAATTTAACGGTCATCTAGTACATGAAGCGGTCCAAACATCCAAATGAAAAGCCCAGATGGATTTGTCCCCCCATGTGTTGTTAAATGAAAAAGAGTTCAGATAAAGCTCGGAAGCTTCGGTTCTTTCTAGTCAATAGAATGAGGCACGCTTAATGGTGACAAAGGACTCCTTGCTTCTTAATGTTCTCATCTGACACTTTGCAAGATGCCTGTGGGTCAAAGACACACACACACACACACACACACACACACACACGACTTGTAGTACACTTAATATTCTTTACCTGGCGTACATCGTCTCGGCCAAAGCACCCATTATTCCGTAAACCCGTGAGAGGACTTATTAGAAGGATTTTGGATCCTGCATAATAAACAGATTATATCAACACACCTTCAGTCGACACTTGTATTGCATCAGATTCAATTGCCTAAATGACCCTAGTAAATATCAGTTTTTTTGTTTTTTTTTGGTTGGTTTGCGGTCTCCTTCAAATGACAGCAGCCATCAAAAAAGTCACATGCATGGAAGGAAAACAAAGATTCGGAAAGGACTAAATACAACTCCGATACATTTGATACATTGTTTGAGTGACATTCATCAAACCGGGTTGACAGTTGGAGTGACGAGGCGATGTTTATCGAGGTGGCAGATGCCTCCCTTTGGCGATTTCGATCCGACAACACCGGCCAGAGGTTTTAAAACACGGCAAACTGAATAAAATCAATGGAGAGTGTTCCTTCTATCCATGTATCCGTCTTATTCCCAGTTTCGATAAGCTCCCGAGGCGTTCCCAGAAACCTAGTCTTCTCCAATGTGGACGTTCCCTCTCTCAAAAGGGGAACCCATTCATTTCAAAGACTTGTACTCTTGTCCATTCAGTCACGATCCATAGTGGGAATAGAACCATCCATCAACTGGTAGATCGTAGTCTTTCAGCACAAGAACCAGCTGATCCAGAGTCTGCATCTCTGCAGCCACCAACAAACCAATCCACCTATCGATGTCGCCACAACCTGAGGTCTTTAAACTCCTCCACTTGGGAAAAGGATCTCAGCTCAAACCCAGTAATGGAACCCGGTGAGACTCATGGACGCAGACTCCTTCCAACATTGTAAGAACAGGAAGGGTTCATGATAGACCAGGGAAGCTACGCATAGAATAACATCTGGGATCTCCACTTGAACAAAATGGCTTGACATCCATGGCCTGGATGGATGGATGGCCAGATAGCTAGATAGATAGCTAGATGGCTAGATAGATGGCTAGATAGATGCTAGATAGCTAGATAGATGGCTAGATAGCTAGATGGCTAGATAGATGCTAGATAGCTAGATAGATGGCTAGATAGCTAGACGGCTAGATGGCTAGATGGCTAGACGGCTAGATGGCTAGACGGCTAGATGGCTAGACGGCTAGACGGCTAGACAGCTAGACGGCTAGACAGCTAGACGGCTAGATAGATGCTAGACAGCTAGATAGATGGCTAGATAGCTAGACGGCAAGATAGATGGCTAGATAGCTAGACGGCTAGATAGCTGGACGGCTAGATAGATGGCTAGAGAGCTAGATGGCTAGATGGCTAGAGAGCTAGATGGCTAGAGAGCTAGATAGATGCTAGATGGCTAAAGAGCTAGATAGATGCTCGATGGCTAGATAGCTAGACAGCTAGATAGATGGCTAGATAGATGCTAGATAGCTAGATAGATGGCTAGATAGATGGCTAGATGGCTAGATAGCTAGACGCTACATAGCTAGACGGCTAGATAGATGGCTAGATAGCTACACGGCTAGATAGATGGCTAGATAGATGGATAGACTTCCTTTATTGTCATTGCATATGAACAACAATGTACAGCCTAAACAGTAAACTGCACAATTCTGCAATATTATATTAATAACAAAACACCTTCTGTGTTACTTTGGCGCCGTTTCTCCACGTTACTGGCATTTGTAAGCGACGGGAAGAAAAGCAAAAACCTCTGAATTTCTTTCAATTTGGTTGCTTTGCATGTATACATTTTTTACACCATAAATATAAAACAACTTCCCCTTTCAGGCAGCCACACAACTGAATCAAAAAACATCCTATGGAATATTTCTTTATGCATGCATACACTTTATCAGCGTATGCATCATATCGCCCAGCCTTGTATGGCGTCCTTTGTTCAATCTGCAGCTACACGTGGATTGCAGTCAGGTGTTAAATTACACAACCCGTATGAAATAGTTGCAGGCACGCCCCGGTGATAAGCTACACAGCTACACGAAGCAAACGTCTTATGGGATAAAAAAAATAAATAATAAAAAATACTTTTTTTTTTTTTGCCTCTGGAGACAATAGAGTCTAGAAGGCTTTCCATTGCTTTCTGTGCAGACAGTAGAAAAATACACTTGATTCTCGTTACGTCTGCATTTACAGACAGTTGATTACATTTTCTTTCACATCTAAGAATGTCGGCTGAGTCAGTCAATGTGTGTGTGTGTGTGTGTGTGTGTATGAGAAAGAACGCACGTTTTTTTATTGTTTTTTAAATTTACATTTTATCCTAATATAATTTAAGTTTGTTTTTTTTAATCAAAATTCTTATCCTAATATAATTTAAGTTTGTTTTTTTATTGTTTTTTAATTACAATTTTTATCCTAATATAATTTAAGTTTGTTTTTTATTGTTTTTTTAATTTACATTTTTATCCTAATATAATTTAAGTTTGTTTTTCATTGTTTTTTTAATTTAAATTTTTATCCTAATATAATTTAAGTTAGTTTTTTTTACTGTTTTTTAAATTTTAATTTAAGTTAGTTTTTTAAATTTTAATCCTAATATAATTTAAGTTAGGGTTAAAATTTAAAAAACTAACTTAAATGATATTAGGATTAAAATTTAAAAAACTAACTTAAATTATATTAGGATTAAAATTAAAAAAACTAACTTAAATTAAAATTTAAAAAACAGTAAAAAAAACTAACTTAAATTATATTAGGATAAAAATTTAAATTAAAAAAAACAATAAAAAACAAACTTAAATTATATTAGGATAAAAATTAAAAAAAACTAATATAATTTAAGTTAGTTTTTTAAATTTTAATTTTTATCCTGATATAATTTAAGTTAGTTTTTTAAATTTAAATTTTTATCCCAATATAAATTACACAACCCATATGAAATAGTTGCAGGCACGCCCCAGTGATAAGCTACACACAGCAAACGTCTTATGGGATAAAAAAAAATAATAAAAAGACTATTTTTGCCTCTGGAGACAATAGAGTCTAGAAAGCTTTGCATTGCTTTCTGTGCAGACAGTAGAAAAATACACTTGATTCTCGTTACGTCTGCATTTACAGACAGTTGATTACATTTTCTTTCACATCTAAGAATGTCGGCTGAGTCAGTCAATGTGTGTGTGTGTGTGTGTGTGTGTATGAGAAAGAACGCACGTTTTTTTATTGTTTTTTAAATTTACATTTTATCCTAATATAATTTAAGTTTGTTTTTTTTAATCAAAATTCTTATCCTAATATAATTTAAGTTTGTTTTTTTATTGTTTTTTAATTACAATTTTTATCCTAATATAATTTAAGTTTGTTTTTTATTGTTTTTTTAATTTACATTTTTATCCTAATATAATTTAAGTTTGTTTTTCATTGTTTTTTTAATTTAAATTTTTATCCTAATATAATTTAAGTTAGTTTTTTTTACTGTTTTTTAAATTTTAATTTAAGTTAGTTTTTTAAATTTTAATCCTAATATAATTTAAGTTAGGGTTAAAATTTAAAAAACTAACTTAAATGATATTAGGATTAAAATTTAAAAAACTAACTTAAATTATATTAGGATTAAAATTAAAAAAACTAACTTAAATTAAAATTTAAAAAACAGTAAAAAAACTAACTTAAATTATATTAGGATAAAAATTTAAATTAAAAAAAACAATAAAAAACAAACTTAAATTATATTAGGATAAAAATTAAAAAAAACTAATATAATTTAAGTTAGTTTTTTAAATTTTAATTTTTATCCTGATATAATTTAAGTTAGTTTTTTAAATTTAAATTTTTATCCCAATATAAATTACACAACCTATATGAAATAGTTGCAGGCACGCCCCAGTGATAAGCTACACACAGCAAACGTCTTATGGGATAAAAAAAAATAATAAAAAGACTATTTTTGCCTCTGGAGACAATAGAGTCTAGAAAGCTTTGCATTGCTTTCTGTGCAGACAGTAGAAAAATACACTTGATTCTCGTTACGTCTGCATTTACAGACAGTTGATTACATTTTCTTTCACATCTAAGAATGTCGGCTGAGTCAGTCAATGTGTGTGTGTGTGTGTGTGTGTGTATGAGAAAGAACGCACGTTTTTTTATTGTTTTTTAAATTTACATTTTATCCTAATATAATTTAAGTTTGTTTTTTTTAATCAAAATTCTTATCCTAATATAATTTAAGTTTGTTTTTTTATTGTTTTTTAATTACAATTTTTATCCTAATATAATTTAAGTTTGTTTTTTATTGTTTTTTTAATTTACATTTTTATCCTAATATAATTTAAGTTTGTTTTTCATTGTTTTTTTAATTTAAATTTTTATCCTAATATAATTTAAGTTAGTTTTTTTTACTGTTTTTTAAATTTTAATTTAAGTTAGTTTTTTAAATTTTAATCCTAATATAATTTAAGTTAGGGTTAAAATTTAAAAAACTAACTTAAATGATATTAGGATTAAAATTTAAAAAACTAACTTAAATTATATTAGGATTAAAATTAAAAAAACTAACTTAAATTAAAATTTAAAAAACAGTAAAAAAACTAACTTAAATTATATTAGGATAAAAATTTAAATTAAAAAAAACAATAAAAAACAAACTTAAATTATATTAGGATAAAAATTAAAAAAAACTAATATAATTTAAGTTAGTTTTTTAAATTTTAATTTTTATCCTGATATAATTTAAGTTAGTTTTTTAAATTTAAATTTTTATCCCAATATAAATTACACAACCTATATGAAATAGTTGCAGGCACGCCCCAGTGATAAGCTACACACAGCAAACGTCTTATGGGATAAAAAAAAATAATAAAAAGACTATTTTTGCCTCTGGAGACAATAGAGTCTAGAAAGCTTTGCATTGCTTTCTGTGCAGACAGTAGAAAAATACACTTGATTCTCGTTACGTCTGCATTTACAGACAGTTGATTACATTTTCTTTCACATCTAAGAATGTCGGCTGAGTCAGTCAATGTGTGTGTGTGTGTGTGTGTGTGTATGAGAAAGAACGCACGTTTTTTTATTGTTTTTTAAATTTACATTTTATCCTAATATAATTTAAGTTTGTTTTTTTTAATCAAAATTCTTATCCTAATATAATTTAAGTTTGTTTTTTTATTGTTTTTTAATTACAATTTTTATCCTAATATAATTTAAGTTTGTTTTTTATTGTTTTTTTAATTTACATTTTTATCCTAATATAATTTAAGTTTGTTTTTCATTGTTTTTTTAATTTAAATTTTTATCCTAATATAATTTAAGTTAGTTTTTTTTACTGTTTTTTAAATTTTAATTTAAGTTACCGTATTTTCCGCACCATACGGCGCACCGTGTTATAAGGCGCACCTTCAATGAATGATATATTTTAAAACTTTTTCCATACATAAGGCGCACCGCATTATAAGGCGCTACAGTAGAGGCTGTAGTTACGTTATGCAACCATTAGATGGTGCCGCGCTAAAGGGAATGTCAACAAAACAGTCAGATAGGTCAGTCAAACTTTATTAATAGATACTTGCTGCTCTTTGTTCAACAACCCACTGTTCAAGTGTGTCCTCTAACTGTGGCCATCTCGCTTTATCGCCACGGAAACTTTGTTTAGTCTTCTTTACTTGGCGCAGCTCATCCTCATGCTTCCTCCACTTCCGCACCATCGATTCATTAATGTTAAACTCTCTTGCTGCTGCTCTATTTCCGTGTTCTACTGCGTGACTGATCGCCTTGAGTTTAAACTCTGCGTTGTAAGCGTGTCTCTTCATAGGAGCCATTTCAGGGTCTTTATACAAACGCACAAATGAAAGTGAATCGTTGTTTAATATTTAACAGTATGCACAGCGCACTTCTTCTTCTACGGGAAAAATGGAGTCGGTGGATGCTTACGGTAAATTGCGAGACCTGTCGCGGCTCAATATTGATCCATATATAAGGCGCACCGGATTATAAGGCGCATAGTCAGCTTTTTAAAAAAAAATCAGATTTTAGGTGCGCCTTATAGTGCGGAAAATACGGTAGTTTTTTAAATTTTAATCCTAATATAATTTAAGTTAGGGTTAAAATTTAAAAAACTAACTTAAATGATATTAGGATTAAAATTTAAAAAACTAACTTAAATTATATTAGGATTAAAATTAAAAAAACTAACTTAAATTAAAATTTAAAAAACAGTAAAAAAAACTAACTTAAATTATATTAGGATAAAAATTTAAATTAAAAAAAACAATAAAAAACAAACTTAAATTATATTAGGATAAAAATTAAAAAAAACTAATATAATTTAAGTTAGTTTTTTAAATTTTAATTTTTATCCTGATATAATTTAAGTTAGTTTTTTAAATTTAAATTTTTATCCCAATATAAATTACACAACCCATATGAAATAGTTGCAGGCACGCCCCAGTGATAAGCTACACACAGCAAACGTCTTATGGGATAAAAAAAAATAATAAAAAGACTATTTTTGCCTCTGGAGACAATAGAGTCTAGAAAGCTTTGCATTGCTTTCTGTGCAGACAGTAGAAAAATACACTTGATTCTCGTTACGTCTGCATTTACAGACAGTTGATTACATTTTCTTTCACATCTAAGAATGTCGGCTGAGTCAGTCAATGTGTGTGTGTGTGTGTGTGTGTGTATGAGAAAGAACGCACGTTTTTTTATTGTTTTTTAAATTTACATTTTATCCTAATATAATTTAAGTTTGTTTTTTTTAATCAAAATTCTTATCCTAATATAATTTAAGTTTGTTTTTTTATTGTTTTTTAATTACAATTTTTATCCTAATATAATTTAAGTTTGTTTTTTATTGTTTTTTTAATTTACATTTTTATCCTAATATAATTTAAGTTTGTTTTTCATTGTTTTTTTAATTTAAATTTTTATCCTAATATAATTTAAGTTAGTTTTTTTTACTGTTTTTTAAATTTTAATTTAAGTTAGTTTTTTAAATTTTAATCCTAATATAATTTAAGTTAGGGTTAAAATTTAAAAAACTAACTTAAATGATATTAGGATTAAAATTTAAAAAACTAACTTAAATTATATTAGGATTAAAATTAAAAAAACTAACTTAAATTAAAATTTAAAAAACAGTAAAAAAACTAACTTAAATTATATTAGGATAAAAATTTAAATTAAAAAAAACAATAAAAAACAAACTTAAATTATATTAGGATAAAAATTAAAAAAAACTAATATAATTTAAGTTAGTTTTTTAAATTTTAATTTTTATCCTGATATAATTTAAGTTAGTTTTTTAAATTTAAATTTTTATCCCAATATAAATTACACAACCTATATGAAATAGTTGCAGGCACGCCCCAGTGATAAGCTACACACAGCAAACGTCTTATGGGATAAAAAAAAATAATAAAAAGACTATTTTTGCCTCTGGAGACAATAGAGTCTAGAAAGCTTTGCATTGCTTTCTGTGCAGACAGTAGAAAAATACACTTGATTCTCGTTACGTCTGCATTTACAGACAGTTGATTACATTTTCTTTCACATCTAAGAATGTCGGCTGAGTCAGTCAATGTGTGTGTGTGTGTGTGTGTGTGTATGAGAAAGAACGCACGTTTTTTTATTGTTTTTTAAATTTACATTTTATCCTAATATAATTTAAGTTTGTTTTTTTTAATCAAAATTCTTATCCTAATATAATTTAAGTTTGTTTTTTTATTGTTTTTTAATTACAATTTTTATCCTAATATAATTTAAGTTTGTTTTTTATTGTTTTTTTAATTTACATTTTTATCCTAATATAATTTAAGTTTGTTTTTCATTGTTTTTTTAATTTAAATTTTTATCCTAATATAATTTAAGTTAGTTTTTTTTACTGTTTTTTAAATTTTAATTTAAGTTAGTTTTTTAAATTTTAATCCTAATATAATTTAAGTTAGGGTTAAAATTTAAAAAACTAACTTAAATGATATTAGGATTAAAATTTAAAAAACTAACTTAAATTATATTAGGATTAAAATTAAAAAAACTAACTTAAATTAAAATTTAAAAAACAGTAAAAAAACTAACTTAAATTATATTAGGATAAAAATTTAAATTAAAAAAAACAATAAAAAACAAACTTAAATTATATTAGGATAAAAATTAAAAAAAACTAATATAATTTAAGTTAGTTTTTTAAATTTTAATTTTTATCCTGATATAATTTAAGTTAGTTTTTTAAATTTAAATTTTTATCCCAATATAAATTACACAACCTATATGAAATAGTTGCAGGCACGCCCCAGTGATAAGCTACACACAGCAAACGTCTTATGGGATAAAAAAAAATAATAAAAAGACTATTTTTGCCTCTGGAGACAATAGAGTCTAGAAAGCTTTGCATTGCTTTCTGTGCAGACAGTAGAAAAATACACTTGATTCTCGTTACGTCTGCATTTACAGACAGTTGATTACATTTTCTTTCACATCTAAGAATGTCGGCTGAGTCAGTCAATGTGTGTGTGTGTGTGTGTGTGTGTATGAGAAAGAACGCACGTTTTTTTATTGTTTTTTAAATTTACATTTTATCCTAATATAATTTAAGTTTGTTTTTTTTAATCAAAATTCTTATCCTAATATAATTTAAGTTTGTTTTTTTATTGTTTTTTAATTACAATTTTTATCCTAATATAATTTAAGTTTGTTTTTTATTGTTTTTTTAATTTACATTTTTATCCTAATATAATTTAAGTTTGTTTTTCATTGTTTTTTTAATTTAAATTTTTATCCTAATATAATTTAAGTTAGTTTTTTTTACTGTTTTTTAAATTTTAATTTAAGTTACCGTATTTTCCGCACCATACGGCGCACCGTGTTATAAGGCGCACCTTCAATGAATGATATATTTTAAAACTTTTTCCATACATAAGGCGCACCGCATTATAAGGCGCTACAGTAGAGGCTGTAGTTACGTTATGCAACCATTAGATGGTGCCGCGCTAAAGGGAATGTCAACAAAACAGTCAGATAGGTCAGTCAAACTTTATTAATAGATACTTGCTGCTCTTTGTTCAACAACCCACTGTTCAAGTGTGTCCTCTAACTGTGGCCATCTCGCTTTATCGCCACGGAAACTTTGTTTAGTCTTCTTTACTTGGCGCAGCTCATCCTCATGCTTCCTCCACTTCCGCACCATCGATTCATTAATGTTAAACTCTCTTGCTGCTGCTCTATTTCCGTGTTCTACTGCGTGACTGATCGCCTTGAGTTTAAACTCTGCGTTGTAAGCGTGTCTCTTCATAGGAGCCATTTCAGGGTCTTTATACAAACGCACAAATGAAAGTGAATCGTTGTTTAATATTTAACAGTATGCACAGCGCACTTCTTCTTCTACGGGAAAAATGGAGTCGGTGGATGCTTACGGTAAATTGCGAGACCTGTCGCGGCTCAATATTGATCCATATATAAGGCGCACCGGATTATAAGGCGCATAGTCAGCTTTTTAAAAAAAAATCAGATTTTAGGTGCGCCTTATAGTGCGGAAAATACGGTAGTTTTTTAAATTTTAATCCTAATATAATTTAAGTTAGGGTTAAAATTTAAAAAACTAACTTAAATGATATTAGGATTAAAATTTAAAAAACTAACTTAAATTATATTAGGATTAAAATTAAAAAAACTAACTTAAATTAAAATTTAAAAAACAGTAAAAAAAACTAACTTAAATTATATTAGGATAAAAATTTAAATTAAAAAAAACAATAAAAAACAAACTTAAATTATATTAGGATAAAAATTAAAAAAAACTAATATAATTTAAGTTAGTTTTTTAAATTTTAATTTTTATCCTGATATAATTTAAGTTAGTTTTTTAAATTTAAATTTTTATCCCAATATAAATTACACAACCCATATGAAATAGTTGCAGGCACGCCCCAGTGATAAGCTACACACAGCAAACGTCTTATGGGATAAAAAAAAATAATAAAAAGACTATTTTTGCCTCTGGAGACAATAGAGTCTAGAAAGCTTTGCATTGCTTTCTGTGCAGACAGTAGAAAAATACACTTGATTCTCGTTACGTCTGCATTTACAGACAGTTGATTACATTTTCTTTCACATCTAAGAATGTCGGCTGAGTCAGTCAATGTGTGTGTGTGTGTGTGTGTGTGTATGAGAAAGAACGCACGTTTTTTTATTGTTTTTTAAATTTACATTTTATCCTAATATAATTTAAGTTTGTTTTTTTTAATCAAAATTCTTATCCTAATATAATTTAAGTTTGTTTTTTTATTGTTTTTTAATTACAATTTTTATCCTAATATAATTTAAGTTTGTTTTTTATTGTTTTTTTAATTTACATTTTTATCCTAATATAATTTAAGTTTGTTTTTCATTGTTTTTTTAATTTAAATTTTTATCCTAATATAATTTAAGTTAGTTTTTTTTACTGTTTTTTAAATTTTAATTTAAGTTAGTTTTTTAAATTTTAATCCTAATATAATTTAAGTTAGGGTTAAAATTTAAAAAACTAACTTAAATGATATTAGGATTAAAATTTAAAAAACTAACTTAAATTATATTAGGATTAAAATTAAAAAAACTAACTTAAATTAAAATTTAAAAAACAGTAAAAAAACTAACTTAAATTATATTAGGATAAAAATTTAAATTAAAAAAAACAATAAAAAACAAACTTAAATTATATTAGGATAAAAATTAAAAAAAACTAATATAATTTAAGTTAGTTTTTTAAATTTTAATTTTTATCCTGATATAATTTAAGTTAGTTTTTTAAATTTAAATTTTTATCCCAATATAAATTACACAACCTATATGAAATAGTTGCAGGCACGCCCCAGTGATAAGCTACACACAGCAAACGTCTTATGGGATAAAAAAAAATAATAAAAAGACTATTTTTGCCTCTGGAGACAATAGAGTCTAGAAAGCTTTGCATTGCTTTCTGTGCAGACAGTAGAAAAATACACTTGATTCTCGTTACGTCTGCATTTACAGACAGTTGATTACATTTTCTTTCACATCTAAGAATGTCGGCTGAGTCAGTCAATGTGTGTGTGTGTGTGTGTGTGTGTGTATGAGAAAGAACGCGCGTTCCCTCTCATATCAGCTCAGCACAGCAGGCGCCTTTGCTCCAGTACATTGCTGCAGCAAGTCAAGCTGAATGTGCTGCAGACACCATGGGAAATAAAAGCCAATACTTCCTGTGTATGCGGCTCAAAGCGTGTGGTGTGTTTGTGTGTCGGTGTGTAGATAAACCAAAAAAATACGACATGAGTCGGGTGAGACAGCAAGATGGAGATGACAGACCAGCAGAGGTCAAGGCGGGGGTGAACTGGCGGAATTTAAGAAGTGAAAAAACGGTATTAGTATAGTGATTAAAAAAATAAAAAAATGTCTGCATAAGCAAGGAGGAGAAGATGGAAAATAAGTAGAGAAGTGGAGAATTTGCCGGCTCAGTGGGTAGAGTACACAAGCCATTAGCCAGCATTGGACACAGGGTCAGAGAATTGCACACGGAGGAAGGAGAGTGAGCAGATGAAAACAGACACGAGATGAGAGGATGATGATGATGCCGCCAACCATCACCAGCCCTCGGATGCACGGAGTTCCAAATGCACTGAAATTGACTCAACACTGTTGTTATTGTGCAAATAGCTAGCGACAACAAGCATGGTGATGGTGATGGAGTCAGGGCTGCATGAGTGCTGCCGGCACTGGTGATGATGGTTGGTATACACATGCATTTGTTTACCAATTAAACAACTAATAAGCACATTTTCACTCATTTTTGCAGGTCTGTGTTTCGACCTCTACGTCATTTTGTACTTCCCATCGCTGCTCCTACCCTCTGGAATTAAACCCTCTGGAAAATAAATTTTCTGGGGATCACAATAGATTAAAAAAATAATGAAACAATGCCATAACACAGGCTGCACGGCGATCGAGTGGTTAGCACGCAGACCTCACAGCTAGGAGACCAGGGTTCAATTCCACTTTGGACATCTCTGTGTGGAGTTTGCATGCATGGGTTTTCTCCGGTTTTCTTCCTCCCACATTCCAAAAAAAAAAACATGCTAGGTTAATTGGCGACTCCAAATTGTCCATAGGTATGAATGTGAGTGTGAATGGTTGTTTGACTATATGTGCCCTGTGATTGGCAGGACCCCAGTCCAGGGTGTACCCCGCCTCTCGCCCCAGAAGACAGCTGGGATAGGCTCCAGCACCCCCACCCTTGTGAGGATAAGTGGTAGAAAATGAATGAATGTGCACTTGGGGGGGGGGGGGGGGGGGGGGGGGGGGGGACAAAACAGGAATAATTCCATTACATTTTCCATACAAAGTACAACAATGTGTCTCTCACACAATAAAACTAAAATAAAGTAAAATTATTCCAACAACATGCATGCTAGGTTAATTGGCGACTCCAAATTGTCCATAGGTATGAATGTGAGTGTGAATGGTTGTTTGTCTATATGTGCCCTGTGATTGGCTGGCCACCAGTCCAGGGTGTGCCCCGCCTCTCGCCCCAGAAGACAGCTGGGATAGGCTCCAGCAACCCCCGCGACCCACGTGAGAATAAGCGCTAGAAAATGAATGAATGAATGAATGAACCTTCTAAATGTGTTTTTTTTTTAACATTAGAGCGCTCTAGACATGAAGTAGCACCCCTATAGTCACTTATACACTCCTGTAATTCATTATTTATGACATTACACAACTCTTTTGCTGGAGACCCGAGTTCAATTCCACCCTCGGCCATCTCAGTGTGGAGTTTGCATGTTCTCCCCGTGCATTTGTGGGTTTTCTCCGGGTACTCCGGTTTCCTCCCACATTCCGAAAACATGCTAGGTTAATTAGCAACTCCAAATTGTCAGAAGACAGCTGGGATAGGCTCCAGCACACCCAACCGTCGTGAGGATAAGCGGTAGAAAATGAATTAAATGAAAATTAGTTTTAAAAAAAATATTAAATAAAATTAAAATAAATAAAAATTATATTAAGAAAAATAAATAAAAATAAAAATAGTTACTGATTGTAAAAGTACCAGATGGAGGGGTAGGATTTAATAAGCTTTGCTTCTTCCTACTCCTTTTGGACATGTGGAACTGTGAACTGATTATGGGATGCATTCAATTGTAATCTGATGCATGTTCAAATGAAATTAAACCATTACCATTACCATTCTTTGCCCTATTCACTCCATGCTTGCTCAGACCTTCCCACCTTCAAAAAAACAACTGTTTAAATCCGTTTTTAACGTCTTTTCGATCTGCATGAATGTATAGATATTGTATTTAAATGCATTGTTTTTTAATCAATTCCATTTTTATTTTTTTTTCTTCACTGTAAAGCGTCTTTGAGTACTCTGAAAAGCGCTATAAAAATAAAATGTATTTTTATTATTATTATTATTACTAAGTCTCATTTAGTACACACAAAAAAAAGGGTTGGCGGCCATATTGGAAGTAACCTTGGCACACTACTAATGCTTGGCGTCTTCTTTCAAGGAAAGCAGATGCAAATATAATTCATAAAACAGGGGATATGGGCATATCACCTCATACTTCGGTACGTGACAAAAATAAAACTATTTAAAAAATAATAAAAAAAATGTAACTATATTAGGAAAGCAGGAAGAAAAAATAAAAAAAAATATATAAAAAATAAAATAAACTATGTTAGGAAAGCAGGAAGTGAACAAATGTTCACAAAAAAACTTTTTTTTTGTAACTTTTTATACCTGACTGCTGCGCCCCGCCCTGCTTTTAGCCTTTGTTTTTAGCTCTGAATTAATGTATGTTGTATTTTAATGCATTGTTTTTTACTCAGTTCTATTTTTAATTTTTTTTCTTCACAGTAAAGCGTCTTTGAGTACTCTGAAAAGCGCTATACAAATAAAATGTATTATTATTACTAAGTGATTCATTCAGTACACACAAAAAAAAGGGTTGGGGGCCATATTGGAAGTAACCTTGGCACACTACTAATGCTTGGCATCTTCCTTCAGGGAAAGCAGATGCAAATATAATTCATACAACAGGGGAACAATAATAATGCAATCTTATATGTAGGCTTGAGGAATACTATAATATTTACATTTATGATCAAATACATTTTTTTTAGGTGCCTGGTCTACTAGTCATGGCCGAGGAGATGATGATGATGATGATGATGATGATGGGGATGATGATGGGGATGATGACAGCAGACAGCAGAAGAGGGAAATTGGATGTGGTCGAGTGGAGAACTTTATCCATATTTCAACAGGATATCTAACGGACCGCTATGATCCGGTCTTACAAATGGAGGGATGGAGGCTCAGTGTTGGGGGGGGGGTCTTAAGGACAACTCCGTCTCCTTCCATGCCATAAAAATGGAGCTTTATTTCCACAAGTCGTCTGTCTTTTTCCATTTAAAGCAGTCGCTCCGTTTGTCATTGGTTGGGTTTTCCGGTTAGAATAGCGGCTCGGCGGGATTCACGCACACGTTTTTATGAAAGGACAAGATGAATGGAGTGACTGTGTGTGCGTGAGAGAGAAAGAATGGAACAAAAGGAAACAGAATTGGCTGCACAAAAGGAATTATTAATAGACCGTGATCCTGTTATTAGAGATGCTAATTTTCAAGAAAAAAAAAAAGTCCTGCTAATTTTCACTTTCTGTCGTTAAGGTCTGTTAGCCGGCAGAATGACGCCAAGTCGCAAGTTGGATTATTTCATAGAAAGAGTAGGATTCTGTCATGTGTACTTTTAAAAAGAAACATATTTCATGTCAAAATATGTAATAATATCAGCGCTACAGCAGCTTGCATTTTAGCATTTCAGCGCTCAACCATAAGAAGTCCATATTTATAAACTCAATACTTTTGTACTCGGAAAGTGAAGCCTGCAGATGATTCTACAAATATGAAAAATTCTGGAAAAGTTGAAGTATTAAAGTCTTAAAGTTGAAATATTAAAAGATTTTTTTTAAATTATTTTACCATGACAAACTAAATAAAGCTATAATGTTTGGTCAAAATATTAGAATTATGACAAGAAAATGTTTAAATAAGTGGAAATGTTAGAAAATACCACAAATTGGAATAAAAATGCTGGAATTTTAATCCAAATATGAACAAAAAAGTCATAATCTAACAAGAAATTTTTGCTTTAGTAGCATAAAATTGAAATATTTGAGAAAAAATATTTTTCAAATCATAATAATATGACAAGGTTGTGGAAAAAAATACTTTTTTAAAGCCATAATATTATGACAACTATGGTTGTGAAAAAAGTTAATATTATGGGAATATCAAAAATAGAATAAAAATAGAAAATTAAAAACAGCAAAAATAAAAAATGACAAGGAAAATGAACTAATATTATGAGGAACAATAAAGTCATTTCAGTATTAGAGTTGAAGTATTGAGAAAAATTTGTAATTTTTTAAAATAAATAAAGTGAAAATATGTGAATCACGTCATAATATTACAGAAAAAAATATTAATACTGAAGAAAAAAGTTGAAATTTGGGGGAAAATTTAAAATAAAAACATCTTTTTTAGATTAAAAAAGCAAAAACTAAACTAGCAGCCATATTTCACAGTTTATTAATACGCATTTTCAGCTAAATCGCGACGCTGGGATGCATTTTTTTTACTTCGCAAAATATCAAAATGATGCCTGCATGCAGTACTGTTCTCATACAGAACAGTTATACTACAAGTCATAATATTATATATTAAAAAATATATATTTTTAAAGCCATAATATGACAACCATGAATGTGAAAAAAAAGTTATAATATGGGAATATCAAAGATAGAAAATAGAATAAAAATAGAAAACTAAAAACAGCAAAAAAATAAGAAAAATAAACTAATATTATGAGGAACGTCATTTCAGTAGCAGTTAGAGTTGAAGTATTAAGAAAAATAAGGAATAAGGAATAAAGTGAAAATATGTAAATCACGTCATAATATTACAAAAAATATATTACTGAAGAAGAAAGTTTGGGGGGAGAAATTTGAAGGAAATTTAAAAATAAAAACAGCAAAACTGGAGATTAAAAAAAAAAAAGTATAAAAAATATATCAAAATGATGCCTGCATGCAGTACTGTTCTCATACAGAACAGTTGTACTACAAGTCATAATATTATATATTAAAAAATATATATTTTTAAAGCCAAAAGAAAAAAGTTATAAATAGGGAATATCAAAGATAGAAAATAGAATAAAAATAGAAAACTAAAAACAGCAAAAAAATAAGAAAAATAAACGAATATTATGAGGAACGTCATTTCAGTAGCAGTTAGAGTTGAAGTATTAAGAAAAATAAGGAATAAAGTGAAAATATCTAAATCACGTCATAATATTACAGAAAAAATATATTACTGAAGAAGAAAGTTTGGGGGGGAGAAATTTGAAGGAAAAATAAAAACAGCAAAACTGGAGATAAAAAAAACTTATCAAAAAATATCAAAATGGTGCCTGCATCCTTCCATTTTTCAGAATGTAGCCCTCGGTGGAAAAAGTTTGGACACCCCCGAGTTGGAGCAAAGAAAAGCAGTTTACGACCTTCTAAATATGCTTTTTAACATTACGGCCCTCTGGACGCCCATAGGCAATTTGGGGCTCTTATTAGCCAAATATAGTAGACATCATAAGAGAAAATAAGACATATTAGTCACAATATAGCATTAGGCGACTTCCTTGTTGTTTTCTTTTTACCCCAAAGTGCAAATATATAAACATACAAGTACAATGAAGGACATGTTGCGTATTAAAAATGGACTCCCAGCATAATTTTGTCTTGCTGGCAGTAAAGCCCTCAGGACGCCATTACATTACATTACATTACCTTACCTTACCTTACCTTACATTACATTACATTACCTTACCGCAATACAACATTTATAGAGTCACATGAGCCATAGGCTGCGGCGGGGGGGACGCATTTTCACCTTTGCTTTTGGAGTTGCCATACGAGAAGTAGCATGACAGCTCCCACCCCCTGACGACACACCATCCCAAAGTAAAGGCCACCAGCTGACAGCTCCGCCATACAAGACCCGTGGATCACAGTCGACTAATGAACACACAAGATCCCTTTAAAGAGCACCGACTCATGAGTTCCACGATCCTTGAATGCAGCGTAATGTGATAGATTTTTATAGACAGACACCTCAAAGGCGTGTGTGTGTGTTAAACATAAGTATCTATCCAATACAAGTGTGGACCCCCCCCCACTACCCCCCCTGCATTAAGCACAGCACACCAACATTTCCAACAACAGTTCTAATATGATTTTTTTTTTTTAAAAAAAAGCTTTTCTTATCGCTTTTCAATCCTCAAGGCCATTGATTGAAAGCAGAAATATTAGCCGGTTGGATTCTAACCATCGAGTCTCCATGAGAGAGTATATACGCCTCACTTGGTTAACTCCATTCAATTCAAACTGCTGCCAGCGTAGAAACAACAACTCTTTATGCTGAGTAAGAAGAGAAGAGAAGAAAAATGGAAGAAAAAAAAGAGAAAGAAAATAGAAAAAAAGAGAAGAAAAAAGAAGATAGAATAAGAGAGGAGAGGAAAAAAGAGAAAGCGAGAGGAAAAACAGAAAAAAAGAAAGGAGAAAAAAAGAAAAAGAAAAAAGAGAAAGAAAATAGAAAAAAGAAGATAGAATAAGAGGAGAGGAAAAAAGAGAAAGCAACAGGAAAAAAAGAAAAGAAAAAATAAAAATAAGAAAAAAAGGAGAAAAAAGAAAAAGAAAAAAAGAGAAAGAAATAGAAAATAGAGAAGAAAAAAGAAGATAGAATAGGAGACAAGAGAGGAAAAAAGAGAAAGCGAGAAACAGAAAACAGAAAAAAGAAAAAAGAAAAAAAGGAGAAAAAAGAAAGAAAATAGAAAAAAAGAAAAGAGAAGATAGAATAAGAGGAGAGGAAAAAAGAGAAAGCGAGAGGAAAAACAGAAAAAAGGAAAAAAGAAAAAAGAGGAAAAAAGAAAAAGAAAGAAAATAGAAAAAAGAGAAGAAAAAACATAGAATAAGGACAAAAGAGAAAGCGAGAGGAAAAACAGAAAAAACAGAAAAAAGGAGAAAAAAAGGAAAAAAGAAAAAAGAAGATAGAATAAGAAAGAAGAGAGGAAAAAAGAGAAAGCGAGAGGAAAAACTGGAAAAAAAGGAAAAAAGAAAGAAAAGGAGAAAAAAGAAAAAGAAAAAAAGGAGAAAAAAGAAAACAAAAGAGAAAAAAAGGAGAAAAAAAGAAAAGAAAAAAGAGAAAAAAAGGAGAAAAAAAAGAAAAAGAAGAAAACAATCCCAAAACTCTCTAGATTGAACACTTGTTAAAAGGACACACTGAACCATTAAGCATTTTATTCCTCGATCCTGCCTCTTATTTATTTGCGCTGAACCCTTTTGAGGGCAAAAAGCGGGCGAGGAAAAGAACTTTAGCCAGTCAACACGTCCCATTCTTTCACCCCCACCCCCACCCCACCCCCTCCTCCAAGTTTTGTCCTTATCAGACTACTACAATATTAATCCATGAGTGCTGCAAGAGACTCAATAATGCATAGCAGCCTCTTTTCTATCTCTACCTTCGGGTTAAGCTAAATTAGGACGTTGCGATTAAGAAGCAAACAGGAGCCAATGAATTGGCTTTTTAATTTACTTCAAGCTTAAATAACTTTGTCATGCTTTCCAGTATGTGTGTGTGTGTGTGTGTGTGAGGGTACTTTGGCAAGTCCATTATGAGCATGTCAACACCACAGGAGCTAATGTTCCTGTCTTTATTAATTACCACCTGACACACAGCCCGTCGCCACCAAAAAAGCACCTGTCTCCAAAAAAAAAAAACAAAAAAAACAAATTTCATCACATCAGCGGCATGAAGCGGGTAATTTGTCCCCACATCCCCTCCGCTCTTCTTCTTCGTCTTCGTCTTCTTCGCTCATGCATGGTTGGGTTGGAAAGGAGACCGAGGAAGCAGACCAAGCAGAATGACAAGCCGAGTCAAGGCCCGGAACGAAAGGCTGCTGGCATGACCCTGCAAAAAACTGCAGCGTGCTGCGCCGCTCGGCGTGTGGTATTTTTAGCGTGGCTTCCTTCTGTCTTCTCCGGGGGTGGGGGGGGCGTTGCAACTTTTTCCTGAACAGCGACGACGCATCAGTCAAAAAAATGCGCCATGAAGAGGAAAGTAGACGCGTAATAAGTCACACTCCACTACACCGGTAGTCGCATTCGGCGGTTTTTTTTTTTTTCTTTCTTTTTCGGTGTCTCGTGGCGCCATTCTTAACATTAAATTAATGTTAATCTTCAAACAGCTAAAATAATGCATAAGGCTAAAAATCATTGTATGACCCTAACCCTAAAAAAATTAAGAAGTTAAAATTAAGTTAAAAAAATTTAAAATTAAATAAAACTAAAATAAATTAAAATTATATTAGGAAAGCAGGAAGTGAATATTGTTTCGTCATATCACCTCATACTTCGGTACGTGACAAAAATAAAAAATTAAGAAGTTAAAATTAAGTTAAATTAAAATAAATTAAAATAAACAAAATATATTGGGAAAGCAGGAAGTGAACAAATGTAACAGTTACTGATTGTAAAAGTAAACTGTATTATGGAAAGCAGGAAGTGAACAAATGTAACAGTTACTGATTGTAAAAGTACCAGATGGAGGGGTAGGATTTAATAAGCTTTGCTTCTTCCTACTCCTTTTGGACATGTGGAACTGTGAACTGATTATGGGATGCATTCAATTGTAATCTGTAATCTGTAATCTGAAATAAAACCATGACCATTACCATAAATGTACTGTAAAAAAGGTCAGTAAGGATAATTCATAATGCCGCCTACAGAGAACATACTAACTCCTTATTTCTAAAATCACAAATACTTCAACTTGCTGATATAGTTCATCTTCAAACAGCTAAAATAATGCATAAGGCTAAAAATAACAAATTAGCTAAAAATGTCATCCAATACTTCTCTACAAGAGAGGAGAAATATGATCTCAGGGAAGAAGTACATTTGAAACACTTATATGCTAGGACTACGTTAAAAAGCCATAGCATTTCAGTATGTGGAATCAAACTACTACAACGGTGTTTAGCCGTTAGCAAATGGCTTTCAAAACAACAGCTTACGTCTTATATTCTAACTTTTACAGAAAAAACACACAAGACGTCTTTGCCTGTCCGTCTCCTTGAGTTGAAACAAACCCATGTGACTTTTCTTTATCAATCGCTCCCTCCCTCAGCCTCCCAGGCGGCTTTCCATCCTTCTCTGGCTGCTCTTGGACTTAATCCCCCCCTCCAGGCAACGTCAAGGGTTTGTGAGGGGACAGAGCGGTCAGGCCATGATAGCAAGCCTGTTTGGGGTCTCGAACCGTAAAGCAGGAGTCTGAGAACAATAAAGAAACATTGAAATAACCGCAGGGCTGCACGGTGTGCGAGTGGTTAGCGCGCAGGACTCACAGCTAGGAGACCCAAGTTCAATTCCACCCTCCGGGGACTCCGGTTTCCTCCCACATTCCAAAAACATGCTAGGTTAATTAACGACTCCAAATTGTCCATAGGTATGAATGTGAGTGTGAATGGTTGTTTGTCTATATGTGCCCTGTGATTGGCTGGCCAAGACAGCTGGGATAGGCTCCAATTAACCACGATAAATGAGGGATTACTGTGCGAGTTTAAATTTTTGCTTTTCTTACAGTAACAGTGGTGCGTTCAAGGAGCACCGGGAAAAGTGGAGCTCTTTTTAAAAGTATCTAATTCACTTATCAAGGTTGGGTCTGGAACCAATTAACCACGATAAATGAGGGATTACTGTGCGAGTTAAAATTTTCGCTTTTCTTACAGTAACAGTGGTGCGTTCAAGGAGCACCGGGAAAAGTGGAGCTCTTTTTAAAAAATATCAAATTCACTTATCAGGGTTGGGTCTGGAACCAATTAACCACGATAAATGAGGG
Organism: Doryrhamphus excisus; assembly: GCF_030265055.1. Classification (NCBI taxonomy): domain Eukaryota; kingdom Metazoa; phylum Chordata; class Actinopteri; order Syngnathiformes; family Syngnathidae; genus Doryrhamphus; species Doryrhamphus excisus. Next base: position 4,281,880 of record NC_080480.1, on the reverse strand, counting down.
ATTACTGTGTGAGTTTCAATTTTTGTTTTTTTTTTTACAGTAACAGTGGTGCGTTCAAGGAGCACCGGGAAAAGTGGAGCTCTTTTTGAAAATATCAAATTCACTTATCAGGGTTGGGTCAGGAAACAATTAACCACGATAAATGAGGGATTACTGTGAGAATTTCAATTTTCGCTTTTCTTATAGTAACAGTGGTGCGTTCAAGGAGCACCGGGAAAAGTGGAGCTCTTTTTAAAAAATATCAAATTCACTTATCAGGGTTGGGTCTGGAACCAATTAACCACAATAAATGAGGGATTACTGTGTGAGTTTCAATTTTTGTTTTTTTTTACAGTAACAGTGGTGCGTTCAAGGAGCACCGGTAAAAGTGGAGCTCTTTTTAAAAGTATCTAATTCACTTATCAGGGTTGGGTCTGGAACCAATTAACCACGATAAATGAGGGATTACTGTCGAGTTAAAATTTTCGCTTTTCTTACAGTAACAGTGGTGCGTTCAAGGAGCACCGGGAAAAGTGGAGCTCTTTTTAAAACTATCTAATTCACTTATCAGGGTTGGGTCTGGAACCAATTAACCACGATAAATGAGGGATTACTGTGTGAGTTTCAATTTTTGCTTTACTTACAGTAACAGTGGTGCTTTCAAGGAGCACCGGGAAAAGTGGAGCTTTTTTTAAAAGTATCTAATTCACTTATCAGGATTGGGTCATGAAACAATTAACCACGATAAATGAGGGATTACTGTGCGAGTTTAAATTTTCGCTTTTCTTACAGTAACAGTGGTGCGTTCAAGGAGCACCGGGGAAAAGTGGAGCTTTCAAAACTTGATGAAAAAGTGAAGCAAGTGAAGCTTAAAGACAAAAACATGTAAAAATTGTGCACTTTTTTTACAGTGATACAGGTATGCTGTAAATTGTACACATATTTATAAAATATTACTAACTTAGGTTGAATGGGATGTGATTTTTGAAGGTAATCTATATAAAATATGATATGAAATTTAAAAAACTAAGCTTTCCCAGGGAATCCACAGCATTTGGAAGAGAACCGACAGCTTCAAACTTTAATACTTGGATGGAAATGACTGGGCTCCCTGGAGCGTCTCATTAATTCACATTGTCTGTATGATGATAGCTGGTGATGGACGCCTACTGTACCCCGACTTTTGACAGCGGATGAAATTGAATAAAGACGAGCGACGCATCGCAGCCTGGATGAGCTTGCTGGTTAAGCGAAGCGTCACCAAGGTCAGTTGTTGCGGCTCAAACGCTTCCGCTGATATTAATACACTCTGACAGAGGCTGCTCTCTGTGGGATCGCGTCTCTGCATGTTGGCGAGCGCAGGTACAGGCTAGCTCAATATACACACACACACACACACACACACACACACACACACACACACACACATTGTGTGTGCATTCACAACACAAGAGGAGACAAGAGGACACTGGAACTAATTTGACCAAAGTCCTTAAAAAAGACTCAAACAAGCAAGTATAAAATGTTATTTTAAATAAATGTATCATTTAAGGCTGCACGGTGGTCGAGTGGTTAGCGCTCAGACCTCACAGCTAAGAGACCCGAGTTCAATTCCATCTTTGTGTAGAGTTTGCATGTTCTCCCGGCTTCCTCCCACATTCCAAAAACATGCTAGGTTAATTAGCGACTCCAAATTGTCCATAGGTATGAATGTGAGTGTGAATGGTTGTTTGACTATATGTGCCCTGTGATTGTACCCCTCCCTTCGCCCCAAAGACAGCTGGGATAGGCTCCAGCATATCCATGACCCTCGTGAGGATAAGCGGTAGAAAATGAATGAATGAATGTGCACATGGGGGGGGGGGGGGGGGGTACAACAAGGAATATTGCACACAATAAAACTAAAATAAAGTAAAATTATTCCAACAACATGCATGCTAGGTTAATTAGCGACTCCAAATTGTCCATAGGTATGAATGTGAGTGTGAATGGTTGTTTGTCTATATGTGCCCTGTGATTGGCTGGCCACCAGTCCAGGGTGTACCCCGCCTCTCGCCCTGAAGACAGCTGGGATAGGCTCCAGCATACCCATGACCCTCGTGAGGATAAGTGGTAGTAGTGGTAGTGGTAGTGGGGGGGGGGGGGGGGCAAAACAGGAATAATTCTATTTTAACATTTTCCATACAAAGTACAACAATGAGTCTCACACACAATAAAACTAAAATAAAGTAAAATTATTCAAAGACCATGCATGCTAGGTTAATTAGCGACTCCAAATTGTCCATAGGTATGAATGTGAGTGTGAATGGTTGTTTGTCTATATGTGCCCTGTGATTGGCTGGCCACCAGTCCAGAGTGTACCCCGCCTCTTGCCCCGAAAACAGCTGGGATAGGCTCCAGCATACCCATGACCCTGATCCAATCAAGTTGGGGTTGAGTTTTACAGGAAAAAAAAACATTAAGATTGTGATCAAACTCACACCCTCTCCTTAAAAGGCAGCAGCTGTACCATTACACCATAAGAGATGAATTATATTACTCTTCTACATTCTTTGTCCTGTCTCAAAGACTTATTGCTTGATGCCACACGGCGTCCAATCACCTTAAACAAATCAGCTTTCTTTATGGCAGCTTCCTGCTCCTTTAATGCAGTGTTGACATAACAACCTGTTGGTCGCGTTGGCCAAATCAATGGAGCAAATTACGAGATATTGATATGTTATTAAAAGTGTTTAGGGAGTAATGCCTGCCTTAGTACTCACTATCTCATTTATTTGACTGGGAATTGAGCCAAACACACACACACACACACACACACACACACAAACAGTAAATCCCCTGCCAAGAAACTAAATTGCGCAAAATTGTGTTGTCAGGTCGTGTTTGCAAGGTGAAACACAAAGTAGGGTTTTACCTAAGGACGCCAGGTGTTGGTGAACTAGGATAATAGTTGTTTTCCGAGTTTACGTTAATCATTATAAATCATAAATAAAAATCTCTTTATATTTCCATGTGTATGTCTTCAAGCTGGCAGGAAGAGGTTTCACTCGCTCTGGTTAAGGGCATCTAAAGGGCAACGTCTGTCAAATCCAACCTTTTTTTGACTCGCAAGTTATGATGGGTGCATTTTTATATTTTATTTTTTACTAAAGTTCCTGATCAGAAGTGCAGTATTAAGAGTTTCAGCATGCAATACTGTTCTTATACAGCACAGTTATACTACAAGCATATATATATAGTATATACGTATATGACAAGGTTGTGGGAAAAAATATATATATATTTTTTTTAAAGCCATAATATTATGACAACCATGGTTGTGAAAAATATTATAATATTATAGGAATATCAAAGATAGAAAAACAGCAAAAATTGAAAAAAAAACCCCAAGGATAATAAACTAATATTATGAGGAACATGAGTTGAAGTATTAAGGAAAATTATTCCTTTTAAAAAATAACTGAAGTGAAAATATGTGAATCACGTCATCATACTACAGAAAAAAATATTACTAAAGAAGAAAGTTGGGGGAAAATTAAAAATAAAAAACAGCAAAACCGGAGATTTAAAAAAAAAAAAAAAAGCAAAAACTGCCATAGTTCAGTTTATTAATACACATTTTTTAAAATGTCAAAATGGTGCCTGCATGCGGTACTGTTCTACAGTACTACAAGTCATAATATAGTATATATATGTATATATATATAAATGTGTGTATATATATATATATATAGAAATAATACAATAAATAACATAAATAACAAATATATATAACATATATAAATAACATATTTTTTTTAAGCCATAATATTATGACAACCATGGTTGTGAAAAAGTTATAATATTATGGGATTATTAAAGATAGAAAATAAAATAAAAATAGGAAATTAAAAACAGCAAAATTAAAAAAAACAAGCAAAATAAACTAATATTATGAGGAACAATAAAGTAATTTCAGTAGCAGTTAGAGTTAAAGTATTAAGGAAAAGACGTGAAAATATGTGAATCACGTCAAAATATTACAGAAAAAAAATATATTACTGAAGAAGAAAGTTTGGGGGGAAATTTGGGGGAAAATTAAAAATAAAAACAGCAAAACTGGAGATTAAAAAAAGCTAAATGAATCTTGCACACAATAAAACTAAAATAAAGTAAAATTATTCCAACAACATGCATGCTAGGTTAATTGGCGACTCCAAATTGTCCATAGGTATGAATGTGAGTGTGAATGGTTGTTTGTCTATATGTGCCCTGTGATTGGCTGGCCACCAGTCCAGGGTGTACCCCGCCTCTCGCCCTGAAGACAGCTGGGATAGGCTCCAGCACCCCCGCGACCCTCGTGAGGAAAAGCGATAGAAAATGAATGAATGAATGAATAAAGACCCGTGATCCAAAACCACCAGCTGAGAGCCTGTTGTAGACCATCATCTCCTTTTAATACGAGCTATACTACCATAAAAACTGTAGTGTTACTACATGGTTAGCATGCAGTATTATTGCTTTCCTTCCTCTACCAAAAGTCTGCAGAGGGTGTAAAAATGATGACATGGCAGCGCTCCCACACAGTCAGAGTCACCAGACAAGAGTGTGACAAGAGTAGAGAAGATATCACTCGCCCTCCCACGGGAAAAAAATAGGCTCTGGAAATACGCAAAGCCAGACTCCATTTCCTAATCGCCGTCACATTTGTGGTCATTAAGTGATGAAACGAAACGTCTCGCTGGTTTTTTCTTTCTTTGTCCAATTCTAAGCTGATTCCGACTAAGACTGGAGCTACGGTGGAGGACGTGATACGTTGACAAGTTTTCAGAAGAAAGTCACCAGGTCAGCGACTTTGGTTCAACACGTGTGTTGGGAAGCTTAAAGCTGGCCTTTCATGACCTAAGCTGGAAGGATCACTGGGGGTGCAGATAGCAGCAATCGGCTAATGTAAATATTATACAGCATTTCCAGTAAAGGATTTATGTTGACCATGATCCATATATGTGCAGCGTATATCCGACAGCTGGGATTACGGATATACGAGATGGGTGTTGACAGTGACATAGCATAGCATTGCTATTTCAGCAGGTTTCTCGTGGTCAGTAAGTTTTTTTTTTTGTTTGTTTCTTTGACACATCCTCAACTCTTTGTGTAGTTTCTGCCACTTTTCCACTACACAGCTCGGATTAGCTCGACTTTAGCAACAGGGCACATATAGACAAACAACTATTCACACTCACATTCATACCTATGGACAATTTGGAGTCGCTAATTAACCTAGCATGTATGTTGTTGGAATAATTTTACTTTATTTTAGTTTTATTGTGTGTGAGATTCATTGTTGTACGCCCCCCCTCCCCCAAGTGCACATTCATTCATTTTCTACCGCTTATCCTCACGAGGGTCATGGAGCCTATCCCAGCTGTCTTCGGGCGAGAGGCGGGGTACACCCTGGACTGGTGGCCAGCCAATCACAGGGCACATATAGACAAACAACCATTCACACTCACATTCATACCTATGGACAATTTGGAGTCGCTAATTAACCTAGCATGCATGTTGTTGGAATAATTTTACTTTATTTTAGTTTTATTGTGTGTGAGATTCATTGTTTTCATAATTACAGCTTCTAAGTATATATTTTTAACATTGTTAGAGACCTCTAAATGTAGCATAACAACCCTATAATCACCTGAACACTAAAACTTTTCTTTTTTTCTGTCCTCACCAAAACTCACCAAAAGCACTCCATAATTCCATAAATTTCCATAAGTCCATAATTCCTTCAAACAAATTAACACTGGCTCATGAATATGAATTTTGATTTAATATGGAGTAGAGATTAACGGTTCCAGACCCAACCGTGATCAGAAAATTCATTCAAATCAGAATTTCTTATTTATAAATAGAATGTTTTCATAATTACAGCTTCTAAGTATATATTTTTAACATTGTTAGAGACCTCTAGATGTAGCGTAACAACCCTATAATCACAGTTTTCACAGTTCCTATTATGTGAACACTAAAACTGAAACACGGTCGACAAAAATCTGTCTTTTCTTTTTTTCTGTCCTCACCAAAACTCACCAAAAGCACTCCATAATTCCATACATTTCCATAAGTCCATAATTCCTTCAAACAAATTAACACTGGCTCATCAATATGAATTTTGATTTAATATGGAGTAGAAATTAACGGTTCCAGACCCAACCGTGATGCGAAAATTCATTCAAATCAGAATTTCTTATTTATAAATGGAATGTTTTCATAATTACAGCTTCTAAGTATATATTTTTTAACATTGTTAGAGACCTCTAGATGGAACATAACAACCCTATAATTACAGTTTTCACAGTTCCTATTACGTGAACACTAAAACTGAAACACGGCCGACAAAAATCTGTCTTTTCTTTTTTTCTGTCCTCACCAAAACTCACCAAAAGCACTCCAAAATTTTATAAATTTCCATAAATCCATAATTCCGTCAAATTAACACTGGCTCATGAATATGAATTTAGATGTAATACAGAGTAGAGATTAACGGTTCCAGACCCAATGTTGTCAGAATTACAGCTTCTAAGTATATATTTTTAACATTGTTAGAGACCTCCAGATGTAGCATAACAACCCTATAGTCACAGTTACACTCCTATTACCAAATATAGCAAACATAATTAGAGGAAATTGGCAATTAATTTGTTTATTTTCTACCACTTATCCTCACGAGGGTCGAGGGGATACTGGAGCCTATCCCAGCTGTTCTCGGGCGACAGGCGGGGTACACCCTGGACTGGTGGCCAGCCAATCACAGGGCACATATAGACTAGAATCGAACCCAGGTCTTCTCCCAATCTCCTGACTGTGCGGCTCACATGCTAACCACTCTGACACCGTGCGGCCTGAGCAGAAGTTGCCATTCATTCATTTTCTAACGCTTTTCCTCACGAGGGTCGCGGGGGATGCTGGAGCCTATCCCAGCTGTCTTCGGGCGAGAGGCGGGTTACACCCTGGACTGGTCGCCAGCCAATCACAGGGCACATATAGACTAGAACGGAACCCAAAACAGGTCTTCTCCCAATCTCCTGACTGTGCGGCTCACATGCTAACCACTCTGACACCGCGCGGCCTGAGCAGAAGTTGCCATTCATTCATTTTCTACCGCTTTTCCTCACGAGGGTCGCGGGGGATGCTGGAGCCTATCCCAGCTGTCTTCGGGCGAGAGGCGGGGTACACCCTGGACTGGTCGCCAGCCAATCACAGGGCACATATAGACTAGAACGGAACCCAGGTCTTCTCCCAATCTCCTGACTGTGCGGCTCACATGCTAACCACTCTGACACCGCGCGGCCTGAGCAGAAGTTGCCATCACCACAGCAATTAGAGACTTCAAGCTCTCCTCTGCTGTCAGGAGGAAGAAAGACGACACACACGCCATCCGTCCTCAGCGCTGACAGGGATTGGGCAAGAGTTCACTCCGCCATGGTGGGAACTATCCCTCTTCCTCCTCGTCACGCTGCCTTTTGAAGAAGAGTGCTAACTAGCAATCTCTCACTTCACTTCACCACCACCACCACCACCACCACCCCGGATGAGCCCCCGTTTTTTTTTCCTCTTTCATCCATCTTTCTTTCAGGGGGAGGTTTGTCCTTCGCTGTGCTTTTCTTGTACAAACTGCAGAATAATTATCCCGCCAGCGCCATCTTACCTCGCCGCTTTTTCATCTTTAACCGTTCATTATATTCCAATTTGCCGCGTCCGTGTGCCGCTCATTTCTCCGACCGAGTTCATTGCTGATTTATGGAGTGGAGTCACCGCCAGAAAAACTAACTATACCAAGACCTGATGATATCTTAACGTGACTTTGGAAACCGTTCCACCGTTCAATGTCGCTGATTGAAGAGGAGGAGAGGAGTTTGCTAGCAAATTTAACGGGGCGTTATTTATTGTGACATATTCAGAGTGATGCTAAATATGGCTTTTCTGGAGCAAATGATAGCACGGGGGTGTCCAACCTTGTTACACTGGGGAAAAATAAGGGATGCAGCGGCCATTTTTGATGTTTTGTAAAGTATTGTATACATTGAAGGACAAAACAGTAACTCTTCTGTGGATTAAAGGTGAAAAAGCTAATCATTAGAATAAACTTTGCCCTTTTTTTCCTGTTGTTTTTGTCGTTGAATTTGCCAAATATTTAAAATTTTTACTAAAAATAAGCTTGTAAAATTTTTTCCTGTTGTTGAATTTGCCAAATATTTCAAATTTTTACTAAAAATAAGCTTGTAAAACTTTTTTCCTGTTGTTTTTTTTTGTTGAATTTGCCAAATATTTCAAATTTCTACTAAAAATAAGCTTGTACATTTTTTTCCTGTTATTTCTTTTTGTTGAATTTGTCAAATATTTCAAATTTATACTAAAAATAAGCTTGTAAAAAATTTTCCTGTTTTTTTTTGTTGAATTTGCCAAATATTTCAAATTTCTACTAAAAATAAACTTGTCAAAATTTTTCCTGTTTTTTTTGTTGAATTTGCCAAATATTTCACATTTCTACTAAGAATAAGCTTGTCAAAAATTTTCCTGTAATATTATTATTTTATTTGCATAACATTTTGACTTTATTCCTATAATATTAGAACTTTCCCCAATCAAAATTTCCCCCAAAAATACAATAATTTGTAATTAATAATAATAATTATTATTATTATATAATAATAACAATTTAGTTTTTTTCTCATATTATACTTAAAAAAATATTTCACCTTTATTTTATCTCACCTTTTTTCACCTTTATTTGACCTTACTTTTCTTCATAAAATTACAAGTTTATTCTTGTGAAGTTTTGTCTTTTTTCCTTCTTAAAATAAAATAACTTTATTCTAATTAAATTACATTCCCCCCCATCTAATTAAAATTTCTTTTTGTAAATTTCACTCCTGTATTAGGTTTATATTTTCATAATATTTTGATTTTATCCGCATAATGTAACTTAATTTTCCAACAATTCTAATTTTTTTCGTTTTGTTTCTTGTAATTTAATATTTCATTTTCATGCTACTAATACGTCATTTTTACGATTCTCTTGCAAAAATTTAAACTTTTTCCTCTGTAGATTAATTTTGTTTTCTTAATTTGACTTTATTATTTTGACTATTATTTTGCTGCTGCATTTTCAAAACTTATGTCTATGACACGTCCACTGTTAAGTAGTGGCATATTTATCCAAATATAAGACAAAATCATCCAAATCAAGCACAGCCAAGATTCCCAATCAGTGTCACGCCGGGCACGGTGCCAATCCTGGCGCTGCCAGAGTCCCAGGACTTGCCCTCTGAATGTGAAAAGGACACGGTGAAGCCATTAGATTGTAATTCTAATTGCTACACAGACATTCATAGCATGACACACTGGGCCTCATATATAGCTGCAAAGACAAAAAAAAAATACTGTTCTCCAAAGCCATGAAAGGCCGTGCGATCTGCTGGTCTCCTTGATATTGTAATGAGTCTTCTTGGTCTGCTAATACGCTCATAAGTATTCATTACTGAGGGGTAGACCTCAAAGCCGCTGCTGCAAGTGGCCAAATGGAACCCGCGGAAACATTCTGATGATCAATCAAAAAAAAAAAAAACGCACAGAATATTCATAAACATCCCCCAATGACTCACACGGCTTCGACACCTGAACACTAAAACTGAAACACGGCCGACAAAATCTGTCTTTTCTTTTTTTCTGTCCGCACCAAAACTCACCAAAATTACTCAAGTCCATAATAATCCAGTCCATAATTCCTTCAAACAAATTAACACTCGCTCATGAATATGAATTTAGATTTAATATAGACTAGAGTTTAACAGTTCCACACCCAACCGTGATCAGAAAATAGAATTCCTTACTTATAAATGGAATGTTTTCATAGTTACAGCTTCTAAGTATGTATTTCTAACATTGTTAGAGACCTCTAGATGTAACATAACAACCCTATAATCACAGTTACACTCCTATTACCAAATATAACAAACATAATTAGAGGAAATTGGCAATTCATTTATTTATTATCTACTGCTTAAACTCACGAGGGTCGCAGGGATGCTGGAGCCTATCCCAGCTGTCTTCAAGCGAGAGGCGGGGTACACCCTGGACTGGTGGCCAGCCAATCACAAGGCACAGACAAACAACCATTCACACTCACATTCATACCTATGGACAATTTGGAGTCGCCAATTAACCTAGCATGCATGTTGTTGGAATAATTTTACTTTATTTTAGTTTTGTGTGCGAGATTCATTGTTGTACTTTGTATGGAAAATGTTGAACACAGTTACACTCCTATTACCAAATACAACAAACATAATTAGAGGAAATTAGCAATTCATTCATTCATTATTTTCTACTGCTTATCCTCACGAGGGTCGCAAGGATGCTGGAGTCTATCCCAGCTGTTTTTGGGCGAGAGGCGGGGTACACCCTGGACTGGTGGCCAGCCAATCACAGGGCACATATAGACAAACAACCATTCACACTCACATTCATACCTATGGACAATTTGGAGTCGTTAATTAACCTAGCATGTTTTTGGAATGTGGGAGGAAACCGGAATACCCGGAAAAAACCCACACATGCACGGGGAGAACATGCAAACTCCACACAGAGATGGCAGAGGGTGGAATCGAACTTGTGTCTCAAAGCTGTGTGGCCTGCGCGTTAACCACTCGGACACCATGCAGCCTGGAAATTGGACATATACGACATACATAAGACTCAGAGTGGGAGGGGCGGACAGGAAGTGATGTTGGGGATTATTGTGTCAAATTTTTAAAAAAAAGCTTGTTATTCCAATCTGGTGCTTGTGTGTCATTACAATGTAGAATACTTAACTTAGCCATTTTTATGCGTGAAAATACTTAATTGAGGTAAATTAAGGTACTTTTATTTACTAAATAGGTCATAATGAAAATATTTTATACTGTTTATATAAACCAAAAGTGCAAAAGGATTATTGTAGTGAATTAATTATGAGATTAATGTAAATAAATAATCCTGTTTCCTCATCTTTTTAGTGCCGATTTTGACATTGAAACAGCAGCCTAGTGGGCGTGGCTAGTGTGTTTATTTTTATTTTTTTTATTTTATTTTTTATTAACTGTCCAATTCACAAATGCTGCCTAACAACAACACCTGTCCAGAAAATGAACTGAATTAATTTGTTTTGGAGTAACTTACCCCCCCCCCACACACACTCATCTACATAACCAAACATCCTCAGCTCTGGTGTCGTATCTCATTAGAAAGTGCAATAATATGACGCCTGATGGCTGTTTGGGTTTGTCTGCGGTCGAAGCATCCGACTATTGTTAGCTCGTCATTGTATTCCCGCCATTCGCTGGAGGAAGATAATAAAAAAAAAAAAAAAATTCATGTTGGAATTCGTCCTCCTTTTTACTGCCAATGTTTCTGCAACCTCGTGTAAAATAAATTAATTAATTTTAAAAAAGGGGGACGTGAAGACTTCATCAAGAATGGTGCTTTGTGGCCTTTTGGGAAATAACGTGAATCTTCTGCAATTGAAAAGTTATTAGTTTCATTTTAAAGTCCCTTTACATGTACCACATTTTAACACGAGAATACTATACCTACTCATGTACAAAACATTGATATACGTATTTCCTCCATTGAACTCTATTATAATTTTATTTTCTGTATAATTCCAATCCTTTTTTACATTACCTGAATTGAAAAATCGCTGAAAGTGCACATTTCCTGATTAAATACAGGGCAGAAACTATAAATTTCTATTTCCCAGCATAGAGAGTGTCCCTGAATGCATCTGGTATTGTTATAATGACAATAAGGAAGTGGCGTTCCCAGGATGAAGGGAGTAAAGACGGATATGCATACAGTATATTGATGATGCAGATACAAAACAGACACTGTGTGGGAATGCTCCACTCTGCTTCTGTCTGCCATCATAACAGAAAGGCACGCTTGCTCCGGTGCGCATGCGTTAATTACACTCAAAAAACGGCACGGAATTAAATGAAATTAGTTCCCGCCTTTTACACTGAATTTGTGACAGCCTTAATTATTCATAAAATAATGCATAAGGCTAAAAATAACCAATTACCAACCAATACTTCTCTACAAGAGAGGAGAAATATGATCTCAGGGAAGAACTACATATCATCTTGTACTTCGGTATGTGATTAAAATTAAAATTAAAAATTAAGATTAAAATTAAGATTAAAAATTAAGATTAAAATTAAAAGATTAAAATTTAAAGATTAAAAATTAAGATTAAAATTAAAAGATTAAAAATTAAGATAAAAAATTAAGATTAAAATTAGGATTAAAATTAGGATTAAAATTAGGATTAAAATTAGGATTAAAATTAGGATTAAAATCAAAATTAGGACAAAAATTAGGATTAAAATAAGCATTAAAATTAGGATTAAAATTAGGATTAAAAATAGGATTAAAATTAGGATAAACATTAAAATTAAGATAAAAAATAAAATTCAAATATTATTTTATTAGGAAAGCAGGAAGTGAACAAATGTAACAGTTACTGATTGTAAAAGTACCAGATGGAGGGGTAGGATTTAATAAGCTTTGCTTCTTCCTACTCCTTTTGGACATGTGGAACTGTGAACTGATTATGGGATGCATTCAATTGTAATCTGATGCACGTTCAAATGAAATTAAACCATTACCATTACCAAGATATGAATACTGGGAAGTGTTAATTAAACATAAAGTTTATTATTGTGATGGAGAAACACAAACAGATCCACCTTTTTGTTTTGTCACTTTTGTCTCCAAAATGCGGCTATTTGCAACGTCCTTTGGCTCCTTTGTGGGTTATTTTGCGGCCGTTATTAATAGAAAAACTTGCGGTGTTACTGTGTTAGGAAAATGACTGAGTAAAATGTCTTCCAGTCAATCGGGACACTTTAAGGTGTGAGTGTAAATTCCCTGTAATTACTTGAAGCCGCGGACATTCCCAATGGAAATCTATAGCAGTGATTCACAAGCGGAGCGTTCGATGATATAACTTTGATTGCCGTCCCGAAATATCCTTTTCTTTTTGTTGTCCTTTTCCTTCCCTCTCCTTATTTTGTAACTACTTCATCTTCACCCTCTCGCCTTCCTCTCTGATTGGCTCCTGTGGCGTTCATGCAGAGTGACCGGCCTCTGTGGCCCGTGATGCTCTCTGGCCCTGACAGCTTGTTATCTCCATGGTGACGGATGGCTGAGGCGGTGCCGTGCCTCGCTCTTAACTAGTGCCGAGGATGGAGGACACACCTGGGACACATCATCCACTCTCCGCTCACCTTCCCGTCTTAATGTCGCTCGGATTATCTCTCCATCACTACTTTTTTTTTGCTTCCTCTTCTTGGTGGAATCTTTCTCTTTTTCTCATTACTCTCTCATCCCTCGCTCACCCGGCACTCATTATTTACTCCGCTGCATGAAGAGCAACATTTGTCCTTTTACCCCGCAGAAACACACGCAATCGTTAATGAGTCGGCAAAGGATAAATAAAACCTATTATAATGATCGGGCTAGGAAATAAACCCCTTTGCTAATGATAATTGAAGATTCAAACCCGAGCTTTTCGCATCGTCTTTTTCTCCCCTGCGGTCGAGTCCGAGCTCCATTAGTGAGTCCGGCATCTGCGTCGGGAGTGCAACACTTGTGAAGGAGATTAAAAGTGGTTTTAAAGTGGAGTCACAGGACTCGGTGCAGCCGCACACTCGGCACCGACCTTTCCTCACATGCTGCTTCAAGGCAGCGCAGACTTAATGAGACTGTTTTGGTTTATGAAAAAGCAGCAAAAATATGGTAATGGTTTAATTACCATTTGAACATGCATCAGATTACAATTGAATGCATCCCATAATCAGTTCACAGTTCCACATGTCCAAAAGGAGTAGGAAGAAGCAAAGCTTATTAAATCATACCCCTCCATCTGGTACTTACAATCAGTAACTGTTACATTTGTTCACTTCCTGCTTTCCATAATACAGTTTACTTTTACAATCAGTGACTGTTGCATTTGTTCACTTCCTGCTTTCCATAATACAGTTTACTTTTACAATCAGTAACTGTTGCATTTGTTCACTTCCTGCTTTCCTAAGATCATTTTAATGTATTTTTTTTTTACTTAATTTTATTAATTTTTATTTTTATTTTCTGTCACGTACCGAAGTACGAGGTGATATGAGCATCCAATGACATAATGGGTACCATAGTAAGTGTCAATATAGTGATATATATAGCACATCATCAGTAACTGTTGCATTTGTTCACTTCCTGCTTTCCTAATATCATTTTAATGTAATTTTTTTACTTAATTTTATTAATTTTTATTTTTATTTTCTGTCACGTACCGAAGTACGAGGTGATATGACCATCCAATGCCATAATGGGTACCATAGTAAGTGTCAATATAGTGATATATATAGCACATCATGACTGGTTCAAGACTCTTCATCCTTGTATTTGGCAAACATCAACTGCTTGTATTGTTTCTTGAATTGGCTCATCGTTGTGCATTGTTTGACTTCCTTACTCAATCCATCCCATAGTTTGATTCCACATACTGAAATGCTATGGCTTTTTAACGTAGTCCTAGCATATAAGTGTTTCAAATGTAGTTCTTCCCTGAGATCATATTTCTCCTCTCTTGTAGAGTAGTATTGGATGACATTTTTAGCTAATTGGTTATTTTTAGCCTTATGCATTATTTTAGCTGTTTGAAGATTAACTATATCAGTAAGTTTAAGTATTTGTGATTTTAGAAATATCTTTACATAAAGGCTGAATATTTGACGCAACTGTGGATCCCACTAGATTCTGCAGGTGTACCTAATAAAGCGTCTTGAAGTATTGTGTGCACCATGACAAGGAGTGTGTGGGGGTGCTCCAGGTGCTGTGCTGCAGCATTGTCAGGCGTGGGAGACATCATTGGAGACACGTGTGTGTGTGTGTGTGTATCACGGAAGGCCTCTCTTAACTGAGCGGTGGACAGGTTTATTGATCTGCAAAGAGATGGTGAAACGTGGCTTATTACCACTCCCGACCCCCCCACCCCACCCCACAGCAAGTCTCAGAAGACTCAAGCTCAATTCCACCCTCGGCCATCTCTGTGATCCACATTCCAAAAACATGCTAGGTTAATTGGCGACTCCAAATTGTCCATAGGTATGAATGTGAGTGTGAATGGTTGTTTGTCTATATGTGCCCTGTGATTGGCTGGCCACCAGTCCAGGGTGTACCCCGCCTCTTGCCCGAAGACAGCTGGGATAGGCTCCAGCACCCCCGTGAGAATAAGCAGTAGTTTCTAGTATGCTTCTGCGTGTGTCTGTAAGTAATGTGCAATGATAATTATGAGAAATGCAGTATTTTAGACAACATTGTTGTTTAATTTGGACAGTAATTACATCTAGCCTGGAGATAGTGGACCTGAGTGAAGTTGCCCCCCCCCCCCCCCCACACACACACACACACTCAAAACTCTATAAGTCTCATTTGTTTGTGCTGCTTTCGTTTTTGAGTTATTACAGTTTATAACAAAGGTCAAGAAAAGGTCGGGCCAAACATGTTCCGAATTGAACCAAAGTGGTGCCATTTTTTCTGTGCAGGTAAAATTAATATTAGTGCTGCTTTTGTTTTTGAGTTATTAATGATTTAAGTTACATAACCAACCCCCAACATGCTAAAAATTGTTCTGCGTCAGCCACTGACCAACTAAATAAACATACACATATTTTCAGTCTATTTTGTGAATACGAAAAAAAGAAGTGCTTTGTGTCCATATGCCATTAAAATTGTATTTATGTATTTCAGCTAGTGTCTCATTCTTGGTGTATGAAAATATATACATAAAAAGCTTACTCTGCTGATAGTGCCATCATGAATGCTGGTAAATGCAACTATTAGTGCAGAAAATGCATGAAAAGCAGACTAGTTAACAGACAGACTGAGCATCAGCAGCATATTTGCAGACTGTGTCCCTTCCTTGCGGTCAGAAAGAGGTTTAATTGCCTCCAAAGGCCGCGCTATTGTGCCTGTGACAATGATAAGTCATGTGTCGAGAGGCTCTTGAACTAAACAACAAACCACAGCAACATGACTGAGAAAAACCAAGCTGTGTGTGTCTGTGCGTGTGTGTGTGTGTCCGCTTTCACTCCGCCTGACGGACGCACACACACGCACGTTCACGCTGCTGCTCAGCGTGGTCTTTTTGTGTCCCTAATGGGAAAGGATCAGCTTCAGCACCACCGCCGCTGTCAGGGAGTGCGGTCGGTCGGTCGGTCATCACACACACACTTCATCCGCAATGACACACACACACACACACACAACCCAGCTGGCACAGAACACAGCAAGTTTTATATCGAATTATGATTGTTCACATAAAATAAACCGTGAGCAAGTTGCTGATTATAAGTACGGTTGTGTTTTCATGGACGTCAATAATCCGATATAAACCCAATAAAGGCCATAAAACGACCTTCTGCACTGACTTTGACCTCATTACGGTTATATTTGGTGTAAGCAATAACCAGATTAGAATACGTTGTCCACATCCATACACCAAACTAGACTCATCCTACCTAGTCGTTCAGCAAGAACACACTACAAACTACAGAGTTGGCCCACCTAGTCTTGGAGCAACGCTAGTCCAACACTAGCCTGGCTAGACATCAAGGGACTCTAGTCCGAGTCTAGCTCTCCTGCTTAGTTACTGAGCATGAACAGATGCTTCATGAATAAATGGGATAGCTCTAGTCCTCATCGAGCTGTCCTATCTAGTCATTGAAAGCTAACAACCACTAGCTCTAATAACAATTCTGGTCAACTTTGATCTTACCACCCATCAAGACAGATCTAGACTGACTAGAAAGGACACCACTAATCCAGTGGTTCTATATAATAAAACTACAGTTGAATAAGAACTGAACCAGATAGGACAGCCTGGTCCTAGTCGAGCTGTTATACATCTAGTCCTAATATAGATGTTGTCCCACTGCATTATTAAGCATGAACCAATTCGTATTGGCTATGTGGGGCAGTCTAGTCAACTGACCGAACTAGATAGGACAGCTCCAGTCCCACTCCAGCTGTCCTATTCAGCCCTATCCTTAAACTAGCCGTCCTATCTAGTCATACTAGAGTCGTCTCACCTCTTTGTTGAGCATGAACTGATTCTCAATGACTAGTTAGGACAGCGCTAGTCCTAGTCTGGTCCTGCAGTCCTATCTAGTCAGACCAGAGTTGTCCTACCTAGTCTTTGAGCATGAAGTGAACTAGATAGGGTAGCTCAAGTTCAAGAATACCTGTCCCATGTGTGAATGTTCGACTTTTGTCTTCATTTGGCTGTCCTATCTGGTCAGACTAGAGTTATCCTACCTAGTCTTTGAGCATGAAGTGGACTAGATAGGGTAACCCAAGACCAACAATACCTGTCCTATGTGTGAATGTTCAGCTTAAGTCGTCATATAGCTGTCCTATCTGGTCAGACTGGAGTTATCCTACCTAGTCTTTGAGCATGAAGTGAACTAGATAGGGTAGCTGAAGTTGAAGAATACCTTATGTGTGAATGTTCAGCTTAAGTCGTCATTTAGCTGTCCTATCTGGTCAGACTAGAGTTGTCCTACCTAGTCTTTGAGCATGAAGTAATGAAGCCTGCTTGGGTGAAAAGGTGAAACATATTCTAAGACAACCTGAACAGTCCCCAATTGGGATCAAGTTATTTCATTAATGCTTTAGCTCCGCCCACATGTCAAATGATAGCCATCCACTTTTCATGACAGAAACAGATGAAAAGCCTGGTAATAATCCACAAAGTCAGGACAGGAAATGATGACAACATATTTTCCAATATCTGCTAAACTACAAGAATGAGCCGCCCAATTTCAGAAGGTGACGCCCAATAATTGCACTCGCAAAATGACGACAATTAAAACGTTGATATCATTAACAGCAAAGTCAAAGGATATGGACTGGAAACCATACGGATGCACCAGCTGCGGGGGCAGGTGGTCTGCTTGAGGCAGAAGAAGACCACGGGCGCCAACTCGGGGAAAGGCACCACGAGCGTACTCAGGTCACTTCCGATGCTGGCGTCATCGCACGGACCCGCTTCCTCGATGATGTCATCCGCCTGCGCCGAGCCGTAGTCCTCGTGCCGCCCTGGCACGGCCGGGGAAATGCTCCCCGGCGGCACGGGACACTCCTCGCTCGTCATGGCAGCCCAACCGAGTTCTGAAAGACAACAGGATATCACATGACGTACACATGTAGTGCATCAACTGTGATTTAATTAGGGTTAGCACAGCAATTTACACTTATGCACCAATGCCAAGGAAATCCACATAATGGGATTAATGCTTTAAATACAAGCACACATGAATGTGCAAAGAATGAAAGAAACTGACAGTTTTTTTGGCTCAGCTCGCCGTCCAAACATCAAACCCGCCAAGCCCAACATTGCGAGTCTCGCTGCACAGCAACTGAAGAGCTTGAGCGAATGCATAAGAACATATTGAGCTTGGGAGTCCTCTTGCTTTTAACTTGCAGCCAAATGAGGCAGCCAGCATGGACGCAAGCCAAGCTGGACACACACACACACACACACACAAAAACACACATAAACACACACACTAGATGCCGGTCTTGCACAGAGGAATGTTTCCATAATTATTTTCGGCGTTTTGATCACGTGTGAATGTCCATCGTCAGTAATTACTACGTGTGTGTGTAAACAACAAGGTGTGTATTTGGGATAAATCCTCCTATGGCAGGATTAAGTGTCAGTGGAGGGAGAGGCTTTGTTTTTATAGCATAATTATATTAAAGGCTATTTATTAGAAGGGAAGAAAAATAGGACAGCGGTGATAGAATAGCCTGCATGTAATCCTCTCAACAAGAAGCTCATTCAGAAGATCAAAAAATAAAACTGACTGCCTCAATGTCGTTATCGCGTATGTACACAACATAAATAGCTTTGATCTTGTTTTGTTTATATGAATCAGTGGAAACGCCACAGTCAAAAATATAGGCGAATCTTATGGATTTTTACTGGAAGTATAATTGGGATTTGTATGAAAAATTGACAATATTTTTAATGGTGCAAGTCATGAATTAGTATTTATGGTAAATATAAAGACATAAGAAAATTCTGGTTTATTTAATTAATATGAATAGTAAAAAATTAAAATTATTACAAATGACACTTGCACACTTTTAACATTCAAAGTATAGGAAAGTCCAAATTTAAACCTTAATTTTTTTTTGTAAAATTGTCAAATATATAAATATATAAATAACTTAAACATACATAAATCAAATTAAAATAATTGAGAATTTACAGTTTTCAAATGAGTAAAATGTGCAATAAAATATATTCTTAAAATTCTAATACAATATAGGAAATACCAGTATTGTATAAAGTAAAAATTTAAAATTATTACAAATGACACTTGCACACTTTTAACATTCAAAGTATAGGAAAATCCAAATTTAAACCTTAAATATTTTTTTGTAAAATTGTCAAAAATATATTTGTAAATATATTGTATTTATATAAATGTATATAATATAATATTATTTATATAATATAATATATAAATAATAACTTAAACATACATAAATACAGAAATCAAATTAAATTAATTTAGAATTTACAGTTTTTAAATGAGTAAAATGTGTAATAAAATATATTCTTAAAATTCCAATATAGGAAATACCACATTTAAACCTAAAATTATACATTATATATAATACATAAATAAATAAATAGTACTGTAAATCCTAAATAGTATATATTTATTTACAATGAAAAAAATTCATTTAAAATAAGTACCAATTTCAACGTATAAGGAATCGTAGTAGTATAATAAAAAATATTAAAATTGTAATACATTAGCCTACTTTCCACGGCTAACAATTGACTTGCATGCTTTTATATAACACTAAGTGCAAATGGTTTATGTAATCTTAATGACGTTCTTTTGCATTTGCAGTCATTCTCTACTTGAAATTAAAAAAAAAGTGTGCGTCGGGCATTTTTAGTTAAAAGAACACATAACAGTAAAATACAAAGCGGCTCAATTTGTAGGTGCCATGAAAAAGACAAAGCAAAGGCGGGTAAAAGTAATTTGTATGTTTTTTCCGTGTAGTAATATTGATGCATGCGTGTGTGGATGTGGAATGCAAATACACACAGCAACGCTCACACAAATTAACACCTTTAAATGGAGGAGTAGTTACACAGTCAGCGTTTAGCTGCAGCGTGAGATAAACCACAGAGAAACTGTGCTTGCTTTGCGCACACACACACACACACACACACACACACTGCGACAGTCTGGGCTGGATGGAGAGCATCAGTGAAACATTCTGTGTATCCATCAGGGAGTCTGAGCAGCACAGTTGTCATTAAGGCTGGGTGTTAATATTTGGATTTGTATTATTAGCGGGCTAACCACCATGGCTATCTGGTATATTGTTCAAATATACTTCCTGTTGGTATCAATCAACACTGACCTTTATTATCTTTCTAAAGGCGTACATTTAGTAGCAAATTGTTTTAATTGTGCAAATAATGAAGTAGCATTAGCAGCGTTTCTAACGTATGTTTAAAAAAAAACCTTCCTGGTGGTATCAATAAAAACTGACCAATATTATCTTTCTAAAGGAGTACATTTAGTTGGAAATCGTTTTAATTGTGCAGCTAATGTAGTAGCATTAGCATTCACAGCATTAGCATCCAGGGTAGCCATGTTTACACAGTCTGTTTTGGGCAATGTTGGGAGTAATGGTGCTTAAAATAGCAGCATTTCTAATGTATGTTGTTTAAAAAAAATAAAATAAAACACCTTCCTGATGGTATCAATAAAAACTGACCAATATTATCTTTCTAAAAGGCGTACATTTAATAGGAAATTGTTTTAATTGAGCAGCTAATGTAGTAGCATTAGCATTCACAGCACTAGCATTAGCAACACGGTCTGTTTTGGGCAATGTTGGGAGTAATGACGCTAAAATAGCAGTGTTTCTAAAGGTATGTTGTTTAAAAAAAGTAAAATAAAATACCTTCCTGGTGGTATCAATCAAAACTGACCATTATTATCTTTCTAAAGAAGGACATTTAGTAGCAAATCGTTGTAATTGTGCAGCTAATGTAGTAACATTAGCATTCACAGCACTAGCATTGGCAACACAGGTGAGCCATGTTAATGCAGTCTGTTTTGGGGAATGGCGCTGAAAATAGCAGCGTTTCTAATGTATGTTGTTACAAAAATGAATACCTTCCTGGTGGTATTAATCAAAACTGACCATTGTTGTCTTTCTAAAGGCATACATTTAGTAGCAAATCATTGTAATTGTGCAGTTAATGTAGTAGCATTAGCATTCACAGCATTAGTACAGCACTAGCATTAGCAACACAGGTGAGCCATGTTAATGCAGTCTGTTTTGGGGCATGTTGGGAGTAATGGTGTTATAAATAGCAGCATTTAAAAAAGAAAAATAAGATACCTTCCTGATGGTATCAATCAAAACTGACCAATATTATCTTTCTAAAAGGTGTACATTTAGTAGCAAATATTTTTAATTGTGTAGCTAATGAAGTAGCATTAGTATTCACAGCACTAGCATTAGCAACACAGGTCTGTTTTGGGGAATGTTAGGAGTAATGGCACTAAAAATAGCAGTGTTTCTAATGTATGTTGTTTAGCTAATGTAGTAGCAATAGCATTCACAGCACTAGCATTAGCAACACAGGTCTGTTTTGGGGCATGTTGGGAGTAATGGCGCTAAAAAATAGCAGTGTTTCTTACGTAACTAGTTACTATTTCACACACTACAACACCGTTACCATTACTAGTATGAAATAAGGTGAATTATGATGCACTCAACTAGCATCTGTTACCCAGGTCGAGTATTTGCAATGTTACAAAATTTTTACATTTGTAAAATCAAGTCTTTGTGACTTTAAATTTAATTTCATACCTTGTAATTTTATATTTAAAAAAAAAATACCATGCTAACTTCACACAGAGATGCCCAAGCGGAGAATCGAACCCAGTTCTTCCCGATCCGAGATGGCAACTAGCATGAAAATAGTTTCACTGAGAGCTTCAGGAATTGGTGAGAGAGTGAGGGAATTTTTTTGTATGGATTGTGTGTGTCAGTGAATGTCTCCCTTTGTGCACCATGTGATTCGGGACAATGCTGAGCCAAGCAGAGCTGCCACGGTTCTGACTGCTGCACCAACTTAAAAACACCTGGCCGCAACCTCTCAGGAGCTCTTTTGCCTTTTAGTGTGTGACACGACACAATACAATCAGCTTGGAACACACACACACACACACACACACACACACACAGAGCCTTGTGTGATTAGAGTGAAAAATGAGCAAGAAGACGGAGCATTTGAGAAACCAAAAGGACACATCCCTGAAGAATGGTGCTATGCATTGATTGTGTGTGCGTCGGCAGAAATGACATTGTTGGCGAAGACGCATCAGAAAACCCTCCAGGCCTTGAGAACGCTACTTGTGCGTCACACACCATGCGTACACGTACACACTTATGCCATCTCATTTTTTTTTTGTAAAATTGTCAATATATAAATATATAATTTATATAATATATAAATAATAACTTAAACATACATAAATCAAATTAAAATAATTTAGAATTTACAGTTTTCAAATGAGTAAAATGTGCAATAAAATATATTCTTAAAATTCTAATACAAAATAGGAAATACCAGGATTGTATAAAGTAAAAATTTTAAATTATTACAAATGACACTTTTAACATTCAAAGTATGGGAAAGTCTAAATTTAAACCTTAAATATTTTTTTGTAAAATTGTCAAAAATATATTTGTAAATATATTGTATTTATATAATATATAAATAATAACCTAAACATACATAAATACATGAATTAAAATAATTAATTTAGAATTTACAGTTTTTAAATGAGTAAAATGTGTAATAAAATATATTCTCAGAATTCTAATATAGGAAATACCACATTTAAACCTAAAATTATACATTATATATCATAAATAAATAAATAAAATACTGTGAATCATAAACAGTATATATTTATTTACAAAGAAAATGTTTCTATTGTATTTCCATTTATGTAAAATAAGTGCCAATTTCAACATGGGGGAATCGTAGTAGTATAATAAAAAATATTAGTTTTGACACCAAGCGCTGACTGATCCAAATGACACATTAATCTCTTAGTAAGCCTATCAATACATTGAATGACAGAGAATCACGTATTTATGAACTAGCCGCCGACAGAAGAGCTAGCTTCCGAATGAGACGGCAGGTTTTTTTGACAGCATCGTAAAATATTTTTCCAAAATGTGATGAATGCAACTGCGGCCAAATGGAGAACATAATTCCCACTTGGCAACTTAACGGCAAGAATACATAAACATGTTCCGGGTTTGGGATATTCTAATATGAACATCTAGTATGATTTAGGGCTGCTTGAGTGCGGCATTTAGCATCGTAAATGTTTACCTCTTTGTCGGAATTTCAATGACACAAAAAATATTCCAGTGCAGTTTGTTTCGTTACACCCTGGACTGGTGGCCAGCCAATCACAGGGCACATATAGACAAACAACCATTCACACTCACATTCGTACCTATGGACAATTTGGAGTCGCCAATTAACCTAGCATGCATGTTGTTGGAATAATTTTTCTTTATTTTAGTTTTATTGTGTGTGAGATTCATTGTTGTACGCCCCCCCAGTGCACATTCATTCATTCATTTTCTACTGCTTATCCTTACAATGGTCATGGGTATGCTGGAGCCTATCCCAGCTGTCTTCAGTACACCCTGGACTTGTTGCCAGCCAATCACAGGGCACATATAGACAAACAACCATTCACACTCCCATTCATACCTATGGACAATTTGGAGTCGCCAATTAACCTAGCATGTTTTTGGAATGTGGGAGGAAACCGGAGTACACGAAAACATGCAAACTCCACTCAGAGGGTGGAATTGAACCCTAGTCTCCTAGCTGTGAGGCCTGCGTGCTAACCACTCGACCGCCATACAGCACTGCAGTTTGTTTTGTTTGACATAAACAACAACTTGTATTTATACTATGCACCAACTTTCTCGTCAAAGTATTATTTTTTTGTCCTCCAAGTCTACCTGCAAGAGAGCCTGTCTCATTGGTCAATTAATAAAACTGCAAATTTCATTGAAAACAAATGAAGGCCATTACACACCAACTGTGTTTTGATCTGACAAATCTTGAGTAAGTTTGATCAAGTGTAAAACTACTACAGTTTCAGCTTGGAAACTCAAACTCTCACTCATCGGATGAACAACAACTTGTATTTATACTACGAACCAACCTTCTTGTCGGGCTCAGTTGCAGTACCAGTACCATCTAGGATGCTGCTGCTCGAGTCCTGACTAGAACCAGCAAATACGACCATAATAATTTGGGACTGTATTTTGGTACTAGTCTCTCCATGGTCTTCCACCAAAGTACATATCTGACATGTTAGAACCACATAAACCATCATAAACCTCCGAGAAGCTCAGGCGGCGGTCTGGGCTGCGTTTCTGTTCGATATTTGGATCGATCCACCCGCTACTATTGAGCAGAAATCACTGCTTACCCGGGTAACGGGCAAGTTCCCAATCACTGACTTCTTGTCTGACCGTTTCAATCATGTAGAACGATAATACAACATTTTAAAAGTAAGTCTGAAACATTAGGATAAGGTTCGATTACCACCAAGCATTAGCGAGGCAATGTTTTGTTAACCCGCTGCCACTACGGTATTTTCAGACATACGGGTGTCTGACCTCTCTCTGCTTAGTCCTGTATTATACGTCAGCAGATCAGCTGGGTCAAGGAAGACATTTTCTATGGATCACAGACCAGCTCAGAGGGTAGTCTGACGTCCTGTGAGCCGCCCCCCCGCCCCTCTTTGGCTGATCTGTAGAATACAGAAAAGCTCAGAAAGGGCACAAAAATAAGAATTCTAACATGGGGTTGATGCTATTCCACTCCATGCACTGTACTCTGCGTAGTTATGTACACAAAACAAAACAATGCCACTCTTACGTAGGTTGATGTCGTATAAACCAGTGAAGGTTGTGGAAGACTCCTTTTTCCTGAGAACCGTTGAAAGCATCGATTAATTCAGTAATCGATGAGGCCCTAGACGGACCAAATCAATAGGAAGCAAACACAACCAATTAGTGGTTTGGGTCGCAACATATCCGAAAAGAGGTAAATATCTTCTGTTACCTAAAACACTGAACAACTGAACTGGGCGCTAAGATCATATTTTAAATCATAAAAGATAGTCTTCCCGGGGTTCAATTCCACCCTCGGCCATCTCTGTGTGGAGTTTTGAATGAACGACATTCGCTGCTCAATGAACCATTCACACTCACATTCATACCTATGGACAATTAACCTAGCATGTTTTGGGAATGTGGGAGGAAACCGGAGTACCCGGAGTAAACCCTCCCATGCACGGGCAGAACATGCAAACTCCACACAGAGATGGCCGAGGGTGGAATCTAACTTGTGTCTCCTAGCTGTGTGGCCTGCATGTTCACCACTCGGACACCATGCAGCCTGGAAATTGGCCATACACGACATACATAAGACTCATAGTGGTGAGGAAACCGGAGTACCCGGAGTAAACCCTCCCATGCACAGGGAGAACGTGCAAACGTGGAATTGAACTTGGGTCTCCAAGCTGTGAGGCCTGCACACTAACCACTGCTGCACTGTGCAGCCTCAATTCAACATATTTTAGGAATTCCGCAGCCTCCGTTTCCTGTGCCAAACTGCTGTTATCTAATCTTCTAAACCACGTTTGTGCTACTTTTAAACTCTGGTTACGTTTGATTCCCTCCCTTTCAGACACTCTCACCAGCATCAGCATCACCCTGGCTCTATTTTTCCACGATGAAAAGCGATCCTGAGCTTTGTGTCAGAAAGCATCTTTCGAGAGTGCCTGTCAGTGGATTACACCGAGGCAGTGGCCCCATCAGTCTAATCTGTTTTTAGCGCTATTAGCTGTAAACAAGCAGCCCAAAGCGTGGCAGTACAGTTACTATTTGGGTGGATGTCGGTCTTCAGTCCTGGATGCCACTACTGATGCTAATATGTTGGACAGCAAATATAGTGTGTACTCGTCTTGGCATGGTACAGTAAACCTCGGATATATCGGACTCGGATATATCGGAAATTCGCTCACAACGGACAGATAAAAAAGAACCGATTTTTCTGTAATGCATTTCCAATCAAAATTCATTGCATATATCGGATTTTTTATAACGGATTTCGCCTATTTCGGACAAAATCTCCAGTCCCGTTCCAATGCATTTCCCTCGCATATATCGGATGGCCGCATCGTGGCGCTCCGATTCGCCGAATCGTGACAGGCCGCTATACGACGTCATTTGCAGCGTTTGCAGCGTTGCCTGCGCGTCCAGGTACATTGGAAACATAGTCAAGGAAGTGCCTTTTTATAACGGATAAAATCCGATTTACGCATATACCGGATATAAATCCGATATATGCGTAAAACGGACATTTTGCGGTATACGCATATAACGGATTTCGCTTATATCGGACAAAACCAGCGGGAACAATTGAATCCGATATATCCGAGGTTTATTGTACTGATAGAGGTTGGAATTACTGTCATATTTGCACGCATATAAGACAAATAATTGTCTTATATTTCTGGTTTTAAAGGAGAAGTGCCCTAATTCAAATTTTTCATCTCCAATAAGACACCGATATTGACTGATCCGACTTCATAGATACTTTTATGACTTATTTTGTAGGGTTATTTTGTAGTCCGCAACAATAGTTATGGGAAAAACTGAACCATTTACGTCCGAATGCAACATTGGGCTATACAAGTCGTCCCTCGCTACATCTGCACTACACTGTCCGACATGATAAAACTTTACATTTCTCACAATCAAATTGTGCGCCAAAGTTGGTGGACACATACTGATTGTTTTTTTTTTGGCGGTAATTGTAGCGTCAGGTGATTCACCACCCAAGAAGGTCAAACATCAATTTGCAGCAAACCGCCATTGAGTCATACCTCAAACCGAAGGTCATGATGAGCGCTTTCCGGTAATTAATTCTTCGAGACGATACGCGCCCGTTCGATGACAAAAAAAACTGTTTTACCCTGACTTTCGCTCGAATTCAGCTAGCAAAACACTTTGCATTGTGATGATCAGAAGTCATTTTGTCTATGTCATCAAAAGTAGCGGAATTCGAACGCTCCTAATATCGTGCGTTGCGTTTTCATGCGTGTATAAGTGATGCGGGAAGGCGGGATAGTGCTTCAATGCCTTGTCAATATTTGTGTGCGCACACTCCCGCATGTCATTGACTGATTTATAGCAGCGTCCCTCAACTCCAGCAACACAAATCTATGGTGGCAGGAGAGGGGGGCGGGGGTCCGATAACGTTGCTGATGATTTACCGTTAGACCTCTTGCCGTCACTCTTATATGTTGATAAATGACGCACACGCTTTTTTTTCCCCCCCTCAGCGAGAGACGCCACAGTGGTGCGTGTTGCAAATCAGGGTCAGTCTTGAGGCTACGGCTGGTACAGGCCGTCACCTTGGGAGAGTGCGTGTAAAATATGTGTGTGTGTGGGGGGGGGGGGGGTGTTATGGTTTATCATGCATGGAACCATATTTGGTGACTTTATGTAGTCATTAGAGCATGGAAATCTTAACTTATTAGAGCCCTATAGACAAAATAAATAATATTTATGACACATACTGTATACCAGTACTACGGCATGATACCTTTATTCTTTTCAAAATGAATATATGTATATTATCTAATAATTTATATTATATATACATATAAAATAAATTATATAATATATATATATAATTATATAATATATATTATTTATATAATATAAATTATAAATAGAAATTATTATTAAAAATAATTTATATATTATAAAAAAGTATTACATAATATATTATATATTATATTTATTTTGAAAAGAATAAAGGTATATACATATACATACTGTATACCAGTACTACGGCATGATACCTTTATTCTTTTCAAAATGAATATATGTATATTATCTAATAATTTATATTATATATACATATAAAATAAATTATATAATATATATATAATTATTATATAATATAATATACTATTTATATAATATAAATTATAAATAGAAATTATAAAAAATAATGTATATATTATAAAAAAATATTATATAATATATTATATATTATATTTATTTTGAAAAGAATAAAGGTACCATGCCGTAGTACTGGTATACAGTATGTATATGTATATACCTTTATTCTTTTCAAAATGAAATGAAATATAATAATAATATAATATAATAATATGTATATTATATAATAATTTATATTATATATACACACACATAAATTCATATAAATTATTATAAATAATTAGAAATTATTAAAAATAATTTCTATATTATATAAATTATTATTTAATATATGTGTTATATTCATTTTGAAAAGAATAAAGGTATCATGCCGTAGTACTGGTATGCAGTATGTGTCATCATATTAAATATTATATATACATATAAAATAAATTATATAATATATAATATAAATTATTATGTGTATATATATTATAAATTCTAATATAATTGTTATTAATATAATTATAATTCATTATATTATATATTATATTTATATTATATAATATATATTATATAATACAATCTATTTATATTATAATATATAATATAAAATGTGAGTTCCATCGTCCTGCCCTACCGATATGAATGCAGACGTCTATGTGATTCTATGTCAGCTACTGAGCAATGCTAGAATGTTGAAGCAAACATCAATAAGGGGGGGGAGGGGGGGGGCGACACACTGCTGACTGATGGATAAGGAGTCAGGGACAAATAAAACAGTGTTACCAAGGCAACCGGTGCCAGAAACATGGACGAGCGAGGCGCACTTTTGGGAGACGTTATGATTTAGTTGTAGTTTCCCTCACCTCCACATTTATCTTTCCAGTTATTGCCAGCAGGCTTCGTTGTATGTGTGTGTGTGTGTGTGTGTGTTTTCTATTTGCCTCTCAGTTAAAAAACACTTGAGTGCTGTATGATTCGCAGGGACGGCATAAACGCCACTCCACATTCCACATGGCAAAACAGATGTGTGAGGGAAGAGGGAAATGAGAACTAACAACAGGGCTCTATTTCTCCCGCTAAAGTGGGAGGAAAACGCCAAAGGGAGGCAAACACCTGTCAGTGCTCCTTATCTCTCCCTTTACTTTTCACTTTCCGTTAGGAAGAAAAATGCCAAGTTTGGAAACAGATCTCATTAACAACCACAAAAAAACATCTGTAATACAAATTAGGAACACTTAAAAAGGAGGAGAGCCAAACG
Organism: Doryrhamphus excisus; assembly: GCF_030265055.1. NCBI lineage: Eukaryota > Metazoa > Chordata > Actinopteri > Syngnathiformes > Syngnathidae > Doryrhamphus > Doryrhamphus excisus. The sequence continues at coordinate 4,252,446 of NC_080480.1, read as the reverse complement.
AGGGAGGAGGAAAAATAGGCCGAATCATGCAAACGAGCGAAGAGACATGATGGAAGGCGGTAATTGTGGCCGACAGAAAGAAGTGAGGAGAAGAGAAGGGATAGAAACGTGAAGGACAGACAAGGTAGGATTAAAAAGTCGTAGATTTTATCGGAAAGAAAAATAGAACCTTCACATTCTAATCAATACAGGGGGGTTTCCAAAGTGTGGCCCAGTGGCCTTTTGTGGCCTGTTGCACATTAAAAAAATATATATTTTAAACAAGAAAAACACATTTTAGACCAATTTCCGTGATTACATTATTAATATCATTATTATTAAGACATTATTATTATTATGGCATTATTTTTAATAATGTTAATAAGGAAAACAAGAAAAACTGTCATTTTTTTTAATTTAGGTTGCAGAAAATGTTAGCAGAATAAAGTCAAAATATTACAGGAAAAAAGTCAGAAATAAAGTTTACAAGAAGAAACTTGGAAAACAAAAAAAAATAATAAATTTTACAAGAATAAAGTCAAAATAATATTTCAGTAGCATAAATTTGCAATATGAAAACGAGATGTTACAGTTCTATTTTTAAAGTGGTAATATTAATTTTGCAGTGGGAACATGGGAAAAATTTTGAAATTAAAAAATAAAATTTGAATTAAAAAAAATTGAACTATGACGGACAATAAAAAAACGGCAAAATATCAATCAAAATATTAAGAAAATTAGTAAAAAGGTGCAAAAAGGAGAATAAACGTGTAATATTGTGAGGGAAAATGTAACTTTAGTCGCATAAAATTGAAATAAAGAAAAATGTTACATTTCACGAGAATAAAGTCAAAATAATATTTCAGTAGCATAAAGTTGCAATATGAGAAAAAGATGTTACAGTTCTATGTTTAAAGTGGTAATATTAATTTTGCAGTTGGAATATGGGCAGAATTTTTTAATGAAAAAAGAAAATTTGAATTAAAAAGAAATTTGAACTATGACGGACAATTTTTAAAGAACTGCAAAATATCAATATGGTAATATTAATCTAGCAGTGGGAATATGGGCAGAATTTTGAAATTAAAATTTGAATTAAAAAAATAAATTTGAACTATGACTGGGTCAATATAAAAAAACTGCAAAATATAAATCAAAATATTAAGAAAATTAGAAAAAAGGTGCAAAAAGGAGAATAAATGTGTATTATTGTGAGGAAAAATATAACTTTAATAAAATTGAAATATAAAAGAAAAAATTAAGTTGAAAGTGGTCCTTGCATCCTTTCATTTTTCACTGATGCAACAGATGATAAATATGTTTATCATTGCAGCATCATCTCATTATCTCACCTTATTTAGTCTTTTAAGTACTACCTCTATGTAAGTACAGTGAGCGTCCCCACCATCACTGCTCTTTTGTCAGATTGTCGCATAAACACACCCGCCTTCAAACAAAAAGCTCCTTTGTATCCTCGTACGCCACTTTTTCCTCCGTCCTCTCCTGACGCCTCGTCTGGAAAAACCTTAAAGCTCAAAGGAATCCTCCTTAATTACCTCATTTGCACAAACATGCTCATTGTGAGGGAGAGAGAGACAGGAAGGAAGGGTCAGCGCTTCACCTGGAGATTAGAGGAGGAAGCGGCAAAGGGATTTTTAACAAGGAGGAATTGGCCAAACATCTACGCAGAAGGCAATAGCCGTAATATTTAGCTTATGATACATAACAGTGTCGTTGGATTCACCATTTACATCGATTGTTGACCCTTAGGAAGTCATTTTAATATCTTCACTTGTGTGAAAAAGTGATTTGTTAGATTTCTTTAATATTTAGACCCCTATTTCATTTTCATAAAGCATGATAAAAAATACAGTCCTCGCTGGTTTATTGCGGTTAATTGGTTCCAGACCCCGGCAGCATTAAATTTTATTTCATATTTTTGGAGTTAGAACATAGAAAACCTGTTAATATACTTTAACATTACTTTAACATTATTAGAGCCTTGTGGACATGAAATAACACCCCTATAGTCACATTTACACCCCTATTAACACAATGTGCAACTCGGCCACGAGCTAGCAAGCTAACCAGTTTGCTTCTAAACTTAAAAAATCTACCACTTCCACACGGAACGGGAGGAGAACTGTTTTTCACTTGATCACGTGGGACATGCCATGTCTGATTTCATGCAGTGTTAAGGTAATGTAAGCTAATGTTATTACTGCTGCCAAGTGACCAGAATACTACATACTGTACTTTTATTATTTAGTAATTGAACTGCAATATTACGAGGGACAACCGTAGCCCATGCTAACAAGATTTGCACTGTTTCTCTTTCTTAGCATCCTGTAGGTAGCATCATGTCAGCCCTAATTCCACTCTCCAACCCACACTCATCCTCCTCCATTATTAGAGCTTTGTAGACATGAAATAACACCCCTATAGTCACAATATACTACAGCGACTTGAGACGGCCACGAGCTAGCAAGCTAACCAGTTTGCTTCTAAACTTAAAAAATCTACCACTTCCACACAGAATGGGAGGAGAACAGTTTTTCCACTCGATCACGTGTTACATGCCATAGCTGATTTAATGCAGTGTTAAGGTAATGTCATGTAAGCTAATGTTATTACTACTGCCAAGTGACCAAAATACTACATACTGTACTTTTATTTCAATGTTTGGAGTATAAACGACCATAGTAATTGAACTGCAATATTACGAGGGACAACCGTAGCCCATGCTAACAAGATTTGCACCGTTTCTCTTTCTTAGCATCCTGCAGGCAGCATCATGTCAGCCCTAATTCCTCTCTCCAACCCACACTCCTCCTCCTCCTCCATTATTAGAGCCTTGTAGACATGAAATAACACCCCTATAGTCACATTTATACCCTTAACACATTGTGCAACTCATATACTACAGGGACTTGAGACGGCCACAAGCTAGCGAGCTAACCAGGTTGCTTCCAAACATAAGAAAACAAAACTCTACCACTTCCACACAGAATGGGAGTTTTTCACTCCATCACATGGGACATGCCATAGCTGATTTCATGCAGTGTTAAGGTAATGTCACGTAAGCTAATGTTGTGTCATTACTGCTGCCAGACTACTACATAGTGTACTTTTATTTCAATGTTTGGAGTAATAAACGACCATAGTAAATGAACTGCAATATTAGGAGGGACAACCGTAGCCCATGCTAACAAGATTTGCACCGTTTCTCTTTCTTAGCATCCTGCAGGTAGCATCATGTCAGCCCTAATTCCTCTCTCCAACCCACACTCCTCCTCCTCCTCCTCCACTTCCAGCTTTGTCTTCACCATCATTTCCTCCCCATCGCTTGTCGTCGTTCTCCTCCTACTCCTCCCGTTTTCGGTCCTGCTTTCCTCTCCCTTCCTCACAGAGTGCTGTGTCAGGTCTTTTCACCCTCAGCCGTGTGAAATGAGATTTGAAAATGGCTCTCGGAGCGTTGGAGGCTCGCCTGCACCCCCCCCCCCCCACAAACACACACACACACACACACACAAAGGGAAGGCTACTCGTAAATATAAAGGATTGTGATGCATACTCGCATATCAAGGGAAGGGAAAAAGGGGAGCAGAAGAAGAATGGCTGGGTCGGGGGAAAAGGAAAACGGTGAAAGAGAAGAAAATGAAAACACAGATGGGCGATCAAGTGGAACAAAACATGGACTGAAAAGGAGAGGCCATACTTGAAATTCACTATCCTTCCTTTATTTATTTCCTTTCGGCATTTTCTGGATAAACTTCCCTAGAGAGAGCGAAAGACGTGGCGAAGGAAGGAAGTGGCATCGAGCTGGTTAGAATTTTTTTTTTTTTAAAGTGTCAATTGTTGACTTCCGAGGAGAAACAAGAGCATTATTAGAGCCTTGTAGACATGAAATAACACCCCTATAGTCACATTTACACCCCTATTAACACAATGTGCAACTCTTATACTACAGGGACTTGAGACGGCCACGCAGCTAGCGAGCTAACCAGTTTGCTTCCAAACATAAGAAACCAAAACTCTACCACTTCCACACAGAATGGGAGGAGAACTGTTTTTCACTCGATCACATGGGACATGCCATGGCTGATTTCATGCAGTGTTAAGGTAATGTAATGTAAGCTAATGTTATTACTGCTGCCAAGTGACAAAAATACTACATACTATAGTACTATATGTTGGGAGTAATAAACGACCGTAGTAATTGAACTGCAATATTACGAAAAATTTGTGTCAATTGTTGACTTCCGAGGAGAAATAAGAGCATTATTAAAAGCCTTGTAGACATGAAATAACACCCCTATAGTCACATTTACACCCCTATTAACACATTGAGCAACTCTTATACTACAGGGACTTGAGACGGCCACGCAGCTAGCGAGCTAACCAGTTTGCTTCCAAACATAAGAAACCAAAACTCTACCACTTCCACACAGAATGGGAGGAGAACTGTTTTTCCACTCGATCACATGGGACATGCCATGGCTGATTTCATGCAGTGTTAAGGTAATGTCATGTAAGCTAATGTTATTACTGCTGCCAAGTGACAAAAAATACTACATACTATACTATATTTTTGGAGTAATAAACGACAGTAGTAATTGAACTGCAATATTCCGATTTTTTTTTTTTAAAGTGTCAATTGTTGACTTCCGAGGAGAAATAAGATACCTCCGGTTTATCTGGATGTTTTTCCATAACCCGCCGTGTCCAGATAGTCCCGTTCTCAAGCCCCCGCAGTCCAATTCCCTAGCATGGATTTGCATTTTATCCATACTTTCCCAAAGAATGGACACTACAGCACCTCAATGGAGCATTCGGCATCCCATAGGAATATCTGAATGGCAGCTCGCCACGGCAGATGAATAATGGGCCATTCCGGGAAAAAAAAAAGATGGCTAAAACCTCTCTTTGATCCGTACCTGTCAGCGCTCCCGTTTTTTCTGGGAAATCCCATATTATGGGCAATACCTGGAAAATACCTATAAAACGCTCTGTAAACACCTTACCCATCTTTATCCATCATTCGTCTGCCAGAAGTATGAAGGGTATGGACTTTTACTTTATTTTAGTTTTATTTAGTTCTTCATATTTTGTGGCTATTTCTCCAAAATATATTAATAAATGATTATTTTGGGATTTAATAATTAAAAATCATATTACATATTTTTTGGGCTTTTTCAAGCATAAGAATGCCTCAGTGAAGCAGAATACAATATGTAGTATTCCACACTGGTCACTAGGTGTCAGTAATGTTCGGTGAGACACACAAGCACCAGCAGGACTTATTTCAGGCACAATAATTCCAAAGAGGGGGTACTGTTGCGAACAGTGATCCACGCCAAGGTCAAACTCCACCCTAAACCCCCGACACCACTTCCTGCCACCCCCCACCCCCACTCACTGGAACATATTTATAGCAACACATGAGCAAAAGGCATATTTGCGTCTTTTTCTATTATGTCGACTATATTGGGTAAGAGGAGTGTAAGTGTGACTATAGGGGTGCTATATCATGTCTGGAGGGCTCTAAGAATATTAATCAAAATTTACAGGGTTCTAAATGGATTTTCTATATGCTCTAACCATGAAAATATTGCATTTGTTAAACCTGTATGACCTCCATATCGTTATCATAATATTAGAGCCCTCCGAAAATGAAATAACACCCCTATAGCCACCTTTACACGGGTGTTACATGATATAGTAGGCGTCTTATTCTATTATGTCGACTATATTTGGTAAGAGGAGTGTAAAGGTGACTATAGGGGTGCTATATCATGTCTGGAGGGCTCTAAGAATGTTAAAAATCTAAATTTACAGGGTTGTAAATAGATTTTCTATATGCTCTAACCATGAAAATATTGCATTTTTAAAACCTGTATGACCTCCATATTGTTATCATAATATTAGAGCCCTCCGAAAATGAAATAACACCCCTATAGTCAGTCACCTTTGCACGGGTGTTACATGATATAGTAGGCGTCTTATTCTATTATGTCAACTATATTTGGTAAGAGGAGTGTAAAGGTGACTATAGGGGTGCTATATCATGTCTGGAGGGCTCTAAGAATGTGAAAAATAAAAATTGAGAGGATTGTAAATAGATTTTCTATATACTCCAACCATGAAAATATTGCATTTGTAAAACCTGTTTGACCTCCATCATATGGGTTTTAACATTAGAGCCCTCAGAAAATGAAATAACACCCCTATAGTCACTTTTACATTGGTATTACATGATATAGTAGGCATAATCAGACCAATAGACCACAAACATGCTAATTTGTAGAATATATTTTCTATATACTCTAACCATGAAAATGGAACCAATTATTCGCAATTTTTTCCACGTTATGTGTTTTGAAATCAGAAGAACTCGAAAGTCAATCATGATCTTCAGCTTCAGGGGTTCCACTGTATCACGAAAAACATTCAATCCAATTACTCCTCTTGGATCACGTCAAATGTTAAGACGTAAACATCCTGTTTATGTTTAAATTGAGGTAGGCGTCAATGTCGATGATGATTTCGGCGATCATCTGATTATCTGGTAAAACCATCTAAAAAGGGGGTTAGCGCACAGACCTCACAGCTAGGAGACCAGGGTTCAATTCCACCCTCGGGCATCTCTGTGTGGAGTTTGCATGTTCTCCCCGTGCATGCGTGGGTTTTCTCCGGGTACTCCGGTTTCCTCCCACATTCCAAAAACATGCTAGGTTAATTGGCTACTCCAAATTGTCCATGGGTATGAATGTGGGTGTGAGTGGTTGTTTGTCTATGTGTGCCCTGTGATTGGCTGGCCACCAGTCCAGGGTGTACCCCGCCTTACGCCCGAAGACAGCTGGGATAGGCTCCAGCACCCCCCGCGACCCTCGTGAGGAAAAAGCGGTAGAAAATGAATGAATGAACCATCTAAAAAGGTGCCAAAGCCATGCTGGAGGTGATGCTTTTTCATGCTCAGGTACGCAGATGAATCATCTCACTCATCTCACTTGTCTCTGCGAGTGTGCATTACGTAACTTCAGCGAAAAACTAAGTTTGATATCCATGCAAACAGAACCAAAGCAAGATTGCAAGTGGTGGCAAAACAAATCCAATTCCAACTTCGCCACCATTAAGCATTAAGTTAGCGAGATGGAGGATTGGATTGGAGCACGACGCAGACACTATTATTTGAAAAAAGTCAAAAAAGGAGACAAAAAAAAAAGAAAGAAAGAAAGAGTGACAGGATGGAAAAGATGCGGCGAGGAATGCAAAGATATTGTGACAGCGGAGCGAGAGGCAGTTCTACACTGTCAGGCATGGGGCCCCCTCAGGGCTGCTTAAATGCATTACGGCTGTCCGCTGGGGAAGCACTGAAGTCATTAGCTGTACTTCTGCTTCAGGACTAAAATAGTCCACATCGCCTGGCGCTCGGCATTTACCACACCGATACACACAGATGCAGTATTTGGAATGAAATATATATGGGGAAGATCTGGATTGGGTACAACTCAGGGGAGGGGGACAAATCAATGCATTGATTGATAGAATTCTGTCAATTGTGCGGATTGTATTGATGATTCGTCACAGAGGCGAAGTGGAGTGCGCGGAGCCAGCAGATGAGGTATTGATTTTGTTTCAGATAGTTTGCCATCTAAAGAAGACTACTTGGTTTTAAAGTACAATACCTCCATAGAGGTTTTTGTATATGCCACAAAAATATACCACACTGGTATGGAAACAGGAGTTCAGAACAATCTGAGTCTCCCATCACAAAAAAAATGTTCCTGAACTAAACTTGATGATAGCTAACAAAGAAAATTCCTTAAAAAATAAAAATCATAATTACTTGATTTCTTTGTTCTTAATTATTTTATTTTTTGAAAAAAATAAAGTAAAAAAATAAATTTAGAAAAATGTAAAAATTAATTTTAAAAAAATTAAATTATGTTTTAATGTAGTGTCACTTTCACAACTGGTCAAGTATGGAAACAGGAGTCAAGAACAAGCTGAAACTCCCATCACAATAAAAAAAAGTTGAGCAATTAATCAAATGAGATAATAGCTAAGTCAATAATTAATAAAATAAATAAAAATTAAAAAATACTTAAATTGTTATTTTATTACTATTTTAAATCTTATGAAAACTACAGTAAAAAACTAAATTGTTTAAAAAAAATGTGAAAATAAAAAATTTTAATATAGTGTCACTTTCACAACTGCTCCAGTATAGAAACGGGAGTTAAGAACAAGCCGAAACTCATTAAAAATTATTTTTCCTGAATGGGACAGATGGACAGCAAGCTACATAGATTAATATGCAAACAGAAATTACTTCAAATTTTTTTAGTTACGTTTTTTTCCAAACAATATATTTTTTTAATTTTTGCCATTTTTAAAAATAAAAAAAAATAGAAACAAATTGGAAAAAAAATCAATTAATTTATTTTCAGTTCAATTCAGTTATTTTCCTGAAGTGGATAGACGGAACACACCAAAGTACAAAGTAAAGTATCCGCTATGATTTGTTATGCATGTAAGAGGTGTCTTTAATAATGTAGCAATCTTAATAAGAACATCAATATTCTATCGGCTCATGTGTCATGTGACATATTCGATGTTAGCCATAAAGCAAACAAAAAAAACGACAGAATGGAAGAGTGGAGAAACGTATTCAGGGGGGTTTGGCTTCGCTTCACGGTTGGCACTTGAACAAAAGCACATAATCCATGCGTTTATCTATCTGTCATCTACAGTAGAGTCTACGTCTACGGTATCGTCCCAGCGAGCATCCGATGCTCACGCCAAATCGGGCGGTGCGAGTGTGTGCTCTGCATACCATGCAAGCAATCCATGGACCGCTGTGGGCAAAAAAACAGCATCCGAAATTCAATTACCTCAGACTTGGCACAGAAAAAAAAAAGAAAAAAAAAAAACTGTTGAGCAATGACCTTACATAAATGTCAAACTAAATTTATGCAGTTTTATTTTACATAATATTGAAATTTCCCACAAGACCAAATTCATCATGGCGCCCTTTTGTCAAGGAGCCAATTGCAGCTAAGTGGACACAAATGTGCACGCTCGGACATTTGATCTTCTCTGTGATGTCTTATCAGACTGGTTTAGTGACCACAACGTGATCTACGACCAGAGACGGTGGGAGGGGGACACAGCTGCTGTGAGACGTTTTTTTAAACATTAAATATTAATCAAACAATTACCCTTTTGGCCCTGGCGGCGGGGTCATGTTAAATAAAACATACAACGCCTTAATGTGGCTCTTTCCGAGTGCGATGGCGGTCAGGATAATACAACTTTTTTTTTTTTTTTTTTTTAAAGGGAGAATCGGGTTCACTATTTTGTTGTGGGTCATGTTGATTAGACAGCATAATTATCACACCTGCCTTGGGCTATATGGACAGTTACTATGGTACACATCACCTCGTACTTCGGTATGGGACAAAAAATTACAAAATGCAAAAATTAAAAAAAAATTAAAAAAAACTATTACAGAAAGCAGGAAGTGAACAAATGAAACAGTTACTGATTGTAAAAGTAAACTGTATTATGGAAAGCAGGAAGTGAACAAATGAAACCGTTACTGATTGTAAAAGTAAACTGCATTATGGAAAGCAGGAAGTGAACAAATGAAACAGTTACTGATTGTAAAAGTAAACTGTATTACGGAAAGCAGGAAGTGAACAAATGTAACAGTTACTGATTGTAAGAGTAAACTGTCTTATGGAAAGCAGGAAGTGAACAAATGTAACAGTCACTGATTGTAAAAGTAAACTGTACTATGGAAAGCAGGAAGTGATCAAATGAAACAGTTACTGATTGTAAAAGTAAACTGTATTATGGAAAGCAGGAAGTGAACAAATGTAACAGTTGAATAAAAAATGCAAAATGTATTAAATAAAAAAATAAAATTTATTTATTAAATAATTTTTTAAAATAAAATTTTATTAGGAAAGCAGGAAGTGAACAAATGTAACAGTTACTGATTGTAAAAGTACCAGATGGAGGGGTAGGATTTAATAAGCTTTGCTTCTTCCTACTCCTTTTGGACATGTGGAACTGTGAACTGATTATGGGATGCATTCAATTGTTCCTGGACAAGGATGGAGTATGTGCTTCTTCTTGACACCGTACCTCTTAAAATGAGCATCCTGTACCAACCACGACCCCCGCATGCAGTTGATCAAATCCCGTCATTTATTCCAAAACAGGACATTTGTCAAGCTCAGCTTTTAACCCTCGGGACGTTGTCGTCAATCATTGTCACGCCCTCCTGAATTTCATTGTGATAGGCTTTCACCCCCCCCCCCCCCCCCCCATAACCACCGTGCAGCCCCGCATGATAACATTCATTCATTCATTTTGTACCGCTTTTCCTCACGAGGGTCGCGGGGGTGCTGGAGCCTATCCCAGCTGTCTTCGGGCGAGAGGCGGGGTACACCCTGGACTGGTGGCCAGCCAATCACAGGGCACATATAGACAAACAACCATTCACACTCACATTCATACCTATGGACAATTTGGAGCCGCTAATTAACCTAGCATGTTTTTGGAATGTGGGAGGAAACCGGAGTACCCGGAGAAAACCCACACATGCACAGGGAGAACATGCAAACTCCACACAGATGTAGCCGAGAGTGCAATTGAACTCGGGTCTCCTAGCTGTGAGACCACTCCACCACCATGCAGCCCCTTCATGATAACATGATAAACATGTGTAAATAAACGCACACACTGGCATGTAATCTAGCGTGACTGTGCCCAATCACCCACAAAGAGCATGGCTACAATAAAACCCTTGAAGTTCCCCAAAGGCATGTATTAGCCCCCCTTGTTGTTTGGCATATGAGACATCATGGTGGCCATGGATGGGCACGTATGATGATGACGTGCACTAGGAGGGCATTGACAAGCATCAAATCTGACTGGTGTTTTTTTTTTTTTTTTTTTTAAAAGGAGATGCACAGCCTTGGGCGCCCGAGTTATGAGGCATCACGGATGGCGAATACGCACACAAACACACACACACACACACACACACACACACGAGTATAAAGTGTACATAAACACTGAAGTAGTACTGAAGTAAAAAAAAAAAAGCCAATTACCCAAAGGGATGCTTCACCTGCTGATCTTCAAAGACAAGATATACGTCTCATTTCTCTTGCCCCCCTCGCATCTCAGACTCTCAAATCATTGCTTATTTCTGCCCCCCCCCCCCCCCCCCCAAAAAAAAACATCTGCTTTGGTTCCTGCTTGTCGAGTGTTTTGCTATTTGGGTCCTGCTAGGTGAGCTCTCCTATATAAGCTGCAGTCTGACGGAGTTAATAATGGCGCCGGAGGGGGGGTGTACTGATTAAAAGGATATCTCTCCTGCCTCTCCTGTCTGAGTCACTAACTCATTAGTTGTTTTTTTTTACTCAGGAGATGCGTTGTACTTCGAAACAAATCACACTTTTAGCAGTACTTTTCCAGCCCTGCCTGCTTACGGTACATAGCGGGGAAAACTACAGTATTCCTTTTTAGAGTCAGTTTTTTTTTTTTTTTTTTTAATTTAAAAAGGACAGGGAGGGGCATTGCTTAAGGGGTAGTCAGGGGGATACTATGTCAAAGTATCTTTTGGCAGGGTATTGAACCCCCGGTCCTGATGCTGCATCGGTAACTGTGGTAACCGTGTCAAAGCGCTATAGCGGTTAATTGGTTCCAGACCCTACCGATTATTTAGGAATGGAATATTTTCATACATGTATCGACATGTATGACGGGGTACTGTTACACCGTTAAGCTCAAACTCAACCCTGAACACCAGTCACTTCCTGTTTGACCCCCCCCCCCCATCCCCACTCACTGGAAGACATTTACAGCAACACATGAGCAGAAGTCATATTTGCATCTTATACTATTATGTCTACTATATTGGGTAATAGGAGTGTAAAGGTGACTATAGGGGTGTTATATAATGTCTGGAGGTCTCTAAGAATGTTAAAAATCCAATTTAGAGGGTTGTAAATAGATTTTCTACATGCTCCAACCATGAAAATGTTGCATTTGTAAAACCTGTATGACCTCCATCATATGGGTTTTAACATTAGAGCCCTCTGAAAATTAAATAACACCCCTATAGTGACATTTACACTGGTGTTACATGATATAGGAGGCATAATAAGACTAATAAACCATAATCATGTTAATTTGTGATGCTGTAAATGTGTTCCGGTTCCCGGGTAGCTGACTTAGGGGTGGACAGGAAGTGACCCCCTGGGGGTTCAGGGTTTGAATGCATCTTCAAAAAAATGCTGGTTTTCAACATGCTCTAACGATGACAATATTGCATGTGTAAAACCTGTATGACCTCCATCATATGGGTTTTAACATTAGAGCCCTCTGAAAATTAAATAACACCCCTATAGTCACTTTTACACTGGTATTACATGATATAGTAGGCATAATAAGACTAATAAACCATAATCATGTTAATTTGTGATGCTGTAGATGTGTTCTGGTGCTCGGGGAGCTGACTTGGGGGTGGACAGGCACTTCAAAAAATATGTCAAATTTGCATATTTGTTTTACTAATACATTTTTCAATTGTGAAACATCATGAAAAAAACAGTTATGATATCCAAGTGATGATGTAATGTGTGATTCATCCAATGTTTAACTTGCTGGAAGACGCATTAAAAAAAAAAAAAAAGTCCATACCAAAGTCATCTATTCACATAAAAAAACATCTGCAATGCAACAGGTGCCACTATAACCCCTAACCCCCGGGGGGGGCTGGCACTCAGCCATTACAACCATGACAGACTTGGGCACGCTCCATCCCTAGTCCTCTCCTGGCTGGCTGGCTGGCTGGCGCTCCACTCTGCTCCACAGCCTTTGGCGTGTTTATGCCGTGCATCACATCCCAGCATTCTTATTCTTGGAGGTTTTAAAGAACATTATTTTATTCAGATATTTTAAAAATATCTCCAGACTAAAATCTGTTTTTCTTTAATGATGCAAATTTACCTTTGGTTCCGTTTGAAAGCAGTCCTGAAGCGAATTATATAAGCAATGGATTCCAGTAGAACTGCTGCTGCCCAATGTTATGGTAATGGTTTTATTTCATTTGAACATGCATCAGATTACAATTGAATGCATCCCATAATCAGTTCACAGTTCCACATGTCCAAAAGGAGTAGGAAGAAGCAAAGCTTATTCAATCCTACCCCTCTATCTGGTACTTTTACAGTATCAGTAACTGTTACATTTGTTCACTTCCTGCTTTCCCAATATAATTCAAATTTTTTCATTTTTAATTTTTTTTATTTAATAAATACATTTTAATTTTTTTAATTAAAAAATTTGATTTGATTAATTTTATTTAATTAATAAATAAATAAAAATTAAAAAAAAATTTATTAAATAAATTTTACTTTTTTATTGAATACATTTTTTTTAAAAAATTTAATAAATTTTACATTTTGTATTCAAACAATTTTTATTTTTTTATTTAATAAATACATTTAAAAACATTTTAATATATTTTTAAAAACTTTATTTAAAACTTTTTTATTTACATTTTATTTTTTTATTTACATTTTATTTATTTTTTATATTTAAATTTATTTATTTTTTATTTAATAATTTTTTTACTTAATAAATTGTATTTAATTAATTATTTTTTTAACTTAAATTTTATTATTTTTTTATTATTTTTTTTATTTTTATTTTTTGTCACGTACCGAAGTACGAGGTGATATGACCATCCAATGACATAATGTGTACCATAGTAAGTGTCAATATAGTGATATATATAGCACATCATGACTGGTTCAAGACTCTTCATCCTTGTATTTAGCAAACATCAACTGCTTGTATTGTTTCTTGAATTGGCTCATCGTTCGAGTTCCTTACGCAATCCGTTCCATAGTTTGATTCCACATACTGTAATGCTTTTTAAACGTAGTCCTAGCATATAAGTGTTTTAAATTTAGTTCTTCCCAGAAAGGTATTGGATATTATTTTCTGCAAGGTAGGGCCCACACAGAGCTATAAATCCCTGTACACAGTGTGCGGGCAATGCATTTCACTATTTTAGCTTTGACTCATCCCCCCCCACAACAACAAATCCCCTCCACATCCTCTCTGCTTCTCTAATAAGCAAGAGAGAAGAGTCATTCATAAAAAGTACGGTTTTTCATGAAACTAACAAGGGGGAAAAAAGCAAGCATCACACAATAAGAAATCTTGAAAAGAAACAGGAAGGCTGGCTGTTTTCTTTGCTATAAAATGTAGCTTTTTTTCCCCCCCAAAATTGGAGTAATGGTTGTGTCCAATTGAAGAAAGCCTTATGGGTAAGAGGCGTGGCCTATGGGACTGTTGAACGAAACATGCAGTGTTGATCTGAAGCAGGACTTTATTCTGAAAGAACATCACAACAACCCATCATTGATGTCCTCCATCCTAAAAACAAAAGGGTCGGCTAATTCAGACATCAACAGACATCCACGCGTCCATTTTGATCCAACTTTGAGTTAATAAAGTCATATAATAAAGTATCACTTCCTGTGCCGTTGCCTGATTTGCAGTCACCCTCACGGGACTCCAGACCCCGAAAGGGTTTGAATTCCTCCGTGTCATTCTTTCTCCTGATCACTTTTAGTGTAGGCCGCATCGTAGACGGCGCCCCCAGGATGCTAGCCGCCTCTCCGGGGACATGAAGTGTCGTCAAAAATAGAGAACTTTCATGGTTCTACTTCATCACTCCTGTCTGCATCCATAACAAATCCATGCCTAATTGCTTGCTCCAGTTCTTAATATTAGGGCAGAGGGAATTGTTACGTGGCGTCTAACCTTCTTTTCAGACGTGGATGTGCCATACTGGAAATAAACACAACGATACTGCAAAGTAATAGTCCTTGACTTGAACTGACTCATAGAAAAGATAAATATAAGACGACCAAGTCTTCTTCAAAACAGTTTTGAGGAAAAAGACAAGATCAACTACAAAAACAAGCAAAATAGTTACTATTTTAATGTACTCCATTGCCCCAAATATAAGACGACCTGTCTTTTTCAAGACCCATTTATGGACAAAAGACTAAATTAAAGCCAAAAAAATACTTTATATATTATTTGAGCAAAAAAGAGAAACAAGCTAAATGTTATCTCAAGTTATTGTAGTACCCTGAATATAAGACGACTTGTCCTTTTTTAAAACCCATTTTGAGACATCCATTCATTTTCTACCACTTATTCTCATGACCGTCAGTTTTTTTGTAGCTTGTGAAGTTTGAAAAAGCAAACACACATCCTGATGTGGCAACGGTTGGTAGTCCGAAGATTAAGACGCCATGTTTGCTAGTTTCTTGCTCAAATTTTATGCAAATGTGCAGCCTCATGGCCTTCAGTACAAGAATGTTCTGTTGGACAATAGCCTTGATTTGACTTGACTTGAACTGACTCCTAGAAATGCTAGATATAAGACGACCCATCTTCTTCAAAACATAGTTTAAGGAAAAGACAAGATGAACTACAAAAACAAGCAAAATAGTTACTATTTTAATGTACTTCGTTGCCCCAAATATAAGACGACCTGTCTTTTTCAAGACCCATTTATGGACAAAAGACAAAATTAAAGCCAAAAAAAAAAAAAGACTAAATACTTTATATATTATTTGATCAAAAAAAGAGAAACAAGTTGTAGTAACCTGAACATAAGACGACTTGTCCTTTTTTAAAACCCATTTTGAGACATTCATTCATTTTGATTCATTTTCTACTGATTATCCTCACGACTGTCACGTTTTTTTGTAGCTTGTGACGTTTGAAAAACCAAACACACATCCTGATAATATATAATAAATAGTTACTATTTTAATGACAATTCCCCCAAATATAAGACGACCTGTCTTTTTCAATACCCATTTATAGACAAGAGACAAAATTAAAGCCAAAAACAAAACAGATTAGGTCACTGTATTCATCTGATTATAAGACGACTTGTCTTTTTAAAGACCAATTTATGGGCAAAGGACAAAATTAAAGCCAAAAAAGACAACAACAACCATTCACACTCATGGACAATTTGGAGTCGCCAATTAACCTAGCATGTTTTTGGAATGTGGGAGGAAACCGGAGTACCCGGAGAAAACCCAGAGATGGCCGAGGGCGGAATCAAACTAGGGTCCCGTAGCTGTGAGGCCTGTGCGCTAACCACTTGTCCACTGTGCAGCCCCATAGAGCATTAAAGAGCATAAATGATGTTCTTCTTCTGAATGAATGACTGAATGAATGTGACGACCAAGATAGAGGATGTAATATCCAAGCTAATCACACGGTGATCAGCGTTTTACAACAAAGCATCAGAACACTTCCTGGACAAGGATGGAGTATGTGCTTTTTCTTGACACCGTACCTCTTAAAATGAGCATCCTTAAAATGAGCAAAAAAAAAAAAAAAGAGACTTTTATTCACAGACTAATGCGGTCAGATCCTCTCTCTCTCTCTCTCTAGAGAGAGATCAACAAATATATATACAGTACACAAATAATATTGTATAATTATTTATGTATTTGGAAATAAAATATACGTACAGTATACAAATAATGTGTAATTATTTATATATACAATATAAATACAGTATATAAATAATATTGTATAATTATCTATATATATATAGAAACATATATGTATACAGTATGCAAATACTATTGTATAATTATCTATATATATTTAGAAATAAAGACAAAGAAAAAAAAGAAAACAAAAAGATTTTTTAAAAAAATAATTTTTTTTTAAAAAGCGCATCCTGTACTAACCACGACTCCCACATGCAGTTGATCAATTCCCGTCATTTATTCCAAACAGCACATTTGTCAAGCCCAGCTTTTAACCCTCACGAGAGCCCAGGGTCGGGATGTCTGTCAATCATTGTAACGCGATAGGCTTTTTTTTTTTTCTCCCACACACATGACTGCGCCCATACCTCTCGAGGTGTGCAGCGATATCGACATGTCCCAAAAAAAAAAAAACACTTAATATTCAGCACCACAAACACCAAAGACTTTAGCCTGTCGACTTTCTCTTCATCTCATCTTGACAGAGCAGAGGCCGACTTAATAGAATTCATAAGACAAAGACGGGATTGTTTGCTAAATGAGGCGTGTGAGAAGAGAAGGGGGGGGGGGGGGGGGGGGTGTTGAAATTAATTATTAGAGCAGCACGGCCCCGGTTTGTCATCAACAAGCGTGGACCTGTGGAGCCATGAGTGTTTTTTTTTTCCAATTAAATGCAGTGAAATTGTGAAACGTCACCTGCAGGAATTTAATTCCAGAATAGTCCTTCAGCCAAAATGTATTTGTATGCGGTAGAAAGCATGAAAATTGACCATGTGTAGTTGCCCGAGTCCTTAAAATACACGCGGGGCATTCAGGGGTGGGAAAATTAAAAAAGGAGCAAAGCAAAAAAACGGAGCAGACGAAAATGCATAAATGGGATTTGAGACGTCAATTCCGCCAAGATAAATATCAGGCATCTACTTGAGTGGTGATGTTGGGATTATTTATCCATTTCAAGTGCTTTGAACTTTAAATTTCATCACGTATGTACCCGACTATACCACCAAGAAATGTCATCTCACTGTTAGGACTTTAATGATTCATTTCAAGGGGTGTCCAAAGTGTGGCAAGAGAGTACGTAGCACATTTTTTATGTGTCCGAATTTTTGGAGAACAAAGTTAAAAAAATATGAAGATTAAAAAGTTAAATTCAAGTGAACAAAAAGTCGCGATTTTATAATAAACTGGAAATGTTATAAAGGAAAAATGCTGTCATTGCAAATTGTTGCAATATTAAGAAAAAGTTGTAAGAAAAAACATATTTTATATGGAAGAATTGGGGAGGGGGTGCTGAAATTTTCCAATAATAAAGTGCAAATATTGAGAAAAAAAATGTAATTAATCTCAAAGTTGTAAGAAATTTAACATTATGGGGACAAAAAATGGAAAATTGAAAAAACAGCTGTAATTTTCCAAGAATAAAGTGCAAATATTGAGAAAAAAGTTATTAAAATTTTCCAAGAATAAACTGGTCATATTATGAGGAAAAATTGTAATTTTAGTAGCATAGAGTTGCAATATTAAAGAAAAATCTCAAAGTTGTAATAAATTTAACATTATGGAAAAAAATGGAAAATTGAACAGCAGTAATTTTCCCAGAATAAAGTGCAAATATTGAGGAAAAAAAAAGTTAAAATTTTCCAAAAATAAACTGGTCATATTATGAGGAAAAATTGTAATTTTAGTAGCGTAGAGTTGCAATATTAAAGAAAAATCTCAAAGTTGTAATAAATTTAACATTATGGAAAAAAATGGAAAATTGAACAGCAGTAATTTTCCCAGAATAAAGTGCAAATATTGAGAAAAAAAAGGTTAATTAAAGTTTCCAAGAATAAACTGGTCATATGAGGAAAAATGACATCATTTTAGTACCGTAGAGTTGCAATATTAAAGACAAATCTAAAAGTTGTAAAACATTATTGGAACCAAATTAAAAAAAGCAGAAATGGAAATGGAGCAGAAATGGAAAAAACAGCTGTAATTTTCCAAGAATAAAGTGCAAATATCAAGAAAAAAGTTGAATTCCAATGAGGAAAAAAAAGGTTTCAATTTTCCAAGAATAAACTGGTAACATTGAAGAAAAATGATGTAATTTTAGTAGCATAGAGTTGCAATATTAAAGAAACATCTAAAAGTTGTAAGAAACTTTCTTTTTCTTTAAAACAAGCAGCAGAAATGGAAAAAAACAGCTGTAAGTTTCCAAGAATAAAGTGCAAATAGAGAAAAAAGTTATATTCCAATGAGGAAAAAAAAAGTTTCAATTTTCCAAGAATAAACTGGTACCATTATGAGGAAAAAATGATGTCATTTTATCAGCATAGAGTTGAAACACTCACTAAAAAAAAAGCCATTACCGGCAGTGTAAGCATTGTGTCTCTATAAGTACCGCCATAGAGACATTTGCGGAAAATAAAATCCCCGCCGCTGTGAGCCAATTATCACCAGCAGGCTATAATCATAAGTTGGGCTCACCCTCCTGCAAACACATGAATAAAATATGACGTTTTATTGCTTTACATTTAACAATGAGTCAGTATGTCCGAGGGTTTATGCCTCCACTTATCTAATGCATCACATACGTTCTCCTATGGCCTTAAAATGTCAACACAAATACGCCGCGCGTATAACTCAAAAGCGCTTCCAGCGCGTCGCCAAAATGCCATCAATGTCCTGCTCAGCTGATGCTTGATGTGATGAAGAACGACTGAGGCCATTACTCACGTTCCATAACATCCCGTGTCACGTCATTAGGATCCTCCACTAATCTATTGGAACACTCGGGAAAGACGGAGCAGCTTTCAGATGTCCGGATTTCACAAGCGGGAGGATACGGTTTCCGCTCCAAACTCGGCCATGTGTGGGATTTGACGAGTTGTTCATAAGCAAATTATTGCAAAGCCATAGTGAGTCAGAGTACCGGTCTGCAACGTGCATGATGAAATTTTAAATATGGGCAATTTTTTCAAAAGATATGTATGCTTTCAAGTCTCTTATCTGTGCTGGACATTGGGGGTGGCCAAAGTGTAAAAAAATTTAAAACAAAAAAAAATCAGCAATTTTACAAAAATAATACTATTAAGAGGGCTGCACGGTGGAGGAGTGGTTAGCACACATGCCACACAGCTAGGAGACCCAAGTTCAATTCCACCCTACAATACTTCGGCTTCCTCCCACATTCCAAAAACATGCTAGGAATAATTCTATTTCAACATTTTCCATACAAAGTGTACAACAAAGTGTCGCACACACAATAAAACTAAAATAAAGTAAAATTATTCCAACAACATGCATGCTAGGTTAATTGGCCACTCCAAAATGTCCATAGGTATGAATGTGAGTGTGAATGGTTGTTTGTCTATATGTGCCCTGTGATTGGCTGGCCACCAGTCCAGGGTGTACCCCGCCTCTCGCCCTGAAGACAGCTGGGATAGGCTCCAGCATACCCATGACCCTTGTGATGATAAGCGGGAGAAAATGAATGAATGATATTAAGACAAAAAAAATGTAGTAGTAGTGTGGTGGTTAGCACTTATGCCTCACAGCTAGGAGACCCGAGTTCAATTCCACTCTCCGGGTATTCCGGCTTCCTGCCACATTCCAAAAACATGCTAGGTTCGAATCATCTCCAACATGCTCCAAATAGTTTATGAATGTGAGTGTGAATGGTTGTTTGTCTATATGTGCCCTGTGATTGGCTGGCCACCAGTCCAGGGTGTACTACGCCTCTCGCCCTAAGGAGGGTGGTTAGCACACAGGCCTCACAGCTAGGGGGCCCATGTTCAATTCCACCCTCTGGGGGCTCCGGCTTCCTCCCACATTCCAAAAACATGCTAGGTTAATTAGCGACTCCAAATTGTCCATAGGTATGAATGTGAGTGTGAATGGTTGTTTGTCTATATGTGCCCTGTGATTGGTTGGCCACCAGTCCAAGGTGTACCCCGCCTCTCGCCTAAAGACAGCTGGGATAGGCTCCAGCATACCCATGACCCTCGAGAGGATAAGCGATAGAAAATGAATGAATGATATTAAGACAAAAAAAATGTCGTAGTAGTGTGGTGGTTAGCATTTAGGCCTCACAGCTAGGAGACCCGAGTTCAATTCCAGCCGCGGGTACTCCGGTTTCCTCCCACATTCCAAAAACAAGCTAGGTTAATTAGCGACTCCAAATTGTCCATAGGTATGAATGTGAGTGTGAATGGTTGTTTGTCTATATGTGCCCTGTGATTGGCTGGCCACCAGTCCAGGGTGTACTATGCCTCTCGCCCTAATACAGCTGGGATAGGCTCCAGCACCCCCTTCAAATCCCCTGAGGATAAGCAGTAAAAAATGAATAAATATTAAAAGAAAAAATGTAGTCGTACTAGTGTGTTATGTCATTTTGTTGCACCGTGAGTAAGCACTGCATGTTCTGTTTGATGATATCAGGCCAGCGAGTTAAAAGGTTGGCCTGCCCCTGTATTAGACTCACAAAAGCACCAAGTTATTAGACTAGAATCTAATAATATCCAACAGCACACTTGGCCAAAAAATGTCCCCCACTAGTGCAGCATAAACACCATGTCCTCAAAAAGCCATGCACACACACACACACACACAGCCGGTATACAACGATCAATCACATCCATCAACAAATAGACAGAGTGAGGGCTGACATTTACACCCCTGCAGCTCTCAGCTTTGTGAGTGTGTGTGTGTGTGTGGATATGCATTGTGTGTGTGTGTGTGTGTGTGTGTGTGTGTATCCACCATGAAAGGAAGGTGGCACCAAAGTACAAGTGGCTTTGCTAGGAGGCGGAATGGAGTGTTTGAATGATATCACACACACACGGAAGCTATGATGAAGCTTCATCATTGTGGTATCTTTTAACACCGCTAACCTTTCGCTAAAAGCGCAAATCCACTCCGACACACAGCGTGCTGTTTACACAAAAACATATCACATGACTTGCCCGGGACGGCAGCGGGAAGGAAGATACTATTGGTCGGGTGAAATATGTCGTCTTCCTCGCTGCTTTGCTTTGTTGGAGAGAAAGTGGCACACAAACGACCGGGTTGACATGACTTCCTGTCCACCCTCTCTGATTATGTTTACTACATTGGGTAATGCCAGTGTAACGATGAGCATAGGGGTGTTATGTAATTTCTAGAGGTCTCTAATAGTTAAAAACTGTATTTACAAGGTGATAAACATGATTTATACGTCTTATTTTCTTTTATTATGTCTAATATATGGTGTAATGCAAGTGTAAAGGAGAGCAAAGGGGTATTATTTAATTTCTAGAGGGCTCTAATAGTTAAAAACTGTATTTACAAGGTGATAAACGTGATTTATACGTCTTATTTTCTATTATTATGTCTACTATATTGGGTAATGTGAGTGTAAAGGAGAGCATAGGGGTGTTATTTAATTTCTAGAGGGCTCTAACTATGTTAAAAAGTGTATTTACAAGGTGGTAAACGTGATTTATGTCTTATTTTCTTTTATTATGTCTACTATATTGGGTAATGCGAGTGTAAAGGAGAGCATAGGGGTGTTATTTCATTTCTAGAGGGCTCTAATAGTTAAAAAGGTGGTAAACAGGTTTTCTATGCTCCAACTACAAACATATTCCATTTATAAATAACGAATCTACTTCACTATAAACAAGGAATTACTGTACTTAAAAATTGGTCCAAGTACACAAAAGCGCTTCTTGGAGTTAGACAATGTTGGAGACAGGCGTGCACAAAGACATCTCATTAGCATTAAAGCTACAAACACAACACAGGCTTAAAGTGTGCACACACTATTGTAAAATTTCTGAGACATATTTATAAAATGGTACAATATGTTATGGCCCCGTTATAAGTGACAATATGGGAAGCTTGTGAGGCAAAAGTGTCTATAAAAAATCCTTATGGGGATACATTTTGGTTCATCATCATCATCATGATGATGATTTCTTCTTGCATAACGACGACAGAGTGCAAAGCAGCAAGATGCTCGTTTTACTCAAACAACTCACATTTAGCAACACTGCATTTCAGTTCGTTTTTTATAATCAATACAGAGTAGTGATTCATTCAAGTGCAGATTTTTATGGATTTTATGACGCCCTTTTTGGCACCATCCTAATTGCTTTATGTCCGAATTATTTATCATTTTTATATATATATATATATATATATGTATGTTATATATATATATATATATATATATATGTATGTTATATATATATATATATATATATATGTATGTTATATATATATATATATATGTATGTTATATATATATATATATATGTTTTATATATATATATATATATATATATATATATATAACATACATATATATATATATATATATAACATACATATATATATCATATATAACATATATATATATATATAACATATATAACATATATATATATATATAACATATATAACACATATATATATATATAACATATATAACACATATATATATATATATATATATATATATATATATATATGTTTTATTTTAAAAATATTTTTGAAAAGATAAATATATAAAAGATTACATAAAATAAAGATTTTTAAAATTATATTTAAAAAATACACATTTTTTTTAAATATTTATGAATCTAAAAATATTTTTGAAAAGATAAATATATATAAAAGATTTTATTTCATTATATTATTTTAAAAAATACATTTTAAAAAATATTTATGAATCTAAAAATATTTTTGAAAAGATATATATAAAAGATTTTTTTTCATTATATTATTAAAAAAAATACACATTTAAAAAAATATTTATGAATCTAAAGATATTTTGAAAATAAATATATATAATATTTTTTTTAATTATATTATTTTTCAAAACATTTTTTAAATATGAAATATTTATATTCAAAATGTACCAAGTTTTAATCTTGAAAAAAAAGACTACCACAAGTGTATTTGTACGCTCCCCCCCCCCCTAAAAAAGTGGACTGCACTCCAAAATGCTACATTTTTCCTTGACCAAATATGACTCCTACTACTTTTATTCCCTATTTACCAGGAACACAAGTCATACGTGATACCATTTCTCTTTACATCCTACACACAAATGCTAAATGATGCGTTCAGGAGCATCCCGACCGCAGCGGCGTGCTTTGAAAAAGGTCACAATTGGTCATTGAGGGAGTCCATGTGCTCACATCACTAAGCAGAGAGCAGATAGAGGTTGAACGGTGGGATGTGTTGTCCGTCAAAATGACTTAGTGATGCTAGAGCGGCCGTGAGTTTACCTTCCTTCCTTCCTTCCTTGGTGTCTGCAGTGACAGGTAACAAAACTGCTGTGGAATGAAGAGAAGCTAAGGGACCAGTGAGTGAGTGAGTGAGCTATAGAGTGGGATTCCATACCAAATAAAAAGGTAAAAACCTGCTTTGCAATATTATACATAATACTATTCCATCACCAAGGTACATTTAAAGGCCAAAAATCACATTTAAGATGTAGAACAAGTCAGTAAAATGAAGTAGTAGACACAAATGATTTATTCTTGCGTTGTCAACATGTTTGCTTCTAAAGGTTTAAGAATATATTGTGGCTAGCGGCTGTTCTGTTGGGACTTGGCTTAAAGGCTTAGAGCCGTTTGTCCAAAAGGGGAGAATATGTGTCAAAACACGCACCTGCTGTGTTGCCTCTGCTATTATTATTATTCCCAATATGGCGCCACACAGGATGCTTGTAGTTATTAAACCCCAAAGCTTGACCCAATAGCTCGGATTGACTTAAAATAGGAGAACGATTGGTTGGGGAAAAAACATGGCTGCCGTCAAGGCAAGTGTCATGACTGAGGGCCGTTGGTTTATCCTTTCATCCAATGCTGGACATGCTAGCAAGAACATAATTAAATTAGGGCTGGGCAATTAATTGACAGGAAACAGAAACCGACATTATCAGAGCTTCGAATTAACACAAAAGTCAGCATAGGGATGTTATTTCATTTCTAGAGGGCTCTAATAGTTAAAAAGGTGTCTTATTGTCTTTTATTATGTCTACTATATTGGGTAATGCAAGTGTAAAGGTGAGCATAGGGGTGTTATTTAATTTCTGGAGGGCTCTAATAGTTATAAATCACATTTACCACCTTGTAAATACAGTTTTTATGTCTTATTTTCTTTTTTTTATGCCTACTATATTGGGTAATGCAAGTGTAAAGGTGAGCATAGGGGTGTTATTTAATTTCTAGAGGGCTCTAATCGTTCAAAACTATTTACAAGATGGTAAACATGATTTATATGTCCTATTTTCTTTTATTATGTCTATTATATTGGGTAATGTGAGTGTAAAGGTGAGCATAGGGGTGCTATTTAATTTCTAGAGGGCTCTAATAGTTAAAAAGTGTAAGCGCTTATCGGCATTAGTGTTACACTGTGCCGAAATCGCCCAGCTCCACATAAAACGGTCACAATTTTGCCATTTTATTTTTTTTACAATTTTATTATCCTGATTTTTATGTTATTTTCCTTTTCCGTTTTTTTTTTTTTTTTTTACTGTGAGACAATTAAAAAGACCATTTGGACACCCCACACATCATATAGCATAAAGAACATACCAGGGAAGCTGAATAGAATTAATGAATTAACATAAGCAAGCAAGTTCACCGAGCTCCCGATCTCATTCCACATCACTGAATCCATTAAGAACAAATCAAAACGGTAGATAAAGAAAGATGTCTTTATCATGGAGGGGAGGGGGTGGGGGGGTCCTGTCTTGTCCTCAAGGACACTCTGATCCATGTGGAAAACGGTGGAACTGGAATTTAGACACCAATTTAGGACTAATCCAAGGGTAAGTTTATTTACATTTAAACAGCAACTATGGCTTGTTCATGCTAATCCTTGACATGACCGACCACAAATCCCCCCCCCCGCTCAAGCTTGCTGTGCAGCACACAATTATCCATCACAGGGATGTAGCGTGATGGGCCACACGCCGCGACTTGTCAGCAGAGATTAGCTGCAAACGTGCACACGCGTGGGTTCGGAAGCATTGTTGCATCCCGGCGGAAGCACGTGGATTAAAAAGGTGGCAACACAAGGCTTTGGATTGTCTACGCAAACACCAGCACAACGCCCAGATGCCCGCCGTTGAACACTTGTCTCTTGGAGGATCTATTCTCAGCCCGGCTCGTCTCTATTATAAGGACGGTCGTGAAATGAATACCGATTTAAGGACGTGTGTGTGTGGAACGACTGTCGGGAAGCAAGCGTTATATGATGATTATATTAAAAGACGGGGAGGAACAGTCAAGATGGAAGCAGGAACAGACGTCTTCTGATGAAACCTGCCAACAACAACAGCGGCTGCTCTATGAAAGAAGCCCAATTAGGACAGAGGAAGAGGATTCGGATTCCAGCGTCTTATAAAACTGACACAGTTTCCGTTACTACCATTTTTTGTTGTAAGGCATTACAAGGAATAGCATAGGAAAGCCGTTTACAGCCCTTAATGGGGTCTTTAACATTATTAGAGCCCTCTAGACATGAAATAACACCCCTATATTCACTTTTATGCTCCTATTACCCAACGTAGTAGACATTCATTCATTAATTTTCTACCGCTTTTCCTCACAAGGGTCGCAGGGGGTGCTGGAGCCTATCCCAGCTGTCCTGGACTGGTGGCCAGCCAATCACAGGGCACATATAGACAAACAACCATTCACACTCACATTCATACCTATGGACAATTTGGAGTCGCCAATTAGCCTAGCATGTTTGGTGGAATTGAACACGGGTCCCCTTGCTGTGAGGCCTGCGTGCTAACCACTTGACCAGCGTGCAGCCCTCTTAATAGTATTTTTGTAAAATTGCTAATTTTTTGGAATGTGGGAGGAAACCGGAGTACCCGGAGAAAACCCACGCATGCAAACATGCAAACTCGACACAGAGATAGCCAAGGGTGGAATTGAACCCTGGTCTCCTAGCTGTGAGATCTGCACCGCCGTGCAGACCCACGTAGTAGACAATTAAAAACAATAAGACTGTCTTAGCGGGGGGTGTAGGGGAGGATGCAGACAGGAAGTGATCAATCAACTCTGGTGCTTGTGTATCTCTCCAAAGCAATGCAGTAACATTATTGACACCTAGCCAGTGCAAAATAAAGTATGGTCACGTCTTTGAATGCATTTGTTCTCACTAGATTCCCGGGTATGCTGGAACCTATCCCAGCTGTATTACACCCAACCCTGTGGTGACCAGATGGTGTCTTTTCCCAGGACATATCTACTTTTTTGCTAGCTTGCTTTTGCGAGAATATGTCTCAAGTTCCTGCAGCATAAGAGTTGAGGAACAAAAAAAATTAGTGAGCGTAAAAGGTGACTATAGGGGTGCTATTTCATGTCTACACTGCTCTAATGTTCAAAACCAGTGGCCTGCTAACCAGAGGTTGGATTGAAGGACATTGTATTGATGTACAGGCGGCACGGCGGTCTAGTGGTTAGCACGTAGACCTCACAGCTAGAAGACCCGAGTTCGATTCCACCCTCGGCCATTTCTGTGTGGAGTTTGCATGTTCTCCCCGTACATGGGTTTTCGACTCCAAATTGTCCATAGGTATGAATGTGAGTGTGAATGGTTGTTTGTCTATATGTGCCCTGTGATTGGCTGGCCAGGGTGTAACCCGCCCGAAGACAGCTGGGATAGGCTCCAGCACCCCTTGCGACCCTTGTGAGGATAAGCAGTAGAAAATGAATTAATCATCATCGACCAGAAGAATTTCGTATGATCTGCACTAAAGGGTCGGTACTTTTCCCACTAAGCATTGGATCTTTTTCCGTGAGCCAGTCGCCCGGATGCGATCCGTCACACTCACCCGCACGCTTCCAGCACCATCCTGTTGGTCACACACACATACACACACACACGCACACTTGTGGTCATATTCGCCATGACACGATCGCAGAGCCTGTGGGCGACTGTGCGTGAGTCAACAACCGAGTCCGCTGGGAGCCATATGTGACTCACGTTTGCGGGATGAGAGCAAGAGGAGCAAGAGGACGGCCCGGAGCCTGCAACACCTGCTTTGTTATACTAATACTTTACTCCTGCATCATTGACTTTTTTTTTTTTTTACTCCTGCAGGCCGTGAACGCATCATCCATGTGGAATTAATTATTGCCGTTCAGAAAAAGTACATTACTACATTGGTCATTGGATGACCATTCATATTCCTTTACCTCTGTTTCTACACTCATTCAGGGAATCTATGTAAGGTTTGATCTTATTCTCATTACACTGTTTAATTGCTTTCATTATGGCAATGTAATTTTCCATTTAAGTCGCATTTTATAATTATTTTTCAGTATTTTGCCCCCACCACCCCCTGTTGGCTTTGTCATTTACAGTTCAAATTGAAGATTTTTCAAAAATATATCAATAAACCATGCTGTTTTGGGGTTAAATATAACAATAATAATACATTTTATTTGTATAGCGCTTTCTAAAGTACTCAAAGACGCTTTACAGAAAAAATAGAGTTGAGTAAACATAATAAATGATACATTAAATACAACATTCATTTGTTTATACACAGCTAAAACATGGCTAAAAGCGGGGCATATAAAAAGTATAAATAATATGGACTATTAGTCATAAAATATGCACCTTTAAAAAAAGTAGCATATTTTCAGACTAATTTCCATGCATAGAAATGACAAAATAAAGGAAAATATTAAAATAAAGCATTCAGAAGACACGCTTACAGTGAGCCTGGTCATTAAGTAAAACTACAAACAGGAAGTAAAGAAATAGACAAAAAGTACCTCTTCCGGTACGAGTTGTAGCGCTACACCAGTCAGCAAAGCCATGTCAAACTAGTGTAGTCAACAAACAAACGTCCAAAACTGAGCTCACAACAAAGCCGACAAAACAAAATCTAAAAACCCAAAAGTCCAAAACAAAGCAAAAGTAGAAAATGGCATAAACTCACCATTGAATCCACGTCCGATAATCCCACGCTAACACACCGCAAACCCGCCACTGTCCCAGCCACGCTACCGTGCTTAACGAGCCTACTGATTGCTAATGAGGAACACCTGAGACCACTGCCTGCCTGGCACAAGGTCTGGAGAACAGGAAACAGGATGTACCAAAATAAGAGCGCAGTAAAAAGCATGAACAAAGATAACTTGACAACTTATTTTCTCTTATTTATATCCACTATGATGGGTGATAGGGGCTGCACAGTGGAGAAGTGGTTAACGCACAGGCCTCGCAGCTCGGACACCCGAGTTCAATTCCACCCTCGGCAATCTCATGCTGCACAGTGCTGGAGTGGTTATCGCACAGGCCTCACAGCTAGGAGACCCGAGTTCAATTCCACCCTCAGCAATCTCATGCTGCACGGTGGACGAGTGGTTGGCGCAAAGGTCTCACAACTAGAAGGCCCAAGTTAAATTCCATCCTCGGCAATCTCATGCTGCACAGTGCCGGAGTGGTTATCGCACAGGCCTCACAGCTAGGAGACCCGAGTTCAATTCCACCCTCGGCCATCTCATGCTGCACGGTGATAGAGTGGTTAGCGCACAAGCCTCGCAGATAGAAGACCCAAGTTCAATTCCACCCTCTGCAATCTCATGCTGCACGGTGGAGGAGGAGTTGTCGCACAGGCCTCACAGCTAGGAGACCCCAGTTAAATTCCACCCTCGGCCATCTCATGCTGCACGGTGATAGAGTGGTTAGCGCACAGGCCTCACAGCTAGGAGACCCGAGTTCAATTCCACCCTTGTGCTGCACAGTAGAGTGGTTGTCGCACAAGCCTCGCAGATAGAAGACCCGAGTTCAATTCCACCCTCTGCAATCTCATGCTGCACAGTGCAACACACAAAATACCTGATCAGCCACCTGAAGTGATCGGTGCGTGTGCCCGAATACAGTGCACCTTCCTGGGTCATGCCGAGTGGCTCCTCCTGCTCTATACTCCGGTTCCTCTGACCTCCGTAGCGGCACCCTGTCTGCTCGCAACCTGTGTCCAAATATAGTGCACTTTGCTGGGCCACAGCAGGTGGCTTCCTCCCCTGTGTACTCTGGTTCTCTTGTGACGTGGTATTAGTAATGTCATGATATTTTATTACAACAATCAGCATGAAATGTTATCAAAATGCATAATTTCATTTGTATGACGCATGCTACAGGGAAGTACGTCACATGTCCGAAAAGGAGTAGGAAGAAGCAGAGTTTAGATGTTGGGGTTTTTTTTGAGTCCCTGCCACATTTCCATGCCTTTTGTTCTCCGCTGTAGAATATCGACACGGAATATCGAACACCATGTCTCTCTCTCTCGCTCTCTCTCTCGAGGTCTTGGCAGGAAGTCCTCCAGGCGCAGCATGAGGCCGCCTTCGGCGCAGATGCTTGTATCGCCATTGTTTCACCCTTTTTTTTTTCCGCTTCCTTTTTTTGTTGTTTTCCATCCCCTCCAACTGTACGTTTAGCCTTCCCTTGATCCTTCTCTCACCCTTGTTTCACTCTGATGCACTCGATGACACCCCCCCTCGCCGCCCGCCCTGCCGCCCCACCCCCGTCTCACAGATCTCACTCATGCGTCTTTCCCTCTGGTCATTATGCATCTCTTCTCATGTATGTCTTTTATTTTTTATGGCTTAAGAACATCTCGTTTCACACCACCTCCTGCTACTTTCAGGTTAATATTGTGAGATGCTGCTGCTGCCCTCTCGTCGCCTCCTGCGGTGAACCACATTGTAGCCCCCCCCACCCCCCCACACAGTGTGTGTGTGTGTGTGTGTGTAGAAATGCTTAACATTCATTCATTGAGGAGGTTTGGTCTTCTATGCTCCTGTGTAGTCGCTACAGAGATGCTACTGGTGGTGCAATTCTTCACCGTAACGCTTGGGTTGTTATTTCCCCGGCGAATCAACTCAATGAGCAACCATGACACGCCTCCACTTCCTGCCTCGGAATGTTGACTTTTTAAAGAGGGCATGCCGATGCTTCTTCTCTTGAACCGCTTTATCAAAAAAGGTGAAAATTTGTGACAGATGTTCATCTCTAGTGTGTGGTGTGTGCTATTATATTTAAGACCAAATCACCACATGGTGGCACTGTTATTTGTCATATATTAGATTTACCTCTCATACAGATCAATAAAAAAAATAAAATAAAAAAATAATACAAAATAAATAAAAAATATATAAAAATTTTAAAATGAAAAAAAATAAATATAAAAATAAATAAATAACTAAAAACTAAATTTAAAAAACCTTAAACTGCATTATGGAAAGCAGGAAGTGAACAAATGTAACATTTACTGATTGTAAAAGTACCAGATGGAGGGGTAGGATTTAATAAGCTTTGCTTCTTCCTACTCCTTTTGGACATGTGGAACTGTGAACTGATTATGGGATGGCACTCAATTGTAATCTAATGATTCAATATTAATACGTTGAATATTTTCATAATTATGGCAAAGAGAAAACCTGTTTTTAACATTATTAGAGCCCTCAAGACATGAAATAACACCCCTATAGTCATCTTTAGATTGAAATTACCCAACATAGTAGACATAATCAGAGAAAATAATTATTATTTCTTTTATAATAGATATTATATATTAATATTATGTTACATATATTATTTTTTTTAATTTTGTTGTTTTTTTGCTTGAAGTAAAATGACAAACAAACAATTATATATACTATATATTAATTATATTAATATGATATTAATGTAATATTAATATTATATTAATGATAATATATACATTAATATATTATATAATATTAATATTATTATTCATATAATTACTATCTATTATTTAGATTTTTATTTAATTATAATTAATTAATTAATTAATTTTTATATATTATATAATACTTTATTTATTTAAATAATTACTATATATTATTAATATTATTATTATATTAAATATATTAATTAATTATATATACAAACACATATATATATATATAAACAAACAATTATATATATTATACTATATACTATACTATATATTAATTATATATAAAATATATTATATAAATATATATATTAATTTTAGTATATTAGTATATATTAGTATATTTATTTTATTAGTTATTTCTGGCCATGTCTACCTAAAGCATCTATAGTAATGCCTATGACATTGAACTAAGATACTATTGGTTTACTGATTACTCTTTATGAGTCGTTGTTATTGACATAGTCTTCACGCGGCATGGGCGACATAATCTGGCTAAAAATGTCATTTAACATAAAGCCACTTCAATACCAGCTGACCGAATGACAAACAGGCCAAATACGAACCATCAGGTTCATTGACGTTTCGTTCCGAGGGGGTCATAGTTCACGTGAAATAATTGCCACTTGGCCAGCTGTACCAGCAGCTCCACGGGTGTTTCATTATTTTAAAGCCTTGAA
Organism: Doryrhamphus excisus; assembly: GCF_030265055.1. Taxonomy (NCBI): domain Eukaryota; kingdom Metazoa; phylum Chordata; class Actinopteri; order Syngnathiformes; family Syngnathidae; genus Doryrhamphus; species Doryrhamphus excisus. The sequence continues at coordinate 4,220,452 of NC_080480.1, read as the reverse complement.
GGAGGAGGGACTTTGATGCTTTGCAGTAATTCTGCCGCCATATTGGAGGTCTGTCCGTCTCGTCAGCGTTTGTTTATGTGTGCAATCCAATTATATGACGCAGAGTTGCTTAAAAGCAGGAGGGAAGAGACTGAAAGTGCAACCAGTCAGACTACAGCAGTCCTTCGCCACTTCCCTCACAGGCCTCACAGCTAGGAGACCCGAGTTCAATTCCACCCTCGGCCATCTATCCGGTTTCCTCTCACATTCCAAAATGGTTAATTAGCGACTCCAAATTGTCCATAGGTATGAATGTGAGTGTGAATGGTTGTTTGTCTATATGTGCCCTGTGATTGGCTGGCCACCAGTCCAGGGTGTACCCCGCCTCTCACCCGAAGACAGCTGGGATAGGCTCCAGCATACCTGTGACCCTTGTGAGGATAAGAGGTACAAGCGGGGGGACGTACAACAATGAATGTCACACAAAATAAAACTAAAATAAAGTAAAATTATTTCAACAACATGCATGCTAGGTTAATTGGCGACTCCAAATTGTCCATAGGTATGAATGTGAGTGTGAATGGTTGTTTGTCTATATGTGTCCTGTGATTGGCTGGCCACCAGTCCAGGGTGTACCCCGCCTCTCGCCCTAAGACAGCTGGGATAGGCTCCAGCATACCTATGACCCTCGTGAGGATAAGCGCTAGAAAATGAATGTGCACTTGGGGGGGGGGCGTACAACAATGAATCTCACACACAATAAAACTAAAATAAAGTAAAATTATTCCAACAACATGCATGCTAGGTTAATTAGCGACTCCAAATTGTCCATAGGTATGAATGTGAGTGTGAATGGTTGTTTGACTATATGTGCCCTGTGATTGGCTGGCCACCAGTCCAGGGTGTACCCTGCCTCTTGCCCCGAAGACAGCTGGGATAGGCTCCAGCATACTCATGACCCTCGTGAGGATAAGCGGTAGAAAATAAATGAATGAATGTGCATTTGGGGGGGGCGTACAACAATGAATCTCGCACACAATAAAACTAAAATAAAGTAAAATTATTCCAACAACATGCATGCTAGGTTAATTGGCGACTCCAAATTGTCCATAGGTATGAATGTGAGTGTGAATGGTTGTTTGTCTATATGTGCCCTGTGATTGGCTGGCCACCAGTCCAGGGTGTACGCCGCCTCTCGCCCGGAAGACAGCTGTGATAGGCTCCAGCACCCCCCTATTTCTCGTGAGGATAAGCAGTAGAAAATGAATGAATGACTCTCACTATAACCAGTCAGTTAAACCCAAGTAAAATTCCAGCACCATGGACAGCACCATTTACCACAATTCAAACTCAATTGAGTACAAAATGATGGATTTTGTTTGCTATCCTTCCATAAAAAACTGCATCAGGGACTCCTGGACTAGCACCAGTCATGCAGCAGACGCCATCAACATATACAATAATCATAACAACATTGTTTATTATTGTTGTGCATGCTTGCACTCTATAGAATCAGAGCTACAAGGAACTTAAGTCCACTATGAAGCCCATCACAGCACAAAGTGATGCATTCAGTGTGCAATCTTTCCCCCAAAAACTGCATTTAGGATCCAGATATGAAAACATGCATTTATGATTTTATGATGTAAAAATGGGTCAAACTTACCTTGACTGGCATTAAAAGCAAACAGGGTGTCCAGGAGGGACTGGACAATCCAGCTGGGCTTTTGCGGCACCTTCTCGGTGGACAACCATGAAGAATCAGTATCCTCCTGCCATTAGCAGTCCGTGTGAAGACATTTTCCCGCCTCAGTCGTCGAGATGTTGTGTGTGTGCACACAAGCCCGGCTGGGAATTTTGAGTTTTTTTTTTTTTTTTTTTTTGCGCGTTGCAGCGCTCTGTTGTGGCTCCGTCTGGTGCGCACTGGTTCTTTTTTTTTTTTTTTTTTTTTTTTTTGGACTCACATGTTCAATTCCGTCTCCCACCTGACCAAGTTGGATTCGTACCTACCGGACCATTTTTACACACCACTTGAGGATTTTTTTTTTTTTTTTTTTGGGAGGGGGGGGTAAGACTTTCTTTTCCGAGGACGCTGCACACAAGAAAACGAAGCACGACCGAGTCACCGTCTTTTCTTTTGAGTGTGGAACCACTTCAAGCACCTTTCTTCCATGAGGCGTTCAGGTGTCTTTACTCTTCACTTCTTCGTCATGTGTAATAATCTCCTCATCTCCGGAAAAAAAACCCAAAATAAGTTCCCACGTATTTTGTTTGTTAGTTTTAGTCTCCTCCAGCAGCGCGCCACAGCGAAACCCTCTCCGCGTGTAGTCCAATTCCCACTGACAGAGAAAAAGAGAGTGCTTGCGTGTGCGCGTGTGTATAAAAGAGAGACAGCCAGATGAAAAAAAAACCGCACATTAAGGAAAAAGTCCACGTATTAATTGCTATCAAATAGTTGCATTGCATTGCATTCCATGTGGACACGGTGCAGTCCTGCAGCGTGTGAGTGCGCGTGTGCGTGTATGTGTGCGTGAAGGGGAGGGAGTGGAAAAAAAAAAGGATGTTGCATATCGCGGACTGAGGCTCGCACGCCGGATTGCATATTTAATGAGGCGCGTTTATCACGTTCATAAGCACCAGCAGGGCTGTGATTGGAAGCGTCGCATGCACGCACGTGATCGGGTTGTTTCATGTCTTCTAAAAAAAGAAAGGGGGGGGGGGTTGAGTGGGTGGGTGTATTTTGACATTTGATAAGAAGAACATATGATAAAAGTGCAATGTGAATAGTCTTATAGAGTAGTCAGTGTGCGGCTTGTGTTCTTTAAACACACTGACGCCCTACTGAGCATGTGCAAAGGGCAGGAAGATGGAGACTTGTTAGAGGCGTGGTCTATTATTCATTATATTGTGGCATGTTGACGTCAGTTATTTACTTTTTTTATTTACGTTTATTTTTGTCGACTAAGCAGCAGTGCGCAAATGAAAAGGAAAGTCATTCATTTTCTACCGCTTATCCGAACGAGGGTCACAGGGGTGCTGGAGCCTATCCCAGCTGGCAGGGTACACCCTGGACTGGTGGCCAGCCAGCCAATCACATTGCACATACAGACAAACAACCATTCACACTCACATTCATACCTATGGACAATTTGGAGTCGCTAATTAACCTAGCATGCATGTTGTTGAAACATGCATGTTTTTTTTCCACACTCCATACTCATTAGCTAATGCTAATGCTAATGCTAATACTTGACGGGTCATGGATTAGGAATTAAAAGGAATTAAAAAGGAATTAAAGGAATAAAAAATTCAGAGAGAGGTGACACGCCCACCAAGATCCACCCAAATATTATTTAATGCTAATGCTAATGCTAATGCATTATTTGCGGGTAATTTATTTTACAAACTACTTGACCAAAACAGACATTATGTCCTCTTGGAAAGCAAGTTCTTTTTTTTCCACACTCCATACTCATTAGCTTATGCTAATGCTAGACGGGTCATGGATTCAAGAGGTGGTAATAATTACAGTACCCAGCTACTAACAGGATGCTAGCACACATAATAACATTGCAAATAACAGCAAACAAAACAACAATCCCTGACTAAGTGGACCGGAACCCGGACCTCAACCCGTTGCGTCCCAATACTTTTGCTCCTACCCCCCTGTGAGTGACACTTCAAAACGGCTGATTGTAAACAAGTGTCAGTTATTTACTTTTTTTATTTACATTTTTTTTTTGTTTTCGACCAAGCGGCAGTGCGCTAATGAAAAGGAAAGCCATCACCATGGAAGTCAAAACAAGGAATTAAAAATTCAGACAGAGGTGACACGCCCACCAAGATCCACCCAAAGATTATTTAATGCTAATGCTAATGGATTATTTGCGGGTAATTTATTTTACAAACTACTTGACCAAAACAGACATTATGTCCTCTTGGAAGGCAAGTTCTTTTTCTTCCACACTCCATACTCATTAGCTAATGCTAATGCTAATACTTGACGGGTCATGGATTAGGAATTAAAGCAATTAAAAATTCAGAGAGAGGTGACACGCCCACCAAGATCCACCCAAATATTATTTAATGCTAATGCTAATGCTAATGCTAAAGGGGTCATGGATTCAAGAGGTAATAATTACAGTACCCAGCTACTAATAGGATGCTAGCACACATAATAACATCGCAAATAACAGCAAACAAAACAACAATCCCTGACTAAATGGACCAGAACCCGGACCTCAACCCAACTCAATACTTTTGCTCCTACGCCCCTGTTAGTGACACTTCAAACGGCTGATTGCAAACAAGTGTTCCGTACTGTGAACATGCAGGGGGAGAGCGAGGCGGCAGGGATTTTGAGATCAATTAAACATGACTTAAGTCAGCCCCCCCCCCCCTGAACCCCACCCCTACTTAAAAGCCCCCCCCTTTCCTCACAAGTCCAAATGTTTCCATGCATTGACAGCAAAGGTGGCACTTTCCCGTGCACTGAATAGAGAAAAGCTGAGGCATGAAAAGTGTATGTTTTGCCATTGTGTGTGTGTATGGGGGGGGGCTACGGGGGGGGGGGGGGGGCTATGACTAATTCACGGCACCATGTGCAGAAATACCCCCACTTGCCAGCTTGAGGTGAAGTGCGTTATTCATAAGTTGTGAATAATTGAGGTTTAGGGAGCACAGTTAGAAGTGAAGGAAAAGGAAAGAAGTGGGGGGGGGGGGGTGGGGCGGGGGTGTGGGGGGGTCAGGATGTATTTGCTGACTGTGTGCTTTTGTCTGAGTCGGCACTTAGCAGGAATACAACGCTCGGGTCAGGCAATTAGCGGGCGCAACATAGCAGTGGCGAGGCAAACTTAGGTAACTTGCATATTTTAATGATGACAATTAAGCTAGCATAGCCCATTAGTCCATCCGGACGTGGTTAACAATTCATATTCGCTGACTTACCTACTTATGCTATTCATCACCCGTTCATACAAATATTACTACTTTCATCTTGTACATTTTACTATCATAGTGATGACTTCATTCCCAGAATATTGGGATTTTATTCCATTAATATCGGAACATGTTCCTCAATCCTAACATGACTACTTTATTAGTTTTGTTTTCTTGTAATGTTGAAAAATAACATTTCTCGTTTAATAATGTATCGTAAAAATGATGGCTACAAAGTATTTTGCATTTTTAATTTTTCATTTGTCTTTCGTCCATAAAGTGGTCTTTAAAAAGACAAGTCGTCTTATATTCCAATCAATACAGTGGTTTTCAAACATATATTTTTTGTCTTTCATTTTGAATTTTGTCTAAAAAAAATTTTTTTTTTAAAAGACAGGTCGTCTTATATTCAGGGTTAATATATAGTAATTTTACATAATAATATTTAGTTTGTTTCTCTCTTTTGCTCAAATAATATATAAAGTATATAGACTTTTTTAGCTTTTATTTTGTCCATAAAGTGGTCTTTAAAAAGACAAGTTGTCTTATATGTATTCACTTAAAAAAAATTTTTTTTGGTCTTTCATTTTGTGTTTTGTCTAAAAATTGGTTGGAAAAAAATAAATAGGACGTCTTATATTCAAAGCAATACAGTAATTTAAGATCATATTTAGCTTGTTTATCTCTTTTGCGAAAATAATATATAAAGTATTTAGCCTTTATTGGCTTTTATTTTGTCTTTTGTCCATAAATTGGTCTTTAAAAAGACAAGTCGTCTTATATTTCGACCAATACAGTGGTGTGACATAATATGATTTAGCTTGTTTCTCCCTTTGCTCAAATAATATATTAAGTATTTAGCCTTTTTTGGCTTTTATTTTGTCTTGTGTCCATGAAGTGGTCTTTAAAAAGACAAGTCGTCTTATATTCAGGGCAATACAGTAACATCAGATAATATTTTATTTAGCTTGTTTCTCTTTTTTGCTCAAATAATATATAAAGTATATAGACTTTTTTAGCTTCTATTTTGTCCATAAAGTGGTCTTTAAAAAGACAAGTCGTCTTATATTCAGATAAATACAGTGGTTTTCAAAATTATTTTTTTTGTCTTTCATTTTGCACCCTGTCTAAAAATGGTTTTAAAAAAAGACAGGTCGTCTTATATTCAGGGTTAATATATATAGTAATTTTACATAATAATATTTAGTTCGTTTCTCTCTTTTGCTCAAATAATATCTAAAGTATTTAGCCTTTTTTTGGCTTTTGTCCATAAATTGGTCTTTAAAAAGACAAGTCGTCTTATATTCAGATCAATACAGTGGTTTGACATAAAATTATTTAGCTTGTTTCTCTCTTTTTCTCAAATAATATATAGAGTATTTAGCCTTTTTTGGCTTAAATGTAGTTTTTTTGTACATAAAGTGGTCTTTAAAAAGACAAGTCATCTTATATTCAGATACAGTGGTTTGACATAATAATATTATTTAGCTTGTTTCTCTCTTTTGCTCAAATAATATATAAAGTATTTAGCCTTTTTTGGCTCTAATGTGGCTTTTGTCCATCAATTGGTCTTTAAAAAGACAAGTCGTCTTATATTCAGATTAATACAGTGGTTTGACATAATATTATTTAGCTTGTTTCTTTCTTTTGCTCAAATAATATATAGAGTATTTAGCCTTTTTTGGCTTAAATGTTGTTTTTTGTCCATAAAGTGGTCTTTAAAAAGACAAGTCGTCTTATATTCAGATCAATACAGTGTTTTGACATAATTGTTTCTCTCTTTTGCTCAAATAAAATACAAAGTATTTCGCCTTTTTTGGCTTTAATTCAGTCTTTTGTCCATAAATTTACCGACTCACAAGAGAATCGTTCCTCATTGAAAGAGTCAAAGTGGGAAATATGAATCGTTCATCCTTCATGACACACATCATCGACACAAAGCCATCGCGGCCCCACAAACCCAACACGCATCACGTTGACAGTGAAGAATTTAAACCCATTTGACGCACTGTCAAGTCTATTTGCAGTATGCCTTCTCTCCTACGACACACACACACACACACACACACACACACACACACACACACACACACGGGAGAATAGTGCACATACATCTTTGGCTATAGTCTCATTTCACAGACTGCTCCTTCTTTACTTTGCCAGAAAGCTCCCCTCCCCTTCCCCTCCCCTCCCTTGGGGGGATTTAGTGAATAGAAAGCAAGTTTGTACTTCCCATTAGAGTCTAATTCTATTAGGTATCGATCCAAACATTGAGGGAGACGTGGCGGAGAGAAGTAGCAAGCCCAGGCCGGTTGACAGCCGAGCGCTTTGAGCTGCAAATAAAAAGAAATAAGATGATAAACATGAAAAAGTTTCCAGCGTGGAGTTTGCTTTGTGACACGGTGACGACACACACACACACACAAACACGACCGCGTGGGCGCCCGACGTCACCGCACCAACGTGCTCGCTGGCATCGACGGCATGCATGCGCTGCCCCATATACACACACCCACGTGCACGTGCACTGCCCCATATACACACATGCACGTGCATGTTGAACACAGAGGTGAAATTGGAATAAGAGGCAGACATGAGCCCGCGGGAGAGAGAGAGAGAGAGCGTGAATAAATGAGAAGAGATTATGGGGATTGAACGTTTCTTCAGAGGCAACGTTGGATGGAGATTCCAGAGGTGACAGGGCGGGCCAATGGCGGGCCAATGGCGGGCCAATGGCGGGCCAATGGCGGGCCAATGGCGGGCCAATGGCGGGCCACTAATGGCGGCCCAATGGCGGGCCACTAATGGCGGCCCAATGGCGGGCCACTAATGGCGGCCCAATGGTGGCCCAATGGCAGCCATTCATTATGGGGATGAACGTTTCTTCAGAGGTAGCGTTGGATGGAGATTCCAGAGGTGACATGGCGGGCCACCGATGGCGGGCCACCGATGGCGGGCCACCGATGGCGGGCCACCGATGGCGGGCCACCGATGGCGGGCCACCGATGGCGGGCCACCGATGGCGGGCCACCGATGGCGGGCCACCGATGGCGGCCCAATGGCGGCCATTCATTATGAGGATTGAACGTTTTTTTCAGAGGCAACGTTGGATGAAGATTCCAGAGGTGACAGGGCGGGCCACCAACGGCGGGCCACCAACGGCGGGCCACCAACGGCGGGCCACCAACGGCGGGCCACCAATGGCGGGCCACCAATGGCGGCCATTCAGAGTCAGTCAATTTATGGACAAAAGACAAAATTAAAGCTAAAAGGCTAAATACTCATACTTTATACTTTTATTTAAATACTAATTATTCAAGCAAAAGAGAAACAAGCTAAATAATATTATGTCAAACCACTGTATTGATCTGAATATAAGACGACTTGTCTTTTTAAAGACCATGTATGGACAAAAGCCAAAAAAGGTTAAATACTTTATATATTATTTTAGCAAAAGAGATAAACAAGTTAAATATTATTATGTAAAATTACTATATTGCCCTGAATATAAGACAGCCATTCAGAGTCAATACATTTATGGACAAAAGACAAAATAAAAGCTAAAAAAGGCTAAATACTTTATACATTATTTTAGCAAAAGAGAGAAACAAGTTAAATATTATTATGATACGGGACATCACATGAGGAAAAAAAAAGAAAAAAAAACAGACGTTACAGCGACCTGCCACTTTGATTCGCGTATCAAGCGTACGGCGTGCGACGCAAAGACAGATGCTGACCAAACGTGGACTCGGTGAGCTGAAACAAGACCGCGGCGAGAGGACGCACAATGGAATACAATCAGAATGAAATGTCACAAGACATTTGGAACAAGAGGAGGCCGCGCGGTCACGCTCGGGGAACAACTCTTTACCACCGCATGTTTGAGCCTTCGCTTTGTTTTTCTCTGGGTTATGATGGACGCTCGGGAATTTCTTGAACGCAACACGAAGCCAATCACAGGGCACATATAGACAAACAACCATTCACACTCACATTCATACCTATGGACAATTTGGAGTCGCTAATTAACCTAGCATGTTTTTGGAATGTGGGAGGAAACCGGAACGTTCAAACTCCACACTCAGAGAAGGCCGAGGGTGGAATTGAACCCCGGGTCTCCTAGCTGTGAGGCCTGCACGCTAACGTTTATGACCTTCCAAATAGACTTTTTTAACATTAGAGCCCTCTAGACATGAAATAGCATCCCTATAGTCACCTTTACACTCCTATGACCAATTTTAGTAACATTACCGACACCTACTGGTCAGTGTAGAAAACTACATATCATCACATGTCTTTGAATGCATCGTTTGTTTGTTATTTTATTTCATTTAGTCAACACTTAAAGCACGTTTAGCAACAGTACACGCTGGACTGGTGGCCAGCCAATCACAGGGCACATATAGACAAACAACCATTCACACTCACATTCATACCTATGGACAATTTGGAGTCGCCAATTAACCTAGCATGTTTTTGGAATGTGGGAGGAAACCGGAGTACCCGGAGAAGGGTGGAATTGAACTCGGGTCTCCAGCAAAAGAGTTGTGTAATGTCATAAATAATGAATTATAGGAGTATATAAGTGACTATAGGGGTGCTACTTCATGTCTAGAGAGCTCTAATAATGTTAAAAAAACACATTTAGAAGGTTCATTCATTCATTCATTTTCTACCGCTTATCCTCACAAGGGTCGTGAGGGGTGCTGGAGCCTATCCCAGCTGTCTTCGGGGCGAGAGGCGGGGTACACCCTGGACTGGTGGCCAGCCAATCACAGGGCACATATAGACAAACAACCATTCACACTCGCATTCATACCTATGGACAATTTGGAGTTGCTAATTAACCTAGCATGTTTTTGGAATGTGGGAGGAAACCGGAGAGATGGCCGAGGGTGGAATTGAACTTGCGTTGTGTCTTAAGCCACGCCTTGATGAGGCATGCTGCATCCCAACAGGTTTATTTTATGAGGAACGTGTAGTTTAATGTTACGGATAAAGCCAGCCTGCAGGAGGAGGCGTGGATGTCGAACCGGCAGCACAGCGAGCCCGGGGCGAACCCACGCACATCTCAAAGTGTCGGTGCACAAATCTAGAGTCATGCCGGGGCTAAATATAGACAAAGGTTTTATGTAAGCTGAGGTGAATCATTTTTTTTAGTCCGCATTTTTCGTTGCGTGTACTCGGACAAAAACAGTGACTGTGTGAAAGCGACGGTTGGGATATTTAGCATCATGCTAAATGATTAAAAACTACAACCGGACTACAAATTCTCCCATAAAATAGCTCCCAGTATTAAAAAAAACCTGTCCGTTCCCAAGCATCTATCTTCCCCTCAAATCAACCGCATTGCCCTCTGTTACATCAGATTACATTTCAATAAAACCTGCACATCTCATACCCACGCTAGCATTCAAAGTAGAGCCTGGTGGGAGTCAGGAAAGATTTATTACATTGTGTGACCTTGTGATATTATACTCACCAATATTTTTTTTCCTCCCTAAAAATGATACATTTATTTATTCATGTGAAGTCTTTAGTGTCCTTTAAAGCATATTTGTTTCCAATACAAAAATAAAATGTGAAAATGTGAGGAGGAAAATGATCTACGTTGACATTTAGTCATAATTAAATGGTTACTATTCACGCTGAGTTTAATTCATTTAAACTGCAAGCAAATCATTATTGCAGTAATGCTGACCTCTAGTGGCGGAGTAGTGTTATCGCATAGAATAGTTCGTCAATATAATCATAAAAGTCCAATGTTTTGTTAGTTTTTTTTTTCAAATTTGCTTTAATGTACAAATATGGAATGTTTGGGAGGGTAAAAGTTTTGTACAATTAAAAAAAACGGGTTTAATTTCCAGTCAATGGTAGAATAATGGCATGGTTGCTCCTACACGGCGCCTACTTTTACTTCCTGTTTATGCAGATTAGCTAACTTCATGGTGGGATTTTTTTTCCTCCCTAAAAATGATACATTTATTCATGTGAAGTCTTTAGTGTCCTTTAAAGCTTATTTGTTTCTAATACAAAAAATAATTTAGCGAAACGGTGAGGAGGAAAAAGATCTACGTTGACATTTAGTCATAATTAAATGGTTACCATTCACGCTAATCCATTTAAACCGCAAGCAAATCATTATTGCAGTAATGCTGACCTCTAGTGGCGGAGTAGTGTTATCGCATGGAATAGTTCGTCAAGATAATCATAAAAGTCCAATGTTTTGTTAGGTTTTTTTTTCAAATTTGCTTTATGCACTTATTCAATGCAAGCATTGGTACAAATATGGAATGTTTAGGAGGGTAAAAGTTTTGTATAATTATTGTGTTGGGTTTATTTTCCAGTCAATGGTAGAATAATGGCATGGTTGCTCCTACATGGCGCCTACTTTTACTTCCTGTTTATGCAGATTAGCTAACTTCATAGTGGCGGTTTTTTTTCTCCCTAAAAATGATACATTTATTCATGTGAAGTCTTTAGTGTCTTTTAAAGCTTATTTTTTTTCTAATACAAAAAATAACATACCGAAAAGGTGAGGAGGAAAAAGATCTACGTTGACATTTAGTCATAATTAAATGGTTACTGTTCACGCTGAGTTTAATCGATTTAAACCACAACAAATCATTATTGCAGCAATGCTGACCTCTAGTGGCGGAGTAGTGTTATCGCATGGAATAGTTCGTCAAGATAATCATAAAAGTCCAATGTTCTGTTAGTTTTTTTTTTTCAAATTTGCTTTAATGCACTTATTCAATGCAAGCATTGGTACAAATATGGAATGTTTGGGAGGGTAAAAGTTTTGTACAATTAAAAAAAAACGGGTTTAATTTCCAGTCAATGGTAGAATAATGGCATGGTTGCTCCTACTTTTACTTCCTGTTTATGCAGATTAGCTAACTTCATGGTGTTTTTTTTCCTCCCTAAAAATGATACATTTATTCATGTGAAGTCTTTAGTGTCCTTTAAAGCTTATTTTTTTCTAATACAAAAAATAACACAGCGAAAAGGTGAGGAGGAAAAAGATCTACGTTGACATTTAGTCATAATTAAATGGTTACCATTCACGCTAATCCATTTAAACCACAAGCAAATCATTATTGCAGTAATGCTGACCTCTAGTGGCGGAGTAGTGTTATCGCATGGAATAGTTCGTCAAGATAATCATAAAAGTCCAATGTTTTGTTAGTTTTTTTTTTCAAATTTGCTTTATGCACTTATTCAATGCAAGCATTGGTACAAATATGGAATGTTTGGGAGGGTAAAAGTTTTGTACAATTTAAAAAAAAACGGGTTTAATTTCCAGTCAATGGTAGAATAATGGCATGGTTGCGCCTACTTTTACTTCCTGTTTATGCAGATTAGCTAACTTCATGGTGTTTTTTTTCCTCCCAAAAAATTATACATTTATTTATTCATGTGAAGTCTTTAGTGTCCTTTAAAGCTTATTTGTTTCTAATACAAAAATAACATACCGAAAAGGTGAGGAGGAAAATGATCTACGTTGACATTTAGTCATAATTAAATGGTTACTATTCAGTTTAATCTATTTAAACCACAACAAATCATTATTGCAGCAATGCTGACCTCTAGTGGCGGAGTAGTGTAATCGCATAGGATAAACAGCGGTGGGGTTCGTTAACATAATCATAAAAGTCCAATGTTTTGTTAGTTTTTTTTTAAGTTGCTTTAATGCACTTATTCAATGCAAGCATTGGTACAAATATGGAATGTTTGGGAGGGTAAAAGTTTAGTACAATTAAAAAAAACACGGGATTATTGTGTTGGGTTTAATTTCCAGTCAATGGTAGAATAATGGCATGGTTACTCCTACTTTTACTTCCTGTTTATGCAGATTAGCTAACTTCATGGTGTGTTTTTTTTATCCTTGCAAAAATTGCAAAATATAAAAAGCCCTGATGCAAGCTAGTATGCTAAATCCGATGGCGTTTATTTAATCTCAAAGCTGGTGATGCGAACATCCCCGTCGATGCTGATGAAAGAGTACTTCTCGGCACCCATACGGTTGGGAAAAAGGATCTGAGAGCCATCCGACAAAGTGATCTGGAATTGGTCGGGTGTGAAACCGATGGTGATCTACGAAGGAAGAGGACAAGAATGACGGGATTTGGATGCAGGAGTCCATAAAATGGCGATATACGTAAATTGTAAAAGTCCTTAACAAAACACGTCATGGTGATTAGATGAATGCTCATGAAACCATTTAGACTGTTTTTTTTTTATTTTTTTTAATTAGATATATAATGCCATACCACTGTAATAAAGAAACATAAAATAAGCCATTTTTAAATAACCATAATATTTTTCTTCTATTTTTATTACAAATGTTTTTGTCAATTCAATAATAAATAAAGGGGACCTATTATGCTAATTTTTTCAACCCTTTGTATTGAGTTGTGGTCTCCTATAGAGCAGCTACACACAATAACCCGCACAGAAAACGTCTTAGATCTTCCAGAATCTGCACCTATTCCAGCTGGATTTCCTGCCAAAATTATCAGTTTTCATTTATTCTACCCACGGCCCGCCTCCGGGCATGCCTACTCCGCTGTGATTGGTCACAGGCCCAAAGTGCTGCCTAACTATGAAACATATAAGGAAGTCCACCCCTCTGTGACATCACAAAGAGCCGGTTTTACCACGCCTTTTCAAACCGAGCATTTTGAGCCATCCTCAACTTCTTTCAGAACTCACTTCCAAATTTGTAAACCTCATTATCTGAAACTTTGGCATCGTTTAACACAACAATACAACATTTTATTTACATTTATAGGTCAGAAAAGTAAAAAAAAGCATAATAGGTCCCCTTAAAAAAAATGGTATACCATTGTTATATACTGTACTTTCTTGTACTTTTCTATTTACTTTTATACCAGGATAATACAGAACGCAAAGATAAATAAAAAAAAAACACATTTGCTGAATAAATAATTAAAATATATATTGTATGAAAATATTTTAAGTGATATTTTGCGTGTGCGTTGTGTGTGTATTTATTTCTGTTTAATATATTAATGTTTATTTTTCATATGATAAACTGCATATATTTTATTGACATAGTTTTAATATAATGTAGTTAAAAAGATAGATTTTTAAATGTACTTTTTAATATAAATTAGTAAAAAAAAACTTGTATGTTACACTTTTTTTGCATTTATGACCATCGTATACAAATTTATATTTTTTATATTAATTTATTTTTTGTTATTTTGCACTTTTTTTGCATTTATGACCATCGTATACAAATTTATTTTTTTAAATATTTTTTATATATTTTTTTTATTTTGTCTATACACACACACACACACACACACATATTTAAATTATTTCTCAAATGTATTTTTATTTATTAATTATTTTATTTTATAAAGTAAACACACACATAATAGTATATTTTCCATATACTACTATTATGTACTTGTGTATTTCATCATCACGATGGTGGAGAGGATGAAGTGGACAGAATGCTGAGTTCACTGCCTTAATTAAAAGGCGGTTCAAACGTCAGCTGATGCTAACGCTAAAAGAGCAATTGAAAGCGTCTCACCTTAAACTCCTCCCCCTGCTGGAAGGGGAAGCCTCCCTCGCCGCGGTGCTCCTCGCACCATTTGCCTTCCTGGTAGGAGTTGCAGACCACCGTGTTCTCGTCTCCGTGCGCGTTGAAGCGGGGGTTGATGTGCATGGTGACGTCCTTGTCGTTGGGGCCCACGTTTATCGCAAAACTGTAAGCAGGGAGACACAAAACCAATCCGGTGGACTCAAAGCGGAGTGTAAAAAAGTCGTGCCGCTAAATCGCTTACTTTGTAGCGTCAGGCTTGGGTTTTCCTATTATGGTCATGGTCTGCCCGGCCTTGAAGGACATGTTCTTAACGACCATTCCCTGTGCAGAACAAACATTCCATGCATGAATACACTGCAGCGTTAACTTCCACTCATGGAATTCCAATTTCCACACACAGGAAAAGAAAAATGGCCGCCGGCGTGCACGTGGCAGTTAAGAGATAATAACATCAGCTATTCGCAATTTGCTTGCCAATCGCGGGTCCTGTGTGTTGTGTCACACAGTTGAATGATGCGTCACATGCTCTGTTACCATGGCAACACACAGACACTCTATGTCCTGAAACGGTGATTACGAACCCCCATTTTTAAGCAGGATAAAAAAACAATCCGAGTGAGTTGGAGTTCTATCTGCCAACATATGGAAGGCTAAAAGTAAGCGGGAGTCGGTCCAAGAGTGGAAAAAAAGCAGGCTTGTGGGAATCGTATATGGCTGCAACATTCTTTCCATGCTCGAGTCCAACTGCAAAGTGGGCGTGTGCGACACATGGAGCTGGGGGATCCATTACAAAGTTGATTTATTAATTCAAAATTGTTTATTACTGTGGTTCGGAATTTGCATTGGTGTACTATACATCCATACATTTTCTACTGCTTATCCTAATGAGGGTTGCAGGGGTGCTGGAGCCTATCCCAGCTGTCTTCAAGCGAGAGGCGGGGTACAGCCTGGACTGGTGGCCAGCCAATCACAGGGCACATATAGACAAACAACCATTCACACTCACATTCATACCTATGGACAATTTGGAGTCACCAATTAACCTAGCATGTTTTTGGAGCATGTTTTAGTCTCCAGCAAAAGAGTTGTGTAATGTCATAAATAATGAATTATAGGCGTGTATAAGTGAATATAGGGGTGCTACTTCATGTCTAGAGAGCTCTAATAATGTTAAAAAAAAACAAATTTAGAAGGTTCATTCATTCATTCATTTTCTATCCGCTTATCCTCACGAGGGTCGCAAGGGGTGCTGGAGCCTATCCCAGCTGTTTTCCGGGCGAGAGGTGGGGTACACCCTGGACTGGTGGCCAGCCAATCACAGGGCACATATAGACAAACAACCATTCACACTCACATTCATACCTATGGACAATTTTGGAGTCGCTAATTAACCTAGCATGTTTTTGGAATGTGGGAGGAAACCGGAGAGATGGCCGAGGGTGGAATTGAACTCGGGTCTCCTAGCTATGAGACCTCTGTGCAAACCACTCATCCACTGTGCAGCCCAAAACACAAATTAAGTCACTTTATTCATCTAAATATGTGACAAAACTTTCTATATTATTTAAACAAAAAAGAGAGCATGTTTTTGGAATGTGGGAGGAAACCGGAGTACCCGGAGAAAACCCATGCACGGGGTGAACATGTAAACTCCACACAGAGATAGATGAGAGTGGAATTGAACTCAGGTCTCCTAGCTGTGAGGCTTGTGTGGTAACCACTCGTCCGCTGTGCAGCCCGCATTGGTGTACTATTATTACTACTACTAAAAATGTGTTTATTTGTTTAAAATTGATCTTGCATTGATAATGGTAGCATAATGGTATGGATGGACTGCATGAGTGCTGCCAGCACTGGGGAGTGGCAGAGAATCTATGCATGGTGAATTCCATTCCCCACAACATTAAGGTATTTTCCAAAGTATATCCAAGTTGAATCCCGATATATGATACAGAAATAGACCTCTGTGGGTGTCTAAAAACGCCTCCCCCACCACACTGTACTGTATGACGTACTTCATATGGTATACAGTCAGGCTGTTTTTAACCCTGTCATGGCCATCTAACTTTACAAGCCAGAAGATAGCACGAAAAAGACTTGAATTTAGGATAAAGATGGATAAGAGTGGCTGAACAGTTAATGGATTTCTTATATAAGGAATGCAGCAAGCTGATATGCTGAGAAAGACAGGACTTTAACCTTATTTTAGATCACATGTCACATGTCAATCAACTGTCAGAAAGGACAGCTTTTACTTACCGACATTGTAGCTGCTGATGTGTTGTCTGGTGATGAGCAACTGAGAAGAAGAAGAAGTGAGAGTCGGGCCTGGTCTAGCTGGCCTCAAGAGGTTTTACTCAAAAGAGGGAGGGTCCTTTCGTTTGATTGACGGTCCCGGCAGCCGCAGAACTCCGACCTTCACAGGAAAAACAACCAATGAGCTCACACGGGTAGACAACACTTTAACAACTCTATTAGTGAATACTTGGTATTATGCTGTCACATTGTCAGCCTATTGAGGTAGACTCCAGCAGGCACCCAAAGACCAAAAATAGACATAACGTTGTTACCAGGGAGACAAGTAAATATTTAGCTTAGCTGGAAGCCCACCAGCTGTTTTTAACTGGAACTGGATCAGGTTACGGAGACCCGGCTGTGACTGCAGCATGACCCCAGTCACCCCCCCCCCCCCCAAAATGTACTAAAATCATAATCGGCATGCTTCTACTACACAATAGATATTAGTAGGTCATGAAGCAATGATACACAGGAAGAGGTGCAGTTTTAATATAATGTTGTTAAAAAATAGAATTTTTTATTTACTTTTTTAATATAAATTAGTTTAAAAAAACTGGTATGTTACACTTTTTTTTTGCATTTTTTTGCATTTATGGCCCTGTTATACAAATAGAGAAAAAAAATGCAATGCATATGTATTTTTTATTTTGTCTATATACACAGACATATTTACATTTTTTCTCAAATGTATTTTTATTTACGAAATATTCTATTTTATAAACACACATATAATAGTATATTTTCTATGTACTACTATAATGTACTATAATGTATATTTCATCATCATGATGGTGGAGAGGACAAAGTGGATAGAATGCTGAGTTCACTGTATTAATTAAAGGCGGTGTTAGTAGGTCATGAAGCAATGATACACAGGAAGAGATGCAGTTTTAATATAAAGTAGTTAAAAAGAGATAATTTTTTTATTTAATTTTTAATATAAATTAGTAAAAAAATGGTATGTTACACTTCTTTTTTCATTTTTTTTTTTGCTTTTTTTTGCATTTATGACCCTGGTATACAAATAGAGCAAAAAAATGCAATACATATATATTTTTTATTTTGTCTATAAACACAGACATATTTAAATTATTTCTCAAATGTATTTTTATTCATGAAATATTCTATATTCTATTCTATTATATAACACACACATAATAGTATATTTTCCATGTACTACTATAATGTACGATAATGTATATTTCATCATCATGATGGTGGAGAGGATGAAGTGGATAGAATGCTGAGTTCACTGCCTTAATTAAAGGCGGTGTTTGTAGGTCATGAAGCAATGATACACATGAAGAGATACATAGAGTCTAACATATTAATTTTGGAAAATTTTCACTGCTTAAAGAAACTATACTGCCTTTTTCCTCAACTAAACTGACACATTCTTGCATCATGTGCCCTGGCGAGAAAGTGCCTCGTCATCAGGAAGCGCAGTCAGGAGGTCTGATGACAAATAAAGAAACCTTTGTAATATGACAGAACATTTATATCTGCTCAATATTCCTATTAGGATTTTGCTTACTTCTTACTGACTGTAAAAAATGTATAAGTGGTCTATACAGATAGATTATAAAAGTAGTTTGGCAACTTTTACATCAAAATACACTATATACAGTCCCCACGACCCTAATAACGATAAGTGGTATAGAAAATAATGGAGTATTTACAGTAAACGATTGCAGCTGTGCTGCCTTGAAATCAAAGTGGGGTTTTGGTTGTTTTTGGCGACATCTAGTGGCCACAATAACTTGTTGCGTTTGTGGCACACAAACACGCTAGTGCTGTTTAATTTTTAAAACATTAAATACCACTGTTTGTTACGATTCTACCAGGAAGTCAGGTATTAAGTGTCTTCTTTCAGAGCATTCGGAAGTTTTAATTGTCTTCATATACCTACAAAATGTCGCTTTTGTCCTGTTTGGTGTTGCCCTCTTTCTCCAGCTACGTCTTCTTCTCTTGTGTATTTCATGGTGTTTAGCCCGGCGCCATGACACTCCTAAAAAAATTTAAAATAAGTACATCTTGTAAACAAGGATAAAAGCAATCTAATGTGATAAAATAAACTGCTACATGTTATGTATGTGTTATTAACAGGTAAAATGTAAACGTTTTCTCCTTAACGGACCTCTTTTTGTTCCATTTAGCGCCAAACTGTTGTACACTGCCCCTCAGTGGCCAGGAGGAAAAACTGCAAGAGTCACACATACTAATGTAACGCATCAACACTAGTGGAGCGTTAATGAAATAAAATAAAATTACGATTCTACCAGGAAGACATGTATTAAGTGTTTTCTTTTAGAACATTATGAAATTTTAATTGTATTCACATACCTACAAAATGTCGCTTCTGTAGTTGTTGTCCTGTTTGGTGTAAACATTGCCCTCTTTCTCCACGCTACGTCTTCTTCTCTTGTGTATTTAATGGTGTAGCCATAGCCCGGCGCCATGACACTCCTAAAAAAAAGAAAAATAAGTACATCTTGTAGACAAGGATAAAAGCAATCTAATGTGCTAACAAAAGTGCTACATGTTATGTATGTGGTAAAGTAGGTAAAATTTTAACGTTTTCTCCTTCTTCCCTGTCCCCCAATTCTGGTGCAGCGGCAACTGTGTTGTACACCGCCCCTCAGTGGCCAGGAGGAAGAACTGCAAAAGTCACACATACAAATATAATGCATCAACACTAATGGAGCGTTAATGAAATAAAATAAAATTAAAAAGGTGGGAAAGACTATTAATAAAAGACTGGTATAACGCGACAACGATATTATGACGTTGATTGTAATACAGGAAATTGTACAATTAAAGCGGTTGACGATGATGATTCCAATCTCCTCGGTTGACTTTTGTGTTTATCAAACTACTGTGAACTTTGAATGTCTGGATAAACCCCCACGTATGACGCCCAGTGTTGCACACACATTGCACACACGCAGCCACAGAGCCGTGAGAGGAGGCGACTGCAAAACACATGCACGACCCACTCCATCACGGTATTGGTTCTCTGCTAGCATATTCAAAAGCAGCAGAGAAGACCATTGGCGAGAATGTAACATATTCACCCACACCTACCTCATTATTATTGACAGGGCGGTGACGTGACTGTTTTTGAAAAGCTTTCAATACACACCAGCAGCTTACAAATAGTCCGTGTTGTCTTTGCAATGTGAGCAAAACTGAAAGTGTGCCGATTTGGACGTGTTAGCAGCGTAAGCTAGCTGCTAGCCGACGTTAGCATCGCAGCTGTCTCCCCAGCCTTGATACATATCTGCTGGGATAACTCCTCGTACAGTAATACAAGAAATGGCATCCGTAGCAGCGGCGGGGCATGATGCGAATGCCGGCCCGGGATCCATACCCTTGGCTGATGCTTTACTCCCAGCGAGTATATTCGCACCTGACCGGGGAGGATGCGCGGACGACCCCGGGGATGAGTGCTACGATGACGGGGAGATGCTCAACGGCAAGCCCGAGGATCGAAGGATCGACTTTACGAGCAAGGTGAAACTAGGCCTCACTTAGCAGGCTGCTAATGCTAGTTAGAAAACGAATGAATGAAATAAACAGTTAAAGGGCATGTTTTTCATATTTTTCTTTTTTGTTGTAATGTTAGAACCAAAGTATATTCTCCTAGTTACAATACCAGACACAGTAAAGAAATGTTTGTTTCGTTTTGCTTGAGAGAAATGGCCGGCAGAAGCTAATGCTAACTAACTCATCCAATCTTAAATTATCGACATGATTAAAACTCAAGTGTAAATTAACTACAATAACAAAATAACACTGTTTTGTTATGTAATGCCGTCATATCCTGTGGCTTTCACACTGCTGTTGAATGACAGGAATATAATTAATGTACACTTGAGTACAGGTAGTAGAAAACAGGCAACATAATGGATGCACTTAGTCAACATGTTTGTTTTTGTGCTTCAGGTATCCATTCTTGTCTAACGAGTTCGGACTATAGAATGATGTAAACTTAAGTGAGTGGCTGCAATCCTCTTCAATTGGCTGCAAAGGTCACAATAGATGTAGAAGTACCAATAACATTGCATATGGTTGCATCAGTATTTTCCCTCTGACTCACACATCAATAAAAAAAACAACAATCTCTTCCCTGAGTGCAAACAATTTAGCAATGGATGTGTTTTTAAAGGGGAATTAGTGTTTTTGGTGGGATGATTGACAGCTCTAGTAGTTTTTTGTTTTGTTTTACATTTTGACCTCTGCCCAAAAACATTTTAAAGGGTGAACGAAAATAAATTTCTGGGGGATCACAATAGATGAAAATATGAGCTGGAAAACCTCATATTACAAATATACAACATAAGGTGGCCAGAAATATTTCAGTATTGAACAAAGCAAAATTTAATAATTTTCATAAGATTACAATTGAGTGCATCCCATAATCAGTTCACAGTTCCACATGTCCAAAAAGGAGTAGGAAGAAGCAAAGCTTATTAAATCCTACCCCTCTATCTGGTACTTTTATAATCAGTAACTGTTACATTTGTTCACTTCCTGCTTTCCATAATACAGTTTAAGGTTTCTTTTTAATTATTATTATTTGTTTTTTTTAATGTACCTCATACCGAAGTACAACATGATTATGCATTATGCGTTATTTTAGTTGTTGAAGATTAACTATATCAGCAAGTTGATTTTAGAAATAAGGAGTTAGTATGTTCTCTGTAGGCGGCATTATGAATTATCCTTACTGACCTTTTTTTGCAGTACATTTAGCGAGTGAAGATTGCTTTTATAGTTATTACCCCATATTTCCACACAATAAGTAAGATATGGTAGAACCAGAGAGCAATAAAGAATGTTAAATAATAATAAAAAAAAACTTAAAATGTATTATGGAAAGCAGGAAGTGAACAAATGTAACAGTTACTGATTTTAAAAGTACCAGATGGAGGGGTAGGATTTAATAAGCTTTGCTTCTTCCTACTCCTTTTGGACATGTGGAACTGTGAACTGATTATGGGATGCATTCAATTGTAATCTGATGCATGTTCAAATGAAATTAAACCGTTACCATAACTTTTAAGAAAATTGTATGTAGTATTGAAAACCCTGTAATGTACAAATTTGTCATTATGCAACATAATGTTGCAGATAAATTAATATATTAAAATGCAAAAAAATTCAAGTACTTGCTGCTGAGACTTCCAAAATTGGATCCAAAGCATTCTAACAAACTAGTTTTAGGCCCTGATTCAAAAATAACAGGAAAAACTGGTGTCAAATTAATAATGGAATAGATAATATAAATTGGGTAAATACTAAAAATTCCAATTAAGGCAATGCATTATTAAAAAGTGCAAAAACGTATTTATTTATCCTAATATGACAAAACTACTTGTAATTGTTCACCTAACCATATTTGTGTATCGTTATATCAAGTATAATTGTTATCATTCTGTGTTGTTCTAATGTCTTATGCTTACTTTTCCGCATGCAAAAGCTGGCCCTTGTCAGCCCGAATGGAGAACAGTACGACTCTTTACTTAGCCAGCTACGGGACAGGATGGAAGAGGGGTCTGGAGAGACCATCTATGTGGTCGGGATGGGTTCAGGTGAGTCTGCACTATGCACTTAGGCTAGTTTTTGGTTTTTTTTTAATTGAATTTTTGCGCTTTATTCAAGATGGTGGTGACTGGGGTCTTAATGATAAGGACATGGAAGCGTCCGAGGCCACGGTGCGATCCATGTGCGCACAGCTGGACGCTGATCTCATCCCGCTGAGGGAACGCACAGAGGCAGAAGGTTTGGTGAGGGACTATCTGATCCGTCGGCGTGTGGGGGAGCTGGACTTCCTGGAGGTCAGGTGAGTGGTCAGGAGGTGACTTTTTTTTTTTTTCCACCTCGGATTTTCTTCCGTTTCATGGAATTATGTTGAGTTTTTGTTTCCCCAGAGTGGCAGTGGTGGGGAACGTGGATGCTGGTAAGAGTACTCTTCTTGGGGTGCTGACACACGGAGAGCTGGACAACGGCAGAGGCTTCGCTCGCCAGAAGCTCTTCAGGCACAAGCACGAGATGGAGAGCGGAAGGACCAGCAGCGTGGGCAACGATATCCTCGGATTCGACCAGGAGGGACAGGTGATACTTAACCTCTAGTTTGAGTCATGTTCAAATGGTTTGTGTATTTGTAGGACTTGAGATCTCAACAAGCCCAACAATGTTAGCGCTTCAATTTTGAGGATATTTTTTTTCCCTATAGATTATGAATTTTTCCAAAAATCCTATTTAGGTTTTCTATTCTCTTAACTATGAATGAATAAATGTAATATTTTCATAGTTATGGCAGAGAAAACCATTTTTTTACATTATTAGAACCCTGAAATAAATAAATGAATAAATAATTTTGACAGAACGGCGGTCGAGTGGTTCGCGCGCAGACCTCACAGCTAGGAGACCAGGGTTCAATTCCACCCTCGGCCATCTCTGTGTGGAGTTTGCATGTTCTCCCCGTGCATGCGTGGGTTTTCTCCGGGTACTCCAGTTTCCTCCCACATTCCAAAAACATGCTAGGTTAATTAGCGACTCCAAATTGTCCATAGGTATGAATGTGAGTGTGAATGGTTGTTTGTCTATATGTGCCCTGTGATTGGCTGGCAACCAGTCCAGGGTGTACCCCACCTCTCGCCCAAAGACAGCTGGAATAGGCTCCAGCAACCCCCGCGACCCTTGTGAGGAAAAAGTGGTAGAAAATGAATGAATGAAATAAATAATTTTATTTATTTTAGTTTTATTGTGTGCAAGATTCATTGTTGTACGCCACCCCCCCTCCAAGTGCACATTCATTTTCTATCGCTTATCCTCACAAGGGTCGTGGGGGATGCTGGAGCCTATCCCAGCTGTACACCCTGGACTGGTGGCCAGCCAATCACATGTAGACAAACAACCATTCACACTCACATTCATACCTATGGACAATTTGGAGTCGCCAATTAACCTAGCATGTTTTTGGAATGTGGGAGGAAACCGCAGTACCCGGAGAGATGACCAAGGGTGGAATCGAACTTGGGTTTCCTAGCTGTGAGGCCTGCGTGATAAACACTCATCCACCGTACGGCCCTAAGTCCGACTTGAAAAGAGATATTTAATGTAACACATGGACGCTACTTTCTTTTAGGTGGTGAACAAACCAGATAGCCACGGAGGTAGCCTGGATTGGACTAAAATCTGCGAGAAGTCCTCCAAAGTCATCACCTTCATTGATCTGGCTGGCCATGAGAAATACCTGAAGACTACCGTGTTTGGCATGACCGGACACTTACCAGATTTTTGTATGCTCATGGTAAGAAATGTTTTGGAGAGAGTGTAAGCTTCCCCCGTAGCGGATGCTAACATGCGTCTCTTCCTGTCCAGGTGGGCAGCAATGCGGGGATTGTTGGGATGACCAAAGAGCACCTTGGCTTGGCCTTAGCACTCAATGTCCCCGTGTTTGTTGTGGTGACCAAAATAGACATGTGTCCGGCCAATATCCTGCAAGGTGAGTTTATAAATGTGCTGTTAAAAAGCAGCCATACTTTTTACCGTGTGTGAGATTAATCAGTAAACAAATGTCAGGAATAGGAAACGTGCAGATGGCTGCGCTCTCTTGGTATGGTTGCCCCACTTTTAGCTGTGAAAGTGGCAGATGTTTGTTTGTATTTGACAGAACTAGCCCAAGTTATTCATTCATTTTCTACCGCTTATCCTCACGAGGGTCGCGGGGGTGCTGGAGCCTATCACAGCTGTCTTCAGGCAAGAGGCGGGGTACACCCTGGACTGGTGGCCAGCCAATCACAGGGCACATATAGACAAACAACCATTCACACTCACATTCATACCTATGGACATTTTGGAGTCGCCAATTAACCTAGCATGCATGTTGTTGGAATAATTTTACTTTATTTTAGTTTTATTGTATGCAAGATTCATTGTTGTACGTCCCCCCAAGTCCACATCCATTCATTCATTTTCTATCCGCTTATCCTCACAAGGGTCATGGGTATGCTGGAGCCTATCCCAGCTGTTTTCCGGGCGAGAGGCGGGGTTCACCCTGGACTGGTGGCCAGCCAATCACAGGGCACATATAGACAAACAACCATTCACACTCACATTCATACCTATGGACAATTTGGAGTCGCCAATTAACCTAGCATGCATGTTGTTGGAATAATTTTACTTTATTTTAGTTTTATTGTATGCAAGATTCATTGTTGTACGTCCCCCCAAGTCCACATCCATTCATTCATTTTCTATCCGCTTATCCTCACAAGGGTCATGGGTATGCTGGAGCCTATCCCAGCTGTTTTCCAGGCGAGAGGCGGGGTACACCCTGGACTGGTGGCCAGCCAATCACAGGGCACATATAGACAAACAACCATTCACACTCACATTCACACCTATGGACAATTTGGAGTCGCTAATTAACCTAGCATGTTTTTGGAATGTGGGAGGAAACTGGAGAACATGCAAACTCCACACAGAGATGGCTGAGGGTGGAATCGAACTCTGGTATCCTAGCTGTGAGGTCTGTGCGCTAACCACTCGACCGCCGTGCAGCCCCTAAACTCTCCAAAAAAAAGTAAACTAGGCCAATGCTCAGGAAATATACTAGTCAAAAATTTTGAGACACCTCATCATGTTATTGAATGAGAAAGTGTCTCCAGGTTTTTAGCTAGTCGTGTATATTGTATATCAGATCATTAATTATTAAATGTTAGATTAAAGGAGACAAATTGTAACGCCTGTGGTCTCATTGTGATTGCAACAGAGACATTAAAGCTGCTTCAGAGGTTACTCAAGTCCCCCGGCTGTAGGAAGATCCCCGTCTTGGTTCAGAACAAGGATGACGTCATCGTCACAGCGTCCAACTTCAGCTCAGAGAGGTATGAGGAATTCTACCCCGAGACTGATTCAGAGGGATTTAAATCCCCCCATTTGGTAAATCCTTTGCAGGATGTGTCCCATTTTTCAAATCTCTAACGTGACTGGAGAGAACATGGACCTGCTCAAGATGTTCCTCAACCTGCTGTCATCACGGACATGCTACAGAGATGACCAGCCGGCAGAATTTCAGATTGACGACACCTACTCCGTACCGGTGTGTCTCATAACCACTACCACCACATGTGCTTTAAAATTAACTCCTTCCTCTTTGTTTCCTGTCTCAGGGAGTGGGAACGGTAGTGTCAGGAACTACTTTACGCGGTCTCATACGTTTGAATGATACCATGCTACTGGGGCCCGACCCGCTGGGCAGCTTTATTTCCATCGCAGTCAAATCCATCCACCGCAAGAGAATGCCCGTGAAGGAAGTTCGAGGCGGGCAGACTGCATCCTTTGCACTCAAAAAGGTACTGGGAGAACAGCACCATCTAGTGGCTGTTTTTATGTAACAACAGTTCATGCTACAGTCATCCAACACTGGAAAAACCTAAACTAAATAACTAATATCAGGTATTCAAACATGTAGTATTCCACACTGGTTCTACCATATCTTACTTATTCTGTGGAAATATGGGGTAATAACTATAAATTCAGGGGGCGGCACGGCGGTCTAGTGGTTAGCGCGCAGACCTGGTAGGAGACCAGGGTTCAATTCCACCCTCGGGCATCTCTGTGTGAAGTTTGCATGTTCTCCCCGTGCATGCGTGGGTTTTCTCCAGGTATTCCGGTTTCCTCCCACATTCCAAAAACATGCTAGGTTAATTGACGACTCCAAATTGTCCATAGGTATGAATGCCAGCTGGGATAGGCTCCAGCACCCCCGCGACCCTCGTGAGGAAAAAGCGGTAGAAAATGAATGAATGAACTATAAAATCAATCTTCACTCGCTAAATGTACTGCAAAAAAGGTCAGTAAGGATAATTCATAATGCCGCCTACAGAGAACATACTAACTCCTTATTTCTAAAATCACAAATATGCTTATATGCTAGGACTACGTTAATAAGCCATAGCATTTCAAAAATCACAAATATGCTTATATGCTAGGACTACGTTAATAAGCCATAGCATTTCAGTATGTGGAATCAAACTATGGAATGGATTGAGTAAGACCCTCAACTTTAAACTGTATTATGGAAAGCAGGAAGTGAACGAATGTAACAGTTACTAATTGTAAAAGTACCAGATGGAGGGGTAGGATTTAATAAGCTTTGCTTCTTCCTACTCCTTTTGGACATGTGGAACTGTGAACTGATTATGGGATGCATTCAATTGTAATCTGATGCATGTTCAAATGAAATGAAACCATTACCATTACACTGCTAATGTTGGGTGAGACACACAAGCACCAGACTCGATTGCCGCAGCAACAGCCTTTTTAATTGCAGGTTTTGAATGATCTCACAACAAGCATAATAAACCCAAATATGGGCTACTGTTGCGGACTTAACTCAAACCAAGCTAAAATGCTAATCTGAACCCCCGATGTCACTTCCTGTCAACACATTGACCGCAACACACACCAACACAAGTCTTGTTTATGTCTTAAATGGCATATTTTCTCTTATATCTAACATATTGGGTAATACAAGTGACTATAGGGGTGTTATTTCATGTCTACAAGGCTCTAATAATGTTAAGAGTTATTCCATAATGTTATTCCTATTTGATACAGATCAAGCGTTCATACATAAGGAAAGGCATGGTGATGGTGTCTCCAAGACTGAACCCGCAGGCCACCTGGGAGTTTGAGGCAGAGATCCTCGTTCTGCATCATCCCACTACGATATCGCCCCGATACCAAGCCATGGGTGAGTAACTAGTTTGGTTTCTTCGTACCGTGTTGAAAGATCTTACCTTATCATCATGTCTCTCAGTCCACTGTGGCAGCATAAGGCAGACGGCCACCATCTTGTCCATGAATAGAGACTGCTTACGAACAGGGGACAAGGCTTCTGTCCACTTCCGCTTCATTAAGACCCCCGAGTATCTTCACTGTGACCAGAGGCTGGTGTTCCGGGAGGGACGCACCAAGGCTGTAGGGACCATCACAAAAGTAAGTAAAAAAAAAAAAAACAATCATGCATGCTGGAAATATCCCTACCTTTTTTGGGAGCAGGAGAGTTCACTTCCTGCTGCGTTTATTTCAGCTCCTCCAGTCCACCAATAACATGCCATCAAACTCCAAACCGCCACAAATTAAAATGCAGTCCACTAAAAAGGCACCTTCTCGAAAAGAGGACGGCACTTCGGGAAACGACGACGGGATGACGATAGCGCCGTCAGCCGGCCCGAGCATGACCCAACAGGTAAGAGTGTCAAAATACCAAACGGGGTTGTTTCCTTTTCCTTTTTCTGTCAACTCTTCTGTGTCCATCATGCATCACTGTCATATTCTTTGCTTGCACGCCTGCCTCCCCAAGGGAGAGGGGGATGAGGACCCTCAGTTAAAGGAGGGCAACAAAGAAAACAAGGTAAAGTGGGTCACCAGAACCGTGGCGACCCCCCGAGTACGATGTTTCCCAGCAGTACGCGTTTTCCTAATTTTCCTATTTTTCATTTTCAAATGTGCATGAAAATCTCTTTGCTTCCTTCCAGCCAAAGACAGGAGGAGGCGGGAGGAGAAGAGGAGGCCAGAGACACAAAGGAAAAGGCCAGAACATCTCGGCGGCGGCGGCCTCCACGTCAGGAACAGGAAGCTGCTAAGCTGCACACGCCCATCCACATCCACGTCGCTTATCTCCCCTCTCTCTCTCCATGACGCCATTCCTGATTCTTTTAGTGCAAAACACTCCTCGGTCTTACTCCATTTTGCCTTTTTCCTTTTTTTTTTTTTTTATACCAGGGTTTTATTGTAAAAGTGAACATGAAAAGCAACGTACTCGTGCTTAGAATGGCTTACATTACATACAGCAAATTAGAAGATAGCTTTCAGTCCATCATTCCATAGGTTTTATCTTAAGAGAGGCGAGGTACAACCCCAAAAAAGAAGGGTCCAATAAATAGGTGCAGCTAAAAGTGAAACTTACCTGGAGAAAATTCGCAGAAAAAAATTAAAAAATTTTAAAATGTCTTTCTTGTACTTGATAAGAAGGATTCACATGAATGTAGCACACTGCACATGTTTGATTCTTGATATAATAATCAAAGCTGTTACATTTTATAACAATATGTTGATTTGGCAAATATGCAAATATTTTACCCTTTTGATGTGTGACTTTTGACCCTAGTTGTGTGCACTAGTATGGACACACACATGTGATACAACGCAGCATGCACACATTCCCCGTCACCCCAGCATTAAGACTTTTGCAGTGCTACTACTACTACTACTACTACTACTCTAGTACCTCTTGTGTTTGCAGCGTGCTATTGTTAACATGTTGTGCGACTTTCATCCCAGTAAAAAGCTGTTAATAAACTGGTTGTTCCGAGCTGCAAAGAAGGATTCCTTATTTGTAAATGGAATATTTTAAACACCTGGTTAGCATTATTAGAGCCCTAAGAGAGACAAGTGACATGTCCTTTTACTCCTAAAAGTCTGGTGCTTGTGTGTCTCAACCATACTACAGAATACAATGTCTTTAAATGAGTCTACAACAGGGGTGGGCAAACTTTTTGACTCGTGGGCCGCATTGATATGACAAAATTTACGGGGGGGGGGTCAGACTATATATTTTACACGTAACAGTCCACCTGGTATTATTGTATCTGTAAAATTGTCATGCAATCTGCCATTATTATTTATTATTTTATCTTTATGTTTAAATATTTTAAAAATAATAAATTATAATAATTACAATAAAATTAAAATAATAATTATTATATTATTATTATGTAAAATATGCAAATATAACAATAATATTATATATAATTAATATAATAATTAGCATTAATATAATAATTATAATAATCATAATAGTTCTAATAATAATTATAATAATCTAATAATAATAATAATTATTATTATTATTATTATGTGCTTGTGTCCCTTTTTTCAGGAGCACTTTGTAAACAACAGACCATGTCAAAAAACGAAATTGATAAAACCATCAAAAGGTTGGCTCAGGCCATGATGCCAGGTTGTATGTTGAGTTTAAATGAAATACTTTGGAAAGATTGGGCAGGCCGTATTCAAACACTTGGCGGGCCGGATGTGGCCCCCGGGCCGTAGTTTGCCCACCCCTGGTCTACAATCATTACCCTATTTTAGTAAACATTTGCGAATATAAGACAATAGAGACACACTAGCAACGGGAGAGTTTTTAAACTTCCTGTTCTGCACAGCACTTCCTGCGCTGGCTATCGTCTCAACAATGCAACATTACTGACACCTAGTGACCAGTTTAGAAAACTACATATTGCAATGTCTTTGAATGCGTCTTCTGCCTTACATATTTCTGTGCAAAAAATGCTTAAGCGAAAAAAAAAATGTAAAATTTGCCTAAATATGACTGACATTGAATTATAATTAGAGTGAAGCTATGGAATCCGAAGCGTAATGTAGAAAAATTGCAAAAGTTCACTTTTAAGACAAAAAAAAAAAGTTCTCTATTCATTACATTTATTTGGATTGTCCAACAAAAAATGTTTTTTTTTTTGTTTTTCTTTTTGAGTGCACAGTTTACTACCACTGTTTGGGTAGCAACACACACACACACACACACTTCCATTCTTGATATGACACACATCCACAACTTCTGAAGGTTGTACTTGGCATGTGCCATGTTAGTATTCCAACATTTAGTGTAGTATATGATCTGATAAGTTTAACATTTCTCTCAAAAATACATTTAGAACTTTACATCTTCAGGAATGTTGTTTTGGTCTTTAAATAAATAATCTGTCAGTTTACCGTCAAAAGTGTTAGTAGTGCCAAAGAATGTCCAAAAGAAGTGTCCCCTCCTGCATAAACATTCATTAGAATTAAAAAATACAACAGCTGCAGTCCAGAGCATACAGAATAATATTCTGTACTTCATAGAATATATATATAGATATATTTTAGTTTTACCAGTGGGGTAAAACTACCAAAAAATAGGATGCATCTTGATGCACACATACTAGAAACTAAGGAAGCTTCAAGGAAAACTGCACTTTTTCGCCCATCATCCGCAATCTTTATATGAGACTTGAACACATGAACACTTTTCTGTGAATTATAAAGATATAAAAAGAGCAAAATAAAAATAATTCACACTTATTCCGTGTGGAAAGACCCATCTCCAACAAGGTTTTATATCAATGCTATGAATATGTAGTAACGGATATAATCATGATAACATACTTAACAATATTTTCGTCATATTTTGACACTGATTTAATATTGCGACACCTAGCATTAATTAATTAATTAATTAATCTGCACGCGTGTGGTGAGGTGTCACTGCAGCAGTAACATAGATTAATTCATTCATTTTCTACCGCTTATCCTCACAAGGGTCGCTGGAGCCTATCCCAGCTGACTTCGGGCGAGAGGCGGGGTACACCCTGGACTGGTGGCCAGCCAATCACAGGGCACATATAGACAAACAACCATTCACACTCACATTCATACCTATGGACAATTTGGAGTCGCCAATTAACCTAGCATGTTTTTGGAATGTGGGAGGAAACCGGAGTACCCGGAGAAAACCCACGCATGCACGGGGAGAACATGCAAACTCCACACAGAGATGACCGAGGGTGGGATTGAACTCAGGTCTCCTAGCTGTGAAGTCTGTGCGCTAACCATTCGACCACCGTGCAGCTGCATAACAATATATATAGTAATAATAATGTTGCTGTAACTTGGTTAACATGCAGGTATCGTTATGTAAATTGAACCTTAATGGCGCTTTGTGGAGGCTTTCTCGGTGGAATAGAATGCACAAAAAAAAAGAAAGACGTGTGTTCATGTCCCACATAAGGATTGCGGATAATGGACAAAATAAAAAAAAGTGCAGTTTTCTTTTAAAGGTGATGTTTTTTTTAGAGTCTTTGAAATGTGTTACCGATGTCGGACAATTAAGTCCGTACTTTCAAACTGACTTGCTGTCTGTCACAAGCAGACAAAAAGATGCTTGGAGGACACACACACACGCATATACACCATTCAACGCCACCTTTGGAGTTTTTTATAGCGTTCCTCTAGCCGTCTATGTCCCAGCTGAAGAGGTGATGTTTGACCAGCATGTCCTGCACGCCCTCTTTCAGCGGCCTCTGTTCCTTCTCCTGCAAGAAGAATGGACATAATGACAGGATAATAAACACCACACTACACTTATGTATCTGTGTCTCTCGATCTTTGGCGGGCTGAGCTTACCTCTTTCCGCTCAGGTAGCTCACAATCTTGAGAGAGACTGAAGGCAAACTTTGAAAGGACCCTGAGGAAGCATTAAGAAGTAGCTCGTTTATGTACACTTCCTATATGCCTCGTCCATTTTGGCACAAAATCATACCTGAGTTCACACTTGATCTGAACCCAACCGGGACTGCGCAGAAACGACCACGGGTGATACCATTTTTCTACAGCCGCCATGCTGGAGCATAACACCTCCAGCCATAGGTGCAGCACCTGCTCACTGGGAGATAAAAAAAAAAAGATAAAATACATCTTCGTGTTTGGCCAAGCTTACTTTCTCATCCCGGAAGAGTCCGACAAACTCACTTGAGGCCGACGCAGATGAGAGACCTGAATTTGACGTCCATTTGAGCGTGCGCCGAGTCGTGGCTCATGTTGACTGACTGCACCGCCTGAAAAGAGCAGACAGAGGGCGCTCATGTACACCATATTGTCTTACTGCAGGGGAGTCCAAAGTGGCACATTCTAAAATACTATTCATTCATTCATTTTCTACCGCTTACCATCACAAGGGTGCTGGAGCCTATCCCAGCTGTCTTGGGCAAGAGGGAGCCAATCACAGGGCACATATAGACAAACAACCATTCACACTCACATTCATACCTATGAACAATTTGGAGTCGCTAATTAACCTAGCATGCATGTTGTTGGAATAATTTTACTTTATTTTAGTTTTATTGTGTGCGAGATTCATTGTTGTACTTTGTATAGAAAATGTTGAAATAGAATTATTCCTGTTTGGTCCCCCCTCCCCCCCAAGTGCACATTCATTGATTCATTTTCTACCGCTTATCCTCATGAGGGTCGTGGGGGTGCTGGAGCCAGCTGTTTTTGGGCGAGAGGCAGGGTACACCCTGGTGACTGGTGGCCAGCCAATCACAGGGCACATATAGACAAACAACCATTCACACTCACATTCATACCTATGGACAATTTGGAGTCGCCAATTAACCTAGCATGCATGTTGTTGGAAGAATTTTACTTTATTTTAGTTTTATTGTGTGTGAGATTCATTGTTGTACCCCCCCGTGCACATTCATTCATTCATTCATTTTCTACCGCTTATCCTCACCAGGGTCATGGGTATGCTGGAGCCTATCCCAGCTGTCTTTGGGCGAGAGGCGGGGTACACCCTGGACTGATGGCCAGCCAATCACAGGGCACATATAGACAAACAACCATTCACACTCACATTCATACCTATGCATGCTAGTTAACCTAGCATGTTTTTGGAATGTGGGAGGAAACCAGAGTACCCGGAGAAAACCCATGCATGCGCGGGGAGAACATGCAAACTGAATTGGGTGGAATCGAACGCGGGTCTCCAAGTTGTGTGACCTGCACGCTAACCACTCAACCACTGTGCAGCCCTCTAAAATACAATTTCACTTGAAAATATATAAAAATAAAATTTTAAAAAACAGCAAAACTTGAAAATTAGCAGTAAATATACAAGAAGGAAGAGAAAAAAAGTGAGAATAATAAAAGATGAAAAGTCATGCATGTTGTTTTAAAAGGATCCAAGTGGTCTGTGCATCCTATTATTCTTCACTGTGTGGCTCTCGCTGGAAAAAGTTTGGACACCCCTGTCTCCCTGCGACCTTTTGCAGAACGAGACATTTCCTTCTGCAGAAAAACCTGATGCTTACTCACTCTGTACAGGAGCTCCTCTGGAGTAAGAACCTTCCCATCTTCATCCAACCTGGAGTACAAACATGGCCGAGAATTACATCTCCGTACAAGCATAAAAACACTGCAAGTAAATAACCATGTGGAAGTATACCTGTACGTTTTACACAGCACCAGTCTGGAGTAGACAGAGTTGAAGTCCCTCTCGACCTCCCTGCTGGCCGCCTGAGGAGAACAAACACTGATTTTAATAGACATGACACAGTGAAAAGTGTAAAAGAGAAGAAGAAATGGACTTCCACCTCTTCTATGAATAACCACGGATGACAGGGCCCGCCCAAAATGGAGGGTTTCTTTAGGCCGTGCAGGAAGATGGCCTTGAGGGCCGGACATAGGGTCCCTCTGGCAAGATCCGTCACAGCTTCTGTCACGGAGTCGTCGCCTGCTAGCGAGTACTCTTTACTTCTCTCGTCCAGGATCTCAACAAACTTTGCAGGGAACCAGCCTAAAAACAAAAAAGAGGTAGCGGAATAAGGTTATGGTGAAAATAATGGACAGTATTGTTAAATCAGCAAACACACCTCGAAGACCGTTGAGCTCTCCCACCCAGCAGTGTTCATCCTTCTGTGAGATGATCTGGGTGGAAGAATCACAGGCAGTGTAAGTACAATCCAATCCACTTTATTTATATAGTACATTTTATAAAGTTTCCAAAGTGCTGCACAGACTAGTAAAATAAAAAATAAAATAATGAATAAATGTACAAATTGAATTGAATCCAAAACTAAACGATCAAATAAGAAATAAAATAGTAAAATATTAAAAATAAAAATATTTTAAATAAAATATTAAAAACAAGAATTAAAGCAATAAAAGTATAAAAATAAAACCAATTAAAATAAAAAGCAAGAACTAAAAGACACAGGCCCATATGACGGGTATCATCTTTTATGTTAACGGGTCGGTTTGGAGCCATGTATTAAATCATATATAAAATACACTAAAAACAATAAGTTACCATCAAATTTGCTTCTCATGTCTTGGTTACCTTCTTAGGCTTCCTCATCCATGAAAATGTTGTTTTTAATACTTTTGGTTTCCTGACAAAGTCAAAAAACCTCAATGCAATAAACAAATGTTATGTGATTCTTTTTACGTATTAAAATGTAAAACGCGTCGGTGCCGACCCCAACACTTGGGAGGAGAGAGAGTTCCATAGCTTGGGGTCAACCACAGAAAAGGCTCGGTCTCCCCTGGTCTTAAATCTCATCTTGGGCACCACAAGTTGGAGCTGGCCCTCGGACCTCAGTGACCGCGCTGGAGAGTAAATTTGGGTGAGGTCCGAGATGTATTTAGGGGCCAGCCTATTCACAATGCCTTAAAAACAAACAATAAAATCCTAAAGCGAACAGGCAACCAATGCAGAATCCAGAATTGGGGTGATGTGGTTCCTGTTAAAAGCCGTGCGGCAGAGTTCTGGACTAACTGTAAGCGGGGGGGGGGGGAGAATTTTGGCTAATTCCAGAATAAAGTGCATTACAGTAGTCCAGACGTGATGAAATAAAAGCGTGCATGACTTGCTCAAAGTGTTGCAAAGATAAAAACGATTTAATTTTAGATAAAAGCCGAAGTTGATAAAAACAGGATTTTATAACTGCATTAATTATTGAGTTTAAAATCACTGTGCATTATGACGCCAAGGCTGGTGGCTGTGGGACGAATGTTGTTTATACGACAACAGGGGTGTCCTAAGTTTTTCTTGGCTACATCCTGAAAAAACGAAAGGATGCAAAAAATCCTCTTCAACTGCGTGCCGCGCTTTGGACACCCCTGTACTAAAACGGTTCTCTGTTAGTGTTCACGACACTCACAGTGATGATGTCATTCTTCCTGAAGCCCAACTCATCATCGTCATGCCGCTCAAAATCCAGCAAAGCCTTCGCCCTCCTTCGCCGGTTTCTGGAGACGACCAGGAAGTTTTCATGGTCGCGTTGGTGGCTCTCCATGGAGTAATCCGGAGTTAATTCCTACAGGGATAAGTGTGCGGTGGTGTGAGGTTGTTTTTTTTATCTTCGCCGAGTGACTTGATAGCTGAAGGGTTTGAACTCACGGCGCTGGAGTGGCGTGGGTCCAGACAGTGGAAATGTTCGGCGGTCCGGGTTATGGCTTCTCGAAGAGCCGCCACAAGCTCGGTCTGCTTAATGTTTTTAGATTTGAGAGTTTCGGCCTCGTCCTCCCCGAAGAGCAGGGAGGTTAGCGTGGACTTTCTGTGCAGGGATTGCCTCCTCACCACCTGCAACACACAGACACACACACACACACACACTTGAGCATTCACAGCGCATGCTGACAAAACCTGGTCTAAAGTGATTTGAACGGACTGACCTTGTTGAAATTAGAATTGAGCGGCGTGTTGCTTCCGCTGTTGAGCTGGGCTTGTTCGTTCAGGATGTAAGCGAGGTGCTTGTGTCTGTGGGCTTCCAGCGTATCCTGGGACAGATTCCCTGCAAGCCTCATCGCCTCGCCGAGAACCGCGGGTCCGTCTTTCAGCTGGCTCGGCAGGTCGGACAGCGTGTTGAAAATGGACGCAGAGTTCTCTGACGATATGAGTTCCTCCTCCTGATGGGAGCGGCGTTACATTTGTGTGATTGATTTTCAACGTGACACACTATGCATGGGCATATTGATAGATGAATCATTTAAAGTAATCCCTCATTTATCACTGTTAATTGGGTCTGGAGTGAAAATGTAATATGTTCACAGTTAATGCATAAAAAACCTACTAATGACCTTCAAATATGTATAACACCATTAAAGCCCTACAGACATAAAATAGCACCCCTATATCCACCTAGGGTCGCGGGGGGATGCTGGAGCTTATCCCAGCTGTCTTCGGGCGGGGTACACCCTGGACTGGTGGCCAGCCAATCGCAGGGCACATAGAGACAAACAACCATTCACACTCACATTCATACCTATGGACAATTTGGAGTCGCCAATTAACCTAGCATGCATGTTGTTGAAATAATTTTACTTTATTTTAGTTTTATTGGGTGGGAGATTCATTGTTGTTGTACTCCCCCCCCCCAAATGCACATTCATTCATTTTCTACCGCTTATCCTCACGAGGGTCATGGGTATGCTGGAGCCTATTCCAGCTGTCTTGGGGCGAGAGGCAGGGTACACCCTGGACTGGTGGCCAGCCAATCACAGGGCACATATAGACAAACAACCATTCACACTCACATTCATACCTATGGACAATTTGGAGTCGCTAATTAACCTAGCATGTTTTTGGAATGTGGGAGGAAACCGGAGGACCCGGAGAAAACCCACGCATGCACGGGGAGAACATGCAAACTCAGCCAGAGATGGCCGAGGGTGGAATTGAAGATCTGCGCGCTAACCACTCGACCGCCGTGCACCCCTAACTTATTTGTTATTATTATTAATTATTGATTACACATCGTAACCAGGAAGTATATGTAATGTAGGGTACAGACCTTGATCTTGAGCATGCCCAGTGTGACCTGGAAGAGCACCAAGGAGCCCTGGTAGAAGAGGAGGTCCCAAATCCTGAGCAGCAGACGGATATCCACCACACTGGCAAAGGATGTCAGGAACCAGTGTAACGTGATCAGCGACAGCTCTAGATGTACATGGAAGATCATAAGACCATTTATTCCTCTTTTAAGAAGACATCAGTTCTTATTATTTCACCCTTTTCAAGTTCTACCTATGTCATGCTCCTGCAGTAGGCGGTCCAATGCTGGCAGGTACTGAACAATGAGCTGACGAAGCACCCTCTGGTCTGTTTGGACACCCAGCAAAGTGGAGGAGAAGTAGGACGGAGGGAGAAGGTCTTCTATCAAGGCACACATCATCCATAGCACATCCTCCTCCTCCATGAAGAGCAGCAGACAGGAAACCACCTGCAGGAGGGGGCACGGAGTCATCAAGATAATGAAACCGCTACCAAAGATAGACGAGATATGAGTAGGTGACTTTCTCACCATGCCAGTTCCCTGACAATACCCGATGTCGGGGTAAAGCCAGGCCAGGCCTCGAAGTACCCGCCGCAGCCTTGGGACCCCAACACTCGTCAGGCTGTTGAAGCACACGTTGGTCGGCATTGTCCGTAACAGATCTTTCTCTATCTGAGGGACAGATTTGAACATTATGGTGAGGAATTTGGGTTCTTGTACATGCTTTGAGGGCTTTCACCTGTTTAGATGTGGTGGTGTCGTCGTCAGAGCTGTTCTTGATGATTTCTTTGTACGTGATGTCAGAGGTCCTCTTCTTCTGCAATGCTCCGGACAGACGCATCCATAACTTGCAAGGAGAAAGCATTTCAATGTTTAACTAAAAATCTGCCTTAATTTTTAGAATAAAGTCAAAATATATACAGAAAAAAATAAAATAAATATAAAAAATATGAAGAAATTTATTACTATTATTTTTATATATATATATATATATAATATTTATATATTATTTATTTGAAGAAGATTTATGTAATTTTAGTAGCAGAAACTTGCATTAAATTTAAAAAGCAATTTTAATAATAAAAGTAATAATAATAATAATAACAACAATAATAATAATATAATAATAATAACAATAAAAATAATATAATAGTAATAATAATATAATATAATAATAATAAATAATAAAGTAAGGTTTTGTAAAATCAGAAAGAGATGCAATATTGTGGGAATAAGGTAAAATGTGGGAATAAAGTAACCATATAACATGAAGAAAATATACTCCAAAAAGTTGTAAAAAAAAAAAAAAACAACAACAACAGAAGAAATGTAAAAACAACTATAATTTTATGAAAATAATAATATTCAAATTAGAAAAAAAAGTCACACTTTTATAAGAATAAACATGTAATTATTTCCATAATTGCCACTTTCAGCTTTTTCCTGATTACAGAGTCGCAGACATAATAATGAATAATTACCTGTGGCCGCATGCTGTGAGGAACGCCGCCGAGCACGAGCGAGCGCAGACGCTCGGAGCGTGGCAGGACTGGAGCAATGAGCTCCCAGGTGAGGTCACCCACGGTGTGATTGTGCGTGAACTCCAAATGGGCTTGCCACCGTAACCTCTGCTGTGGGTTTTCACGTTGCGGCGAGCCTTCGGTGCCCAGCCAAGGACTGGGCGCATCGGACTCTGACGGAGATGAGTGAGAAAGAGATGAGGATTTGATTGACGGCAAAACAACCACCGCGGGTGGAAAAAAAAACAGTACATGGACAACAAGAGGCTGCGTGTAAACAAATGAAATCGTGTGATGTGCAGCAATGATGGATCGTTTTAGCAGAGCGTTAACAAGATACTGAGCAAGTTGTAAGCGTAACACTGAAATCACATGCGCACATGTGAGCATATTCATATGTGTGAAGTATTACCTTCAATGTCCACTCTAAAGCCAAACTCATCATACTCGAGTTCATTTTCTTCTGAGTTATCTTTCTGTAGGGGGGAATGGAAAAAAAACTATTTTTACTTTAACTGGTACTATTACGTTACCTAAACAAAAACAACAAGAAGTAGTCCTGTGCTCACTTGATGGTACTTGGCCAGGATGTCCTGGGGCCACATGCTTGGAGTGAGCGCTGAGAAGGGCCCACCAGGGGCTGGAGTGTAAGTACCTACAAAATACACACAATCAAAACAAGCTTTGGGAAGAACAACGTAGTGTACAGCAAAGCCTCCATCGTGGTGCATGGAATATTTTCATAGTTAGAGCATAGAAAACCTGTTTACGAGTTTCTAAATACGGTTTTTGACATTATTAGAGCCCTCCAGACATGACATAACACCCCTATGGCCACCTTCACACTTATTATCCAGGATTTATTACTTATTAATGGAATATTTTCATAGATGGAGTATAGAAAACATGTTTACAGCCTTCTAAGTATGTTTTTCAACATTATTAGAGACCTCTTGGCATGAAATAACACCCCTATGCCCACCTTAAAACACTTATTACCCAGGATTTATTACTTATTAATGGAATATTTTCATAGTTGGATTATAGAAAACATGTTTGCAGCCTTCTAAGTATGTTTTTTAACATTATTAGAGACCTCTAGGCATGAAATAACACCCCTATGGCCACCTTCACACACTTATTACCCAGGATTTATTACTTATTAATGGAGTATTTTCATAGTTGGAGTATAGGAAAAATGTTTACAGCCTTCTAAGTATGTTTTTTAACATTATTAGAGACCTCCAGGCATGAAATAACACCCCGATAGCCACCTTCACACACTTATTACCCAGGATTTATTACTTATTAATGGAATATTTTCATAGTTGGAGTATAGGAAAAATGTTTACAGCCTTCTAAGTATGTTTTTTAACATGATT
Organism: Doryrhamphus excisus; assembly: GCF_030265055.1. NCBI lineage: Eukaryota > Metazoa > Chordata > Actinopteri > Syngnathiformes > Syngnathidae > Doryrhamphus > Doryrhamphus excisus. The sequence goes on along the minus strand of NC_080480.1, from coordinate 4,180,338 downwards.
AGAGACCTCCAGGCATGAAATAACACCCCTATGGCCACCTTCACACAGTTATTACCCAGGATTTATTACTTATTAATGGAATATTTTCATAGTTGGAGTGTAGAAAACATGTTTACAGCCTTCTAAGTATGTTTGTTTTAACATTATTAGAGACCTCTTGGCATGAAATAACACCCCTATGGCCACCTTCACATACTTATTACCCAGGATTTATTACTTATTAATGGAATATTTTCATAGATGGAGTATAGAAAACATGTTTACAGCCTTCTAAGTATGTTTTTCAACATTATTAGAGACCTCTTGGCATGAAATAACACCCCTATGCCCACCTTAAAACACTTATTACCCAGGATTTATTACTTATTAATGGAATATTTTCATAGTTGGAGTATAGAAAACATGTTTACAGCCTTCTAAGTATGTTTTTTAACATTATTAGAGAGCCCTTGGCATGAAATAACACCCCTATGGCCACCTCCACACACTTATTACCCAGGATTTATTACTTATTAATGGAATATTTTCATAGTTGGATTATAGAAAACATGTTTGCAGCCTTCTAAGTATGTTTTTTAACATTATTAGAGACCTCTTGGCAAGAAATAACACCCCTATGCCCACCTTAAAACACTTATTACCCAGGATTTATTACTTATTAATGGAATATTTTCATAGTTGGAGAATAGAAAACATGTTTACAGCCTTCTAAGTATGTTTTAACATTATTAGCCACCTTTACACTCCTATTACCTAATATAGTAGTGATAATAAGACATAATCCTAAATAAAACAATGTTCCTTGTTGGAGACCAGTGTAGAATACAATGAAACAATAAAAAATGTTAAAAAATGTCAAAATTTTAAAATGAATAGCTACCTGACATGGCAGTGGCTGGTGGAACGATATCTTCTGTACCCAAAGACTGCGGTCAGTCTGGAGTCAGGAAGAAGACAAATTCCAGGTTCTGCTTGACACAAAACACAAGAGAAGTTGCTTGGTTACCTGCTATCACCGAGATCTGTGTGTGTGTGTGTTAGTGTGATGAAGACACAGACTAATGAACAGCTCAAACATGCAAAAACAAGTTAAAGAAAAAGAAAAAAAAAAAGGGAGGGCATCTCTACTTATGATCACATGCACCCGAGTTCTCACAAGAACTCATTACTTTGTTCCAACCTCACAAGCATTTCATCACATTCTTCATATTAGCTGCCCTTTGGCAAGACTTTCAAACGCATCTAAACAACACATGACAATGGGACTATTGAGCTGGCTATGTTCATAATCTGTAAAAAAAAAAAAAATAATAATAATAATAGTGGAGTCTAAACTCAAAGGATCGATTTCCACATCGCCTTATATTCAAATTGACTTTATATCATAGCATTACATTTTCGACATGAGAGCACGGCGAGTACAGCGTGTAAGAGAGGCTGCAGCAGAGATGATTCATTCGGCAGCGGCCTCCTAAGGAGGATTTAGGACTTAAACCAGATGAGAAATCAATTTGAGGACGGGGGGGGAAGTCCAAGTAGCTTCAGGGTATATGTGGAACTCAGTAGGCTACTGGGATTTCACAGTTATGCCCCTACATACGTTTTTACTAATCACCTGCCAAGAAAGCCACTGTGCGTGGACTTCTCCTGCACACATAATAAGTAGGACAAATCTATAACTGCTATATTTATCGACCAAAGTCAACAGGAATGTCATATAAGAGCTTTTTGTCAATTTTGGGTCAAAAGTGGAGGAAACTGGTATGTTCAGTGAATGGTTGTGACATTGTCAATTTGTGGATTACCATAACATTACGATGTATTGGTTGGGAAAAACCTATTGTAATAATAATTAGGTCGTGGGGCTGCACGGCGGTCGAGTGGGCTAAGAGACCTGAGTTCAATCCCACCCTCAGCCATCTCTGTGTGGAGTTTGCATGTTCTCCCCGTGCATGCGTGTGTTTCAAGACAGCTGGGATAGGCTCCAGCACCCCCCACGACCCTCATGAGGATAAACGCTAGAAAATGAATGAATGAATGAACCTTCTAAATGTGTTTTTTTTAAACATTATTAGAGCTCTCTAGACATGAAGTAGCACCCCTATAGTCACTTATACACTCCTATAATTCATTTTTTATGACATTACACAACTCTTTTGTTGGAGACCCGAGTTCAATTCCACCTTCGGCCATCTCTGTGTGGAGTTTGCATGTTCTCCCCGTGCATGCGTGGGTTTTCTCCGGGTACTCCGGTTTGCTCCCACATTCCAAAAACATGCTAGGTTAATTGACGACTCCGAATTGTCCATAGGTATGAATGTGAGTGTGAATGGTTGTTTGTCTATATGTGCCCTGTGATTGGCTGGCCACCAGTCCAGGGTGTACCCCGCCTCTCGCCCACGCATGCACAGCGGGGGAGAACATGCAAACTGTGCATCCTAGCTGTGAGGCCTGCGTGCTAACCACTTTTCCACCGTGCAGCCTATAGATAAGAAATTTAATGAAAAGTTAGTAGCAAATGTGTAATGTAATGTCGACATGGGTCACTATTTCCGCCCAATTTGGAGGCAAGAGGGGGTAAATATCAAAAAGACGACATATCGGATTAACAATATGACTAGTTATATTTGTCTTAATTATATTAGTCAGAGAAAAGAAATTTCAGTCTTCAAAGCATGCCACAGGACCACAGAAACCAAACAGTGACTTCGCTGTGCATGCAAGAGGAAGTCTTGTGCCATTGTTGAGTTTTCACTGGGAAAACACCCTGCTTGCAAAAAGACATGCATCCTGTTGTATGTGCTTTTTCACTCCTGCATGCACACCACAACATGGGTGACTCATGCAAGTGCTCCAGTGAATACGCCCACCTACACACTAGAGCGGAATAATGACGTCAGGTCTGATAACAATGTTTTCCATCTACTTAAGTTGCACAGGAACGCTGCTGAATATAATTGCACTTTTTTCTGCACCAGGAAATTGAATGCGAATGGATAAGGAACATTGGAAACGGATATTCCATGACGAGGCAGCACAATGGGGGAGTGGTGAGCTAGCATGTTAGCCAGGAGATCCGCGTTCCAATCAGCGTTGGAACAGGCATGTTATTTAATGAAAACTAGCGGTGAAAAAAAATGGATGGCTATTCCGTGACGTCAAAACAGGATATAGTAGCTTGTGGCAGTAATGTTTTGAAATTTCGTCAAATGTAGAAATTGGCCACATCAACAAAAAAAAAAACATATGGACTGCGTGTCATGTCACGAGCCAAAACGTCATTCGGTGACGTAGATTTAATATCCCGGATGACGTCAAAACAGTCGTAAAATATAGTTACCATCCCGTGTCAACACATTTTACCGACAGTTACAAAAACGAAACAGTTTTAGTGTTACATTCTGTCGCTAAAAAGGTTAAATTGCGTATCTACACGTCAGGCATCAATGCATTGTGTTCATTCATTTGTCAGCTGTTAGCAAGCTAGCATTATTGTGATGGGTGCTCTCCTGCTAAAAACTTACCACGGCATTCCACGTCAAGTGGAAACACAAGCTTGTAGTTAGCGACAGGCGTGTTCGCGATGATCAAAAAGACGAAAACGCCAAATTCTGAGCCATGACACGTCCAAAGAGTTAACAATTCCGTATGCTATGTGCACCTGCTAGCGACGCACAGCGACCATGTATCCTTGCACCTTTACAGGGTTTTCCCTTCCTTGCCCAATGGGAGAAGTAGTCCCGGATCCCGGAACTAGTGTTACAGTATCCCTCCGCACAGCAAAAGGTGACGTAGCACAGTAATTGGATCATTCATTCATTTTTTTAAAAACTCATTCATTGTATTACTATTTCTAGAAAAAACTACATTAAACGGAACACATGTACCGACAGATAACGGCTGTATAATAATAATAATTCAACTGCATTTATCATAATCAATCTAAAATATTTTGCTTTATTTTTGGGTTGTCAGTGTGAACAAGATACACTTATCACTTACAAAATGATCTTATAATAACATTTAAATTAATTTCCAATTATTAATATTCACTCTTACCTTTTTTAAACAAATATTTTTAATTTTTCTAAAGACGTTTCATTGCAAAATGTTGAACAATACCACGTTGTGCCGCTAGATGTCACTAATTTCTTCAGAAAAAAATGCCCATTGAAAGAAAAGGCTGTTTTTGCTATGTTACAAGTGTGCTCTACTTGTAGTAGTGCTATCCAATGCTAAGTACACTCCCAGGCCTCAGCATGAGGCACACCTGCACAGTATAAGTTGCTCAATTCTACCCTTACAAACAAAACCATGCTCAGTTCTTACCCACAATATCAAATAGGTGACATGTTTGTTATTGTTCTTGAATATTTTCATAGTTGGAGTATAGAAAACCTGTTTACAGCCTTCTAAGTATGTTTTTTTAACATTATTAGAGACCTCTAGGCATGAAATAACACCCCTATGGCCACCTTCACACACTTATTACCCAGGATTTATTACTAATTAATGGAATATTTTCATAGTTGGAGTATAGAAAACATGTTTACAGCCTTCTAAGTATGTTTTTTTTAACATTATTAGAGACCTCCAGGCATGAAATAACACCCCTATGGCCACCTTCACACACTTATTACCCAGGATTTATTACTTATTAATGGAATATTTTCATAGATGGAGTATAGAAAACATGTTTACAGCCTTCTTAGTATGTTTTTTAAAATTATTAGAGACCTCTAGGCATGAAATAACACCCCTATGGCCACCTTCACACACTTATTACCCAGGATTTATTACTTATTCATGGAATATTTTCATAGTTGGAGTATAGAAAACCTGTTTACAGCCTTCTAAGTATGTTTTTTAACATTATTAGAGACCTCCAAGCATGAAATAACACCCCTATGGCCACCTTCACACACTTATTACCCAGGATTTATTACTTATTAATTGAATATTTTCATAGTTGGAGTACAGAAAACCCTGTTTACAGCCTTCCAAGTATGTTTTTTAACATTATTAGAGACCTCCAGGCATGAAATAACACCCCTATGGCCACCTTCACACACTTATTACCCAGGATTTATTACTTATTAATGGAATATTTTCATAGTTGGAGTATAGAAAACCTGTTTACAGCCTTCTAAGTATGTTTTTTTAACATTATTAGAGACCTCTTGACATTAAATAACACCCCTATGGCCACCTTCACACACTTATTACCCATGATTTATTACTTATTAATGGATTATATTCATAGTTGGAGTATAGAAAACCTGTTTACAGCCTTCTAAGTATGTTTTTTTTAACATTATTAGAGACCTCTTGGCATTAAATAACACCCCTATGGCCACCTTCACACACTTATTACCCAGTATTTATTACTTATTAATGGAATATTTTCATATTTGTAGTATAGAAAACATGTTTACAGCCTTCTAAGTATGTTTTTTAAAATTATTAGAGACCTCCAGGCATGAAATAACACCCCTATGGCCACCTTCACACACTTACTATCCAGGATTTATTACTTATTAATGCATAATAATTAATCTCATACTGATGCAGTGCATTTGGACACCATCCAATGTCTTTCTGTCAGAAAAGTGACAGACTTGTCGATACAGCATGGTTTTAGCTAACAGTGTGTACAGGTGTAGCAACTGTATGACTAATAATCGCTCACCCTCTTTCTGCTTCCACCTCAGCACTCTTCTACTATGACGCTTTGGCTATTTTACCCCCTCCTCGCTTTGCTTGAACACTCATTTCAATGCACCATGCCACAGTGAGTCACATCAATAAAACTGCTGCAGCCTAAAGCCGACCTTGCCCACGGGCTTGCAAGCAAGCAAGCAGGAAGCCCCAAAAGAGCATCCATCCTGCATGTTTCTGTGTGTGTGGGGTGCGGCTCGGGTTTCCTCCTCGTTTTTATTCCTCATTTATCTGGCTTTTTTTTTTTTTTTTTAAATACGATGACGTGCACTGAGAATTAAAAAGAGGCTTAGACACTGCGGTTGCTATGACGTCAGATACAGCAGAGGGATGGCGGAAAAAAAGAAGCAGAGGAGGTGTGTGTGTGTATGCCAAAGATGGTTTGTGTGAGGGTTTTTAAAAATGTGAAGACTAAATCATTTTTGAGTGGTACGGATAATGTGCTGCAATTGTGCAGTTTTGAAGAGGAGACGGAAGATAGTGCTGTTGCATTGCACGAGGAGGCTTCCGATACGATGCATTATACATAAGTGTTTAGGTGCGAGTCTTCATAAACTGTATGGCTCTCCTGTGTCCTCATTAAGTGTTACGGCTTTATTTTTTATGAATATGTCCAAAACCATAGCATACTATATGCCCTGAACTGAGCCCACATGGTTAACGATGTAGGTTCTTCCTTTATGATCATTTGCATTATTTATAGCGAGAAAGTCAACATAGGCCAAGAAGGGCTTGGTCTCCTGGGTTGGATCATGGGGGGCTTTCACGCAGATGTCTCTCCAGTCTCAGTGGAGCGTTCCCTGTGATGAGTGGGAATTGCAAGTAAAGGGCATCGCTCCAAGGCGAAAAGCTTTGAGATGGTTTCTCTCAGGTTTGGTAAAGAGTCATTCTCTCCCTCCATCACTGACACCCTGCCTGGATTCCGGTTTGATTACCTCTAAGGTTGTCCAACATGGACGTGTGCATGTTAAGGAGATGTAATAGCGCATCGTTAATTTCATAGAAGAAGGTGAGTGAAGCGTACATCATTTTCACAGTACAGTGATTTCATTAAATTGTGCGGCTTTGCTCTATTTGTCAATTAATAAATAATAATAATAATAATAATAATAATAATAAATTGTTTCATGGTTGAATACGGCCTATTATTGCTATGAAAAAATATGCCTATCTAAGCAAATTTTATATATTTTTTGGCTAAATTAATTGTTTTCAAACTAATGACTAAATGAAGTAAAACACCAATATTAGAAGACACATTCAAAGACATTGTGATAATACGTAGTACTCTACACTGGTCACTAGGTGTCAGAAATATTCCTGTCATGTTCGGTGAGACACACACGCACCAGACTTGATCGCCGGTTGCAGGTTTGAATTCTTTCACAACAGGCGCAGTAATCCCTTATAAAAACATGGGTAATAAGTGTGTGAAGGTGGCCATAGGGGTGCTATTTCATGCCTGGAGGTCTCTAATAATGTTAAAAAATATACTTAGAAGGCTGTAAACAAGTTTTCTATACTCCAACTATGAAAATATTCCATTAATAAGTAATAAATCGTGGGTAATAAGTGTGTGAAGGTGGCCATAGGGGTGTTATTTCATGCCTGGAGGTCTCTAATAATGTTAAAAAAACATACTTAGAAGGCTGTAAACAGGTTTTCTATACTCCAACTATGAAAATATTCCATTAATAAGTAATAAATCCTGGGTAATAAGAGTGTGAAGGTGGCCATAGGGGTGTTATTTCATGCCTAGAGGTCTCTAGTAATGTTAAAAAAACATACTTAGAAGGCTGTAAACAGGTTTTCTATACTCCAACTATGAAAATATTCCATTAATAAGTAATAAATCCTGGGTAATAAGTGTGTGAAGGTAGCCATAGGGGTGTTATTTCATGCCTGGAGGTCTCTAATAATGTTAAAAAAAACATACTAAGAAGGCTGTAAACAGGTTTTCTATACTCCAACTATGAAAATATTCCATTAATAAGTAATAAATCCTGGGTAATAAGTGTGTGAAGGTGGCCATAGGGGTGTTATTTCATGTCTAGAGGTCTCTAATAATGTTAAAAAAACATACTTAGAAGGCTGTAAACAGATTTTCTATACTCCAACTATGAAAATATTCCATTAATAAGTAATAAATACTATTTCACAGGAACACAATAGTGTCCAGAACCAATTCAATGTTATTCCTATTGCAAAACAATGTGAACCAATGCACACAGGCTGACCCGCTGTCAAGATAAAAGTCCAAATCCGAACAGATTAGAGGTTGAACAGGGTCCAGGAACAAGTGCAGTTTTTGAGTAATTTCCCGCGAGCTTGTGCAGACTTGCAGTTTAGTCATTCGTCCTTCTGGAACTAAACGATTGCGGCCCGATGCCTCGTGGCCTGTGAAGACAGGTTCCTCATGAAGCACGCCGTTTGCAGAGTGATGCATCAGCCCAGCCTGGGTCGTTAGCACACTAAGCAAGCCATTTTTCCTCCGAGAAACGTCTGTTTCATGTGACATTGCCAGACTAGTCTGTCTGCTCGATGAGGCAAGATTTAACGGCCGGGACTGAGGCAGGGGTTTCCAAAAAAAAAAAAAAACGGCCGCTCCGGCAGCGTGTGATTCAACAGTACTTGCAACTCTTTCATAATGTTTGTATGTATTTTTCATGCACAGTGATGCTAGTGTTTGGATACCTACTTCATTACGTCCATCTGCTGCAGCCCTTTGGTGGGCAGAAGGTCATTTGTGATTTGTCTAAGTGAAAGACACATAAGGGGATATTGTAAAGACATAAATCCCCCCACTATCTTGTATTATGACCGTGTGAAAGCGTTCGCTAGCCCATTGCTTTACGTCGCACATGTGTTATTCTATTTCTGTGTGTGTCTCTGTGTCGTGGAACATAATCCACAAATACACACAGATTTCAATCTACTGTACATCCTTGCACGGAATATGACTTGTGCATCCACCAGTCAGTCATTTGTGCATTTGGCAACAAAAGTGGGACAGCATGCAATATATTTGAGGTGTGCACATGGGGGAAAAAAAACCCAAAACATGAATAATTCTATTTCAACATTTTCCATACAAGTACAACAATGAGTCTCACACACACAATAAAACTAAAATAAAGTAAAATTATTCCAACAACATGCATACTAGGTTAATTGGCGACTCCAAATTGTCCATAGGTATGAATGTGAGTGTGAATGGTTGTTTGTCTATAAGTGCCCTGTGATTGGCTGGCCACCAGTCCAGGGTGTACCCCGCCTCTCGCCTGAAGACAGCTGGGATAGGCTCCAGCATGCCCTTGACCCTCGTGAGGATAAGCAGTAGAAAATGAATGAATGAATGAATGTGCACTTGCGGGAAGGGGGGGGGGGGGGGGGGGGGGAAACTGGACTAATTCTATTTCAACATTTTCCATACAAAGTACAACAATGTGTCTACACACAATAAAACTAAAATAAAGCAAAATTATTCCAACAACATGCATGCTAGGTTAATTGGCGACTCCAAATTGTCCATAGGTATGAATGTGAGTGTGAATGGTTGTTTGTCTATATGTGCCCTGTGATTGGCTGGCCACCACCTTTTCCATGCCACAGCATAACTTTTACTTTTGAGGCGTATTTTATCAAAAAGATTTGGGTTTAACTTTTAATCGGGGAGGTTCCGCTGTACAGTATATATATGTATGTGGGGGGGTTAATACACGTTGCTCATTTAAATGTGCTTTAAATGAGAAATATGGGAACGGGCATGCCTTTGTTGAATATTATGGGTCATTACATTTATCGCATATACTTCCTGCTTAACTGAGCCTTTGACAATGATCTGCTATTATTATATGCTTTTATATATTTCCTTCAACAATCTCTACTTGAGGAGTTCTCCTGACCCGCTCAGTCACACACATCCCCCCCCCACCCACCGCCCTAACGTAACATTCCTCCCGCATCTACGCACTAACGGCATGCAGCAGCATTTCATATGAGCAGTTTGTCTGCTCCAATTAAAGTCCACTTAGTTCTGCTTAACTAAATCGTGACCTGCTGCATTGCTGCACTTTTACGGCCTTCTGCTTTCCGACGAGGTGGATATTAGTTCACTGGAATGTAAATTTACCTTCAGGTTTTTTTTTTTTTTTGCTTTGTTTTGTGTAATCACTTCCAGCCTCGCCTGATCTCCGCAACGTACTGCCTATATAAGCTCCTTTGGACCTAATTATGTTGTTTTGCATTATTCAGAAAGGACGGCAAAACACATATTAGCTTAGCGGCTAATGAAGATATTTTCAACTCTAACCGAAACAACGGTTAAATAAGGCGGCCCTTCTGTTCTGTATGCTTTCATCTGCTGTAGTAGCTCGTCGTCTTCCCACTCATTAGTAGTCGTTGTCGACGGCGTAGAAGTAGAAAGGCGACAACAAGCCCTGAGTGGAATCGAGACTGTGATGCATGTCTACACGTGGGGCTCATATCTTTCACTTATTGCTAGCTAAAAGGATAAAAGGGGAGAGAGAACCCAGCGTGTTGACAAGTGGGGCTGCAACCAGGCCTTAAGGCACTCATAAAAACCACATGAAGCAATTTCAGTAGAAATTGCGAATTGTGAATGCTGAAGCTCAACATTCATTCATTCATTCATTCATTCACCCTGGACTGGTGGCCAGCCAATCACAGGGCACATATAGACAAACAACCATTCACACTCACATTCATACCTATGGACAATTTGGAGTCGCCAATTAACCTAGCATGCATGTTGTTGGAATAATTTTACTTTATTTTAGTTTTATTGTGTGTGTGAAAGACTCATTGTTGTACTTGTATGGAAAATGTTGAAATAGAATTATTCATGTTTTGTTTTTTTTTCCCCCAAGTGCACACCTCCAACATATTGCATGCTGTCCCACTTTTGGTAGAATAATTTTACTCCATTTTAGTTTTATTGTGTGCAAGATTCATCGTTCCCCACAAGTGCACATTCATTCATTCATTCATTCATTCATTTTCTACCGCTTATCCTCACAAGGGTCATGGGTATGCTGGAGCCTATCCCAGCTGACAAACAAGCATTCACACTCACATTCATACCTATGGTCAATTTGGAGTCAACAATTAACCTAGCATGTTTTTGGAATGTGGGAGGAAACAGGAGTACCCGGAGAAAACCCACGCATGCACGGGGAGAACATGCAAACTTCACACAGAAACGGCCGAGGGTGGAATTGAACTCGAGTCTCCTAGCTGTGAGGCCTGCGTGCTAACCACTAGGTCACCGTGCAGCCTATGATTATGGTTTATTTGTCTTATTATGCCTACTATATCATGTAATACCAGTGTAAAAGGTGACTATAGGGGTGCTATTTCATTTTTTGAGTGCTCTAATGTTAAAACCCATATGGTTTTCTGTGCTCTAACTATGAAAATATTCCATTTCTAAATTATCGGTAGGGTCTGGAACCAATTAACCGCTATAGCGCTCTGACACGGTTACCTTCTGATGATACATTTTTGTAATTAGACCATTGAAAACCTGTTTATGACCTTCTAAAAAAATATATTTTTAACATTATTAGAGCCCTCTAGACATGAAAAACCCTATAGTCACCTTTACACTCCTATTACCCAATTTTGTAAACATTGTAAGATATAATATAGACTGATTGGGATAATATGGATGCATTGGGATATTCGGTCCCCTAATGTATGTCAGTAGTGGTCAAGTCACATGTGCTCTAATTCCCGTATATGGCGCATATGGCACATGCATAATACGCGAGAGGTCATTCTCACTGAATTTCTGCTTATAAAATTCAGTGGTGGCATGCAATCGCAAATTCCACCCGCACAAATGCTCCACGCTGACATTTTTTGCGGAAGAAATAAAGGCAAGACACGTTAGCATGTGCTTGCACACGCGTGTGCTTGCTGCATGCATGATTGCACGTGAGCATAGGAAGCGTCTGTCCTTTTAATTGGAAAGACGTGCGGCACGGACAACTTATTTATTCAAATGTAAGACCTTCAATATTTGATTTACTGTGCCGAGGCTTCCTGGAAAAGCGAGGTGAAGGGAAGTGGCTTCAATATTTTATCAAATGAAGGTAACTCATACTTGACTCTCAAGATGATGCTGAGAGACTGATCGCCATCCCAAAAAAAAAAATCTCAGAGGAAGACTTTAAAATCTATTTTCAGCAGGAAGGCTCGGGATCTCAAAATTCTGATCAAATATAGCAAATTATTTCAGGTAATTTCAACTCACAGTTAAGTTTCTCCAACTTAAAAGATCAAGTTCACTTGACTTATCGCTTTGTTTTGGGAACTTTCTTCATTAGGTCAAATAAAGAAATATTTTTGTTGTATCAACAATAGAACTCAATTAAATTCAACTCACAATTAAATTGAAATTAATTGAAATAATTTGTTAACCTGATTTGAAAATCGAGATTACTTGATTTACATTGTACATTTAAATTTGAGGTCGAAATGTAATCATGCAAAATCTCAAATCTAAATTGTTGCATTTAAATCAAAGTTTTAAATCTAAATCTAAATGTTAAACATAAGTCTAAAATTATTTACTTATATCTCATCGTTATATATAAATATTCAATTGAAATGCAATTGTTAAAAAGTTCAATCTAAATGTTAAACACGAAAATAAATATTAAATATAATGTCAAATATACGTGCTAAATCTAATTATAAATGTTAACTATAAATCAAAATGTTAAATGTTAAATCTAAATATGTTTAATGTAAATATCAAATTTAAATAAAAAATTTTAAATAAAAAATTTAAATGTTAAATGTAAAATATTAATGTAAATAGCAACTCTGTTAAATGTGAAAATAAATGCGAAATATAAATATAAATGTTAAATTATATAATATTATATTATATATTATATAATTATATATTTGAATGGTTGTTTGTCTATATGTGCCCTGTGATTGGCTGGCGACCAGTCTAGGGTGTACCCCGCCTCTCGCCCATAGACAGCTGGGATAGGCTCCAGCACCCCCCGTGACCCTCGTGAGGAAAAGCGGTAGAAAATGAATGAATGAATGAATGAATAATTATATATTATATGCTAAATCTAAACGTAAAATCTTCATCTAAATGTTAAATCTAAATGTTGAATAGAAATATTAAGTATCCGTGTTAAATATAAAATAAATACTAAATGTTAACTATAAATAAAACATTTTAATACACATCTTAATTGTAAAATGTTCATACGTATAAATGTCAACGTGAAACCTAAATGTTAAATAGAAATGTTGACTATTTGTGTTAAATCTAAATATAAATGTTAATTATATATAAAATGTAAAAATATTAAATGTTAACTATAAATCTAAATTTTAAATACACATCTTCATTGTAAAATATTCATATAAATGTCAACGTGAAACCTAAATGTTAAATAGAAATGTTGACTATTTGTGTTAAATCTAAATCTAAATGTTAAATATATATAAAATGTAAAAATATTAAATGTTAACAATAAATCTAAATTTTAAATACACATCTTCATTGTAAAATATTCATATGAATGTCAACGTGAAACCTAAATAAATATTAAACTATACGTGTTAAATCTATATAATGTGTTTTTATATTTGAATGTTTGATATAAAAACCCAAATGTTAAATTTTAAATGTGTCAATTCAGATTCAACATTTGGAGTTACCATTTAATTTCCACCTCAGATGTAAAAAAAAATGAGCTAAATGGTGAAAAAGTGAGCTTGCTTTTTCACGTCAGATAAAGATTAGATGTGTTTATATGAACCGTTGTTGTAATGAAGCCTCAGAGGTAACATTGCGGGCCGTTTATGCATTACATTTTATGTGATGTTCCTTCTTATGATACGATAATGCTTCACGAGCTGCAGCTTTACACCACAACGGGTCAGCCATTTTCTTCTGATCTTTAAATGAAGAATGGAGTTCATCAAGGGTCGGTGCGGAGGTTGCTTTCATTTCCATTTGAGATCACCCTCCATCCCTCCCTTTTTCCGAGTGTTTTCTCTCAGGAAGAACACTAACCCAAGACTGTATTTATCAGCAGCCGGAGTGTTGACAGAAGGTGCGCTGCGGTGTCTCTATCAGTGCCACACCGCTGATTAACACTCCTTCCTCTTGATTCTTATCTGCGGAGCAAGAGACAAGATCTCCATCTGGCTCCACGAAGTCATACTTATCATTAATTCATCTGCTAGGAGTGAGTTCCCTGAGGTTCCCTGATATCAGGGCTTGTTTTTACCAAAAGCCATGAACCGTGGATGACGACCATTCAGACACAAGGATGCCGAGTCTGGATATGACTTTAAATCTTTGATGAGGGTACGCCTACCCTGGACTACGTATTTCCACGTCATTTATGATTAGATGTCGTTTTTAAGACCGAACACATTAAAGGTACAGGCAAGCTGTATTTTATTTGATGACTGGATAATCCACCATTTTGCCAATAAGATGATTTATTGCCTCCCTCGCACAAACGTCTGGTAATCTAACCTGCGTCAACGCTGAGAAGCATTCGTTTTAACGGTAGAAAATGAATGAGTCAATGAATGTGCACTTGGGGGAGGGAGGGGGGGCGTACAACAATGAATCTCGCACACAATAAAACTAAAATAAAGTAAAATTATTCCAACAACATGCATGCTAGGTTAATTGGTGACTCCAAATTGTCCATAGGTATGAATGTGAGTGTGAATGGTTGTTTGTCTATATGTGCCCTGTGATTGGCTGGCCACCAGTCCAGGGTGTACCCCCAAGACAGCTGGGATAGGCCCCAGCACCCCCGCAACCCTTGTGAGGATAAGCGGTAGAAAATGAATGAATGAATGTAACCTAAACCAGGCTGCACGGTGGACGAGCGGTCAGTGCGCAGGCCTCACAGCTATGAGACCTGAGTTCAACTCCACTTGTGGAGTTTGCACGTTCTCCGGGTTTTCTCCGGGTATTCCGGTTTCCTCCCACAAATCCAAAAACATGCTAGGATAATTAGCAACTCCCAATCTGTCCATAGGTATGAATGTGAGTGTGAATGGTTGTTTGTCTATATGTGCCCTGTGATTGGCTGGCCACCAGTCCAGGGTGTACCCCGCCTCTCGCCCTGAAGACAGCTGGGATAGGCTCCAGTATGCCCACGCGACCCTCGTGAGGATAAGCAGTAGAAAATGAATGAATGAATGAATTATTAGTCGAAACATATCCATATTTAAGCACATTTTATGGATATTTTTGTCTAAATTAAGCATTTTGAAGGCTAAAAATGACTAAATGAAGTGAAGAATAAATACAGGGCATTCAGAAGATGCATTCAAAGACGCTGTATGTGATATTCTACACTAGTCATGAGGTGTCAGTAATGTTACATTGAGATGAGACAATAGCCATTGCAGGAAGCATGAAAAGAAAATAAATGTCACTGTCAACACTGTCCCCTTTCTTCAGGTCTATGGACACTTTTTTTTAGGGGAAGCATTAATGTACCCTCTATCCGCTCTGTCTGCAAGTAATGTGCAAATATATCAATAAGTGCAACTCACTTATTTACTGCAGAAAAACTGCCTATAAAGCTGAAGTGTCCAGAGAAAACTAACATGAGCGTGTGTGTGTTTATTTTTCTAGCCTCAAATTGACCTGGCAGATTCTACTGTACATCAGAGCATTCGTCAAAAAAAAAAAAAAAAAATCAAAATCTTTGCTCTTCGCTTCATGTTTTTCTTTATATCCGTTCACCTGCCCCCGTTCTCTGCACAATTCTTTGCTCTCCTTGCGATAAGAAGCGGGCCGGGGCTGCGCTTCAATGGTTTAACTCCCCTGCTATGCAGCTCGAATGTGAATGGCATGCAAAAGAAGGGTGCAGACAAGTCAAATGGGCGTTTATATTGTTGCCGCTAGCAGCATCTATGACATCTAAAAGGTCGTTAAATGTCTCAGTTCAGGGATGTTGAGAATGTGCTGTGATAAAAAAAAAAGGCTAAAGTCCTGATTCAGATAATTTGTAAGACTTTAAAGCAAATGGATGAAAATGATACGCGGTCTTGGTGCAAATCCAATGCAGAGTAGATTTGTGTTTGAGGTTTCATCTTTCATCAGACTCCATTCTCCTTAAAAGCAGGGAGGGACGCTCTCACCTTGGATCATTACTATTTAAATAGCAGAATCAGCAAGTAGGAAAAAGTTTTTTGCGTGTCTGTCTAAAAAAAAGAAAAAAAGAAAATACTTCAGAGCATGAATGTTTAATTCTGCTTGCGGTTGACTGCTTCTTAAGCCAAAAATGTCTTGGTGTAGAAATGAAAAAAAAAAAAAGTGGTTGTATCTGTTAGATGCGCCTGTGATCAAATTTGAAAAATTGCAAAATTATGGAAGAAACTATGATTTCATGATGAAATGGGAAATGTGCATTTGAATATGTTGCTTGACTTTGGCTCTATTGTCTTTTGCATTATCCTTTTCCTGGTTAGATTTTGTATATATGTATGTTATATGTTTTTTTTTGTTTATGTTTTTTTTAAAGATTTTTTTCTATATTTATAGTATGTTTTTTGTTTATGTTTTTTTTAGATTTGTTTTCTATATTTATAATATATATTTTTTGTTTGTTTTTTTAGATTTTTTTCTATATTTTTATAATATGTTTTTGTTTGTTTTTTAAATTTTGTCTGTTTTTATAGTATATGTTATTTGTTTATGTTTTTTTATATTTTTTTCTATATTTATAGTATATTTTCTCTGTTTATGTTTTTTATAATTTTTTCCTATATTTATAATGTATGGTTTTTTGTTTATGTTTTTTAGATTTATTTCCTATATTTATAGTATATGTTTTTTGTTTGTTTTTTTTATTTTTTTTTATTATAATAGTATATGTTTTTTGTTGATGTTTTGTTATAAGTTTGTTCTATATTTATGGTATGTTTTTTTTTAGATTTTTTTTTGTTTTTATAGTACATGTTTTTTGTTAGTTTTTTTTAGAATTATTTTCTATATTTTTAGTATATGTTTTTGGTTTATGGTTTTTTAGAAATTTTTTTCTATATTTATAATATATGTTTTTTGTTTGTTTTTAAAATTGTTTTTCTATTTTCATAGTATGTTTTTTGTTTATGTTTATTTTTATTCTGTATTTATAGTATATGTTTTTTTTAGAATATTTTCTATATTTCTAGTATATGTTTTTCTGAATTTTGTTTCTATTTTTATAGTATAATTTTTTGTTTATGTTTTTTTATAATTTTTTCTATATTTATAGTATATATTTTTTGTGGGTTTTTTTAGATTTTTTTTCTATATTTACAGTATATGTTTTTTTTGATCATTTTTCTCTATATTTATAGTAGGAGGTAGATCTTTGGTACTTGGTCCTTTCAAAAAGTGTGAGCACTCCTGATCTACACTTACGATATGACTCATGGAAGAATACTTTCAGTGCACACAGCGCACAAGCTTAAGTTTCACTTTCTAGAGGGGTGTAGCAACCTATCTATCTGCTCTGTGTACTTTCATTCTGGGCTCATTTCCTCCATCCCCCTTAGTGACGCTAAGAGACCAGCACTGTAACCAAATATATTACTCTTATTTTTGTTGTTGTTGTTGTTGTGTGATTATTGACTGACAGCAAATTCAAAGAACCAGGAAGAAAGGCGAAAGAAATCGATACCTTTCATAATCAACATTCCCTGGAAGGTAAGTCCCTGCAAAGCGACTCTATTATAGATTCATGTCACTCTCCCACCCCACACGCACACACACACACACACACACACAGTGATTTATCCATTTTCACCCTGAGTCATGAGACCAAGGAGAGGTAAGCACCTAACATCAAGTCATAAAATTGAGAGCTGACTTTTACCAGCTACATTTACTTTGAGCAGAAGTGCTGAAGCTGCAAGATAATGCTATGATGTATTCCACAATTCATGCCCACAGCATTATTTTATTCCGCAGACTACTTTGCATACACCAGACCTGCTAGGTTGCTGTGCAGCATTGCAATAAAAAAGGTACATCGGCATGTTTGGAGTGGGGGGGGGTTTATTCTTAATCGTCATGTCGGTAAAATGATATTAAATTCCTACTCCTCTACCGCACAGACAAGGAATATAACACGAGCAGAAAAGGATGGCATTAAAACTGGATTTAAAAACAGCACACTACTGTAATTTTATTCCACCCTGGAGAACCTATTTTTCAAAATTATATAATACTGTAAAGCAGGGGGAAAAATAGCTCGGGGTGCAATCTCTTCCAAGGGCTCAAAGTGCTTGGAGGGAGATAAAGGAACATGAATACAATACTTGTGCTGCCACTCTCACCTCGGAAAATGTCTTAATAGACAAAGAAATTACATTTACTCTACAAAGAATCACTAAAATTGAGCATTTTTTAGAATTTTTGAAAACCAACATAAGCCACGTTTACATGGACCTAAATATTCCAATTCCATTCGGGTTATTTGCTCAAACGGAAAAAAATCCAGCCTTTGTATACATCTCATTCCGAAAGAAAAGTGCCAATCGGAATGAATATATAATCGGATTCCCAGGGGTGGAATATTCCTTTCTACAATCCGATTGAGGTATCTTGTACCCGCTCAATCGGAAAGTTGTCAGACTGCGTTCTTCTTCGTGGTGTTTTTCTTCTTCTGTTGTTTATTGGCAGTTGGCAAGCAGCTTTGGTGTGCATTAGCGCCATCTGTGGAACAGAATCTAAACCCTTCTATACGCCATTCACAAGTCCAAATCTCTGTTCCACATTCTGACCCGGACTCACACTTTGTCCACCTATGACAGATATTGTACAGCAGGTATTTTTTTCTGGGTACATGATACCATACAGCATCCATACCAAACTAACATTAAACTTTCATATCAAGGCGGGGGCCTCAAACTAGTGTCCTGCGGGCCACATTTGGCCCGCGGGCCGCGTGTTTGAGGCCCCCGGCTTGATATGAAAGTTTAATGTTAGTGCGGCCCCACGCAAGTTTGATATGGATGCTGTATGGTATCATGTACCCAGAAAAAAATATTACGTTTGATTAATGTTCATGTTAAAGGTTAAATAACTGTTAATAGTTATCCTCCCTATCCGTGTGGAAGTGGTAAGTTTTTGACTAAAGGAAATAACTTGGAGGCTACCGTTTAGGTCGCTAGCTCTCAAGTTTGCGAGTTAGCATGTGTCTCAAGACCCTGCAGTTGCGGAATATGTTGTAAATAAAAAAAGTATAAATGTGTTTTGTCATGTGTACAGGGCTCTAATAATGCTTTGTTAATTTTAATCTGAAAAAAATAATTTGTCTACCCACCAACTATATGTGGTTTCTTAATTTTTAATTATTTGCCGTTTTATTATTATTATTTATTACTGATTGATTGATTTTCTTTATTCTTGATCTTATTTTGTGTAGAAAAATAAAAATGAAGTTATTTGAGAACAGTGGAATGTTTTATCAGAGCTTTTCTTGTAGAAAATCGGAAACAATGCAAAGTTTATTCATTTTTCTGTTTTTAATAAATGCGTTTTTTTGTTGTTTTTTTTAAAACAGCCTCGCCCAGACCCTAGCTCCAGTGGCCCCCAGGTAAATTGAGTTTGAGACCCCTGATGTATACCATTGCTTTTGGAAAGGTCATTCGGAATGACCAAAACTCCTCATGTAAACGTGGCTATAGTGTAACAGATGTGAGTGGATATTTGTTTATACTGTAAAATCTATTTGTTTTCCATTCCTTGGTCTCGGGATTTGGAAAAAAATGGACTTATAAACGTGAAAATAAAATGGATTTCATAGGGCCCCTAAAGCACAAGTCAAGCACGTCGGAAAACAGCACCCTGAGGCGCACACAGCTCCAAGTAATAACCACAGCATCATGCAAATGTGTGTACTTTGCATCGCTCTGAGCTAACTAGTTTAATATCCCGCAGGGAGCATTTTTCGGAGGCGAAGATTCGAACTCACTTTGTTTGATTGTTGTGGTTTGTCGGTGCGGTCAATACCCGTTGGCCTTCCGTAGTCTGATGAAAAATCCTCATATCCATTGATTTCTGGCCTGATGTCAGCGCTTGTCACTGTAATGTAGCAACGTGTTATATGATCGGGAGACCACAGGGCGTTTTACTTTGAAGATCTCGATTTTATGTCAGTCGAGCGGCTGATTGTGCCGCGTAGATTGATGCGGCGTCCGAACACGAACGGAGTCATTTGAAGTAGAGCATAACGAAGTACCGCTTATACTGTACTACAGGGGTCTCAAACTCAATTTACCTGGGGGCCACTGGAGCTAGGGTCTGGGCAAGGCTGGGCCGCATCAGGTTTTCCAAAAAAAAAAACACATTTATTAAAAACAGAAAAATATACAATATTTTTCAGTGCTTTGGTTCCGATTTTCTACAATAAAAGCTCTGATAAAACATTCCACTGTTCTCAAATATCTTAATTTTTATTTTTCTGCACAAAATAAGATGAAAAAAAATAAATCAAGAATAAAGAAAATCAATCAATCAGTAATAAATAAATATAATAATAATAATAAAACGGCAAATAATAAAAACTTAAGAAACCACATATAGTTGGTGGGTAGACAAATTATTTTTTTCAGATTAAAATAAACAAAGCATTATTAGAGCCCTGTCGACATGACAAAACTCGACTATAGTCACATTTATACTTTTTTTTATTTACAACATATTGCGCAACTGCAGGGTCTTGAGACGCATGCTAACTCGCAAACTAGAGAGCTAGCGACCTAAATGGTAGCCTTCAAGTTATTTCTTTTAAACTTAAAATAGCCAAAAACTTACCACTTCCACACGGATAGGGAGAACAACTATTAACAGTTAATTAACCTTTAATATGAACATTAATCAAACTTAGTATTTTTTTCTGGGTACATGATAATGATTAACCTAGCATGCATGTTGTTGGAATCATTTTACTTTATTTTAGTTTTATTGTGTGCGAGATTCATTGTTGTACGCCCCCCCCTCACCAAGTGCACATTCATTGACTCATTCATTTTCTACCGCTTATCCTCACAAGGGTCATGGGTATGCTGGAGCCTATCCCAGCTGACAAACAACCATTCACACTCACATTCATACCTATGGACAATTTGGAGTCGCCAATTAACCTAGCATTCATGTTGTTGGAATAATTTTACTTTATTTTAGTTTTATTGTGTGCAAGATTCATCGTTGTATGCCCCCCCCCCCCCCCACCCACCCCAAGTGCCACGTGTTTGAAACCCCTACTGTACAATATCTGTCATAGGTGGACAAGGTGTGAGTCCGGGTCAACATATGGAACAGAGATTTGAAATCGGGATTCTATGACTGCCAGTGTGGGAGAAGCAGAACATCTGTAGAGTTGATCCTTTCGCATTTGACATGAGTGACACCCGTCACTAATAGGATTTGCCCAACAACCACTACTAATGGTGCAATCTGACACTGCCAAAAAGAGGACTCGGATACCGCCATAAAACAAACTCATATGTCTTGAGTACTTGGACCGCTCAGTGTTATCCAAGAACCAGTGGGCTGCTGTTCCGTCTGATTGCAAAGCACTTGCACTCGGACCTCTGAGATTTTAACCTATGGTGACAATTCAGCCCCGCTTCAGACGATGAATCCAAGCGTGAAGATGATTTGGAAAAAGTCAAATGCTGACAGTCGTAGGATGACTGGGTGCTTGGGTGCTGCTTCCGATTCGGAAAAAAGGAAGGGGTCGGTGCTGCGAGCGAGTCGACCGCGTATGGGCTCGGCGCTGATGCCAAGCGCCCTCGGGTGCTGTTGTGAGTCAGGTTTTCTGTCGCAACGCATTGGCTACAACACAAGACATGCTCCAGGGAGTCCATGTCGGAACCTCTCTGCCCGTTGTGTGTATGTGTATGTGTGTATTTTAGTGTATAAATGTCATGTGTCCCGCAAAACTACAAGCTATTGAAAAAAAAGATTTCAAGATGTCGGAAATATTCACCGTATTTTGCAGGAAAAAATACATTCTCAGGCTGCACGGTGGACGAGTGTTTAGCGCGTAGACCTCACAGCTAGGAGACCCGGGTTCAATTCCACCCTCATCTATCTCTACGTGGGTTTTCTCCGGGTATCATCTAATCAGTCATTTCGATGTCTGTCAATCAATCCCTCCATACATCAATTCATCCATACATCCGTCCCACCATGCAATCATACATCCAACCAAGTATCCATCCTCCATTAATTCTGTCCATTGGCACATCCATCCATCCATCCATCCATCCATCGACCTTTTCATCCGTCCGTCCATTGGACCGTTCATCCATCTATCCAGGCAATCATCCATCCAATCAAGTATCCAGTCTTCATTCACTCGTTCGTCCATCAATCCTGTCCATTGACGCGTCCATCCATCCATCCATCCATCCATCCATGCAATCATCCATCCATTGGACCGTTCATCCATCTATCCAGGCAATCATCCATCCATTGGACCGTTCATCCATCTATCCAGGCAATCATCCATCCATTGGACCGTTCATCCATCTATCCAGGCAATCATCCATCCATTGGACCGTTCATCCATCTATCCAGGCAATCATCCATCCAATCGAGTATCCAGCCTTCATTCACTCATTCGTCCATCAATCCTGTCCATTGGGATGTCCATCCATCCATCCGTCCATCCATCAGTCCATGCAATCATCCATCCGTTGGACCGCTCATCCATCTATCCAGGCAATCATCCATCCAATCGAGTATCCATCCTCCATTCACTCATTCATCCATCAATCCTGTCCATTGGCACATCCATCCATCCATCAGTCCATGCAATCATCCATCCATTGGACCATTCATCCATCTATCCAGGCAATCATCCATCCATTGGACCATTCATCCATCTATCCAGGCAATCATTCATCCAATCGAGTATCCAGCCTTCATTCACTCATTCATCCATCAATCCTGTCCATTGGCACATCCATCCATCCATCCATCCACCCATTGATCCATCAGTCAATCATCCAGCCATCCTACCACTCATCTATCCATCCATAAATCCATTGCTCCGTTCATCCATCTATCCAGGAAGTCACCCCGCCATCCAACCATTCAATCAGTCACATCAATGAATCCATCCCTCCATACATCAGTTCATCAATACATCCATCTAACCATGCCATCATCCATCCAATCATCCACTCTGCATTCCCTCATCCATCGGGCCAATAAGGTAAAGGTGTTGCGTGATTTTCAATTCGACTTTCCATCTTCTTTTCCATCATAGTTCCACATCATTTTCACCCTTTGTTCTTAATGAATTAGGAATTATGGCTAATTACCACTTAAATAAGTCATGTCCAGTCTTACAACATTTTACCCAACAAAATGTGAGAACAAGGCTTTGAATCTCTCACATAATCGTTCCATGCTCTCCATCCTCTGACTGCTCGTCATTGTGAAGCACTCATGCACTAAATTGCCTCTCAAGAAATCTTAAAGATGCAGAAGAGACTCTGGAAGGGGTGTTAATATTCTACTGGAACCCCGATGTTCCTTTCATGGCTCCCACTCTTGAGTTGGATTGACTGTATATTCCCACTTACAGCACAGTACTCGTACCGGGGGGCCACATTACACAGTACGTACAGTATACTACAGACTACTATAACTTCCACAATCCACCCATCCGTTCCTTCAATCATTTAGACCAGGCATGTCTAACCTACTGATGTTTTTTTTTGTTTTTTTTAGCATATTCTAAAAATAGAATTCAACAAGAAAATAAAAAAATATTTATTTCACAAAAACTTCATCAAAATAGTATTTTTTACGGAATAATGTCATAATATTCAAAGGGAAAATAACATCATTTTAGGAGCCTAAAGTTGAAATATTATACAAAATGTAACTTTTCAAAAATTAAACTGGGAGAAAAAGCTAGAATATTATGGGGAAAGGGTCAAATATTATGAATAATAATGATAATCTCACAAGAAGAAAGTTGAAATAGTTTGAAAAAAAACAGGCCTTAATTTAGGAGCATAAAGTTGAAATATTATACAAAATTAAATTTTTGAAAAATTACGCTGGGAGAAAAAGCTAGAAAATTATGAGGAAAATGTCAAATATTATGAATAATAATAATAATAATCTTACAAGAAGAAAGTTGAAATAATTTGAAAAAACGCCTTAATTTTATGAGAATAAAATCAAAATATTACGACAAAAAAGTCTTACCCATAATAATTCTGATGAATATTATGAGGAAACATGTAATTTTAATAGCATATTAAAGAAATTTTTTAAGAATTAATTTGGGGGGAATAAAGTCAAAATATTACGACAAAAAAGTCTTACCCATAATAATTATGAATATTATGAGGAAACATTATGTAATTTTAATCGCATATTAAAGAAAGTTTTTAAGAATTATTTTGGGGGGTAAAAGGTTTTATATTATGATAATAGGTTGAAAAAAACAGGCCTTAATTTCATGAAAATAAAGTCAAAATATTACAACAAAAAATTCGGACTCATAATAATTATGAATATTATGAGGAAACATTATGTAATTTTAATAGCATATTAAAGAAAAATTTTAAGAATTAATTTGGGGGGAATAAAGTCAAAATATTACGACAAAAAAGTCTTACCCATAATAATTATGAATATTATGAAGAAGCATGGACTTTTAATAGCATATTAAAGAAAGTTTTTAAGAATTATTTTGGGGGGGAAGGTTTTATATTATGATAATAGGTTGAAAAAAACAGGCCTTAATTTCATGAAAATAAAGTCAAAATATTACAACAAAAATTTTTACTCATAATAATTATGAATATTATGAGGAAACATTATGTAATTTTAATAGCATATTAAAGAACATTTTTAAGAATTATTTTGGGGGAAATAAAGTCAAAATATTACGACAAAAAGTCTTACCCATAATAATTATGATGAATATTATGAGGAAACATTATGTAATTTTAATAGCATATTAAAGAAAAGTTTTTAAGAATTAGTTTGGGGGGAAAAAGGCTTTATATTATGATAATAAAGTTTAAATATTTCGGGAATAAATACATAATTTACAAGAAGAAAGAAATAGAAATAGATGGAAAATAAATAAAACGCTATTTGACAGGGCTGATGCAGTTTTTTCTTGAAATATACCTCACGTCTTAGCATGTGTAGCTTCACAAAATATCCGAGGGGCAAAGTTGCATCCTTTCATTTTTTCACTTTGCGGTCCTGGCTGGATAAAGTTTGCACCGCATCGGGCGAGATGGATGAAAAACTGAATGGAAGCTGATATCCATTACAGTTAGCATTGGCTGTGGAAATGTAATACACATCACATGAAAAATCCCATTTATTTTCACTAATCACACAAATGAGGTCAATCCATCATAAAAAAAAACAGCGAAAAAGAAAATGTTGAGAGCTGAACGATGATATCACATGAAACCATAATCTACTTCTTCTAGTTTTCCCATCTAGCGGCGAGCCCTGTGAGAGAGAGAGAGCTTGGAACATTATTGTTCGTGAACACGCTCGCCACATACGCACACTTCCCTTTAATCACCGGGAAAAAGAACCCGAAACCTTTACGACGCCCCTTCAATGCCCGGAACGATCATAATTAGGATTTTCTGAGTCATATGACTTTTCTTTTCCTTTTTCTCTGCCCTCTTGTTCCTTCATCTGCTGTCTTAACAATGTGTGTTTTTTTTCTAGAAGTGAGGTAATTACTGATTATACACACACACACACACACACACACACATACGTGTGCTCTCTCACACACCAGAGGCCTTCATGGAGGACTAGAGCACATTAGAAATTTATAGGGGTACTCAGAGAGGTTATGCCTCCCTGCAATTTTAATGTTCTGTATCTTTGCAGCTACAAGCGGTGGACATATACATCATATACGGTCTGGTAGCATAGACGGGGTTAAAGGTGCCTTGCGATGATGGGATGTATAGCGTATATTCTCACACCTGTGGTGATGCATATCCGAGTCCGCTCGGTGATATTCTGAAAGCTGCAGTTTGATTCCAACATTGATTAGCCGATCGTTCTATAAAGTGATGTCGTTTTCACGGTTATTATTTCATATCTGTAGCTGGGTTTTTTTTCAATTTCTGCTGTTTTTTTTTTATTTACCAACTATTTCAACATCAACTTCTCATAATTATGACTTTATTCTTGTAACATTGCACCCCCCCCACAAAAAACACTTTATTCGTTGTTTTGTTTGTTTCTCATAATATTACAACATATTTTTCTTTAATATTTCAAGTTTATTTATAATTTGTCATTTATAATTAAATTATATATATAAATTAAATTATAATATATACAATAATTAATAATATATACTATTATAATATATATATAATAATAATATAATAATCATTATTATTATTATTATTGACTTCATTCTCATAATATTTTTCACAAAATGTTCCTTATTCATTGTTTTATTTCTTTCTCAATTACAAATGTATTTTTTCTTTAATATTTCAACTTTATGCCACTAAAATAATGCTATTTTAGGTTACAAGTTTATTTTCCTAAAATTATTTTTTCCCCATTAGATAACATTTTACTTGTAATATTTTTACTTTGTCATATAATTACAGCTGGGGTTTTTTTTCCATTTCTGCTGTTTTTTTTTATTTAAGAACTATTTCAACATCAACTTCTCATAATTATGACTTTTGACTTTATTCTTGTAACATTGCAACCCCCCCCCCCCCCAAAAAAAAAAACACTTTATTCATTGTTTTGTTTGTTTCTCATAATATTACAACTTTTTTGCAACATATTTTTCTTTAATATTTCAAGTTTATTGTTTGGAAAATTGCGATTTTTTGTTGCACTAAGAATGACTTTTTTTTTTTTTTTTTTTTACAAATTTTCCAACTATTAATTATATATTTACTATTTATTTTGTTCAGTTTCAGTCCTGATTGTAAGCACATGATAAGTGATGGCATATGTCTTCAACCGACAAGAAGAGTCCAGTTGCCTCGATTCACCTTTCTACAGACTATAGGGGTGTTATTTCATGTCTGGAGGGCTCTAATCTATGTTGAAAACCCTATTTAGAAGGACATAAACAGGAAAATATTCCATTTAAAAATAAAGGAATCCTGTAGTTTGTGGAAATTCACTTATCACAATTGGGTCAGGAACCAATCACCTTCGATAAAGGAAGGATTACTGGATATACAAATTGGAAAAGATGTCTAAAATGTCTTGTTTTCACCTTAGTGCATCCATCCGCTTTGCTTGACTATCCAGACAGTGACGTCAGCTTGGGATTGATGAAGCGCTATCAGTCTCTGCTGTCACTTGGCAAACCTGAAGTGATGATACGCGTAAAAGCAACATATACGGTCTGCTAGCATAGACGGGTTAAAGGTGCCTTGCGATGATGGGATGTATAGCGTATTCTCACACCTGTGATGATGCATCCGAGTCCGCTCGGTGATATTCTGAAAGCTGCGGTTTGATTCCAATGATTCCAACATTGATTAGCCGATCTTGCTATAATAGTGATGTCGTTTTCACGGTTTCACACAAACCGGAGACATTTATTTTTTTTTAGAGCGAGTCTGTCCCGAGTACCTTCATGCTGCACTAAGTAGACAACAAGGTCGTAGGGCCGCGGCGAGCTGTCAGCTGGGGGTTGGTAGCGTGATGAGCTCCAAGTGGAGCATGACAGGCCTGGCGGTGGACAGACCCTCCTGGGGAGGTCAGCTCTCCAAGCTAGGGGTAAAGAGGTAAAGGTTAGTCATGATGAAACATGCAGAAGCTCATTTGGGGTTTCGGGTCATGTGATTCGAACACACGGCGGGAAGTTTTTGCAGCCAGGGTCACATAGTGAAACATGAAAGGATGCAAAGGACCACTTTGATACAGTATTTTGTATGGATGAAAAAGTATGTTATTAATATCAACTTTGGTCTGTGCTCTTTTTACCCCATTTTTGCTGGGGTTTTTTTCAAAATATTTCCACTTTTTTCTTAAATACTTAAATAATTTTCATAAATTTTCTTTCCCAGTCCAAGGTGTACCCCACTTCTCGCTCAAAATCAGCTGGGATAGGTTCCAGCATGCCCATGCAGCACTAATGAGGGTAAGGGGCATAGAAAATGGATGGATGGATGGATGGAATTTTCTTAATAATATATATAATATTATTTTTATTATTATTATTATTAATATTATTATTATATATAAATTATAAGATATTATAATTAAATTATCATTCAATATTTTTTACAAAATTTTCCTTATTCACTGTTTTATTTCTTTCTCAATTACAAATGTATTTTTTTTTATATTTCAATTTTATGCCACTAAAATAATGCTATTTTTCCTGACAGTATGTTACAAGTTTATTTTCCTAAAATTATGACTTTTTCCCCATAATTATGACTTTTTTTCCCCATTAGATAACATTTTACTTGTAATATTTTTACTTTATTGTCGTATAATTACAGCTGTTTTTTTTAATTTGCCGACTATTTCAACATCAACTTCTCGTAATTATGACTTTGTTCTGAAGATATTTTGACTTTATTTTTGTAACATTGCCCCCCCCCCCCAAAAAAAAACACTTTAGTCATTGTTTTGTTTCTCATATTACAACTTTTTTCCAGCATATTTTTTTTTAATATTTCAAGTTTATTCTTTGGAAAATTGCGACTTTTCGTTGCATTAAGAATTACTGTTTGTTTTTTTTTTCTTCAATTTTTCCAACTATTAATTATTTATTTACCATTTATTTTGTTCGGTTTCAGTCCTGATTGTATGATAAGTGATAAGATGATAAGTGATGGCATATGTCTTCAACCAACAAGAAGAGTCCAGTTGCCTCGATTCGCCTTTCTGCAGACTATAGGGGTGTTATTTCATGTCTGGAGGGCTCTAATCTATGTTGAAAACCCTATTTAGAAGGACGTAAACAAGAAAATATTCAATTTAAAAATAGAGGAATCCTATAGTTTGTGGAAATTCACTTATCACAATCGAGTCTGGAACCAATCACCTGCGATAAAGGAAGGATTACTGGATATACAAATCGGAAAAGAAGTCTAAAATGTCTTGTTTTCACCTTAGTGCATCCATCCGCTTTGCTTGACTATCCAGACAGTGACGTCAACTTGGGATTCATGAAGCGCTATCAGTCTCTGCTGTCACTTGGCAAACCTGAAGTGATGATACGCATAAAAGCAAATGAACGTGAAATCAGATCTCTCCTTGCTGAAGTCGTAATAAGAGAGAAAAGGTTGGGGAATTATTCAACTCCCGCATCGCAATTTAATTGACTCTGTCCTTATTTGAAGGAAACCCAATTATAAGAAACATCAAGCATAACGGGATTATTTGAAATAAAAATGAATCATCAGGCAGTGGTTCATATTTCACACAAGTGTATTCACATACAATACGAAAGATACATTTGGTTCATTTCCCCCCCCCCCCCTAAAATGTTGTGTAAATAATGGAGCGTTCGAGGCAGCAGGGGGGGAAAAGAATGGAATTTCTCAAGAAATAGAACGGAGCCTGCATGGGCAGCATGACTCACGCTCACAGGTACGGGAGGTGATCATCCGCACTGCAGGGAAGAAATGCAATAAATTTGGGTGTTACAAAACAAAACTATTCATCCACGCGCACGCTACAAAGCTCATATAAAACCAAATGAAACATTCAGCGCTGTCCTGCGATGCACTACAAACACACAACACAGTGCTTTTGTCTTGTACGTTCATGTTCCACAGGAGCGCATCTCCGAGAACTCCGAGAGATGTGATCCACAATCCCAAAGCACATTCTCAATGCTTGTCACACATGAATTATATCAGGGCCTGTTCCGGGAGGGGAATTGGCTTCCATATTATGTCATACACAATAAACTGCGGACACGGCACACAAACATATTCATGCACGGCGCCGAGTTGAACGTGGTTATGGAGAGATAAAGGCGGTGAGGGGAGTGGAATAATAAAATGTGACAAACAAACCCGGAGCCTTGATGAGGAGGATGCTACATAGGATAATAACAAGCGGATGCTGCGCGTTTTAATGCAATAAGGTCACGAACTGTCAACACAAATTGGATGATGGTGACGATCACTTCAAAATATTAATTGCGGTGCCCAAATATTTTCCACTCAGGGAATATATAGCGTAATTTCTGGCGTATAATAAGCTCCAGTCTTTAAGCCACACCCACTAAATTTGGACACAAAAACAGATGGTCTCTTTATTTGACAGGAGTCAATCCTGAGCTAAGAAAAAAACAAGGTTATCAACATTAGTCCTCTTAGAAAGAATGCTAAATTCATCACACCACGACTTAACACTCAAAATGTAGCTAAGAAATATTCAATAAAATTACCAATAAAAATGTAAAAATACTGAGAAAAAAACATGTAATATTACTACAAATAGTAATTTATATTTAATATTTTTCAAATGTATTTATTTATTATAATTTATGATATTTTATAAATTTCTAATATTATATTTATTTATATTTATAAATATTTTTTTTCCAATGCGCTCCAGTGTTTAAGCCACACCCACTAAATTTAGATACAAAAACAGATGGTCTCTTAATTTGACAGAAAAAAATGCTAAATTCATCACGCCCCGACTTAACACTCAAAAGGTAGCTATGAAATATTCAATAAAATTACCAGTATGAGTAAAATTTGTAAAATACATTTGAGAAAAAAAACATGTAATATTACTACAAATAGTAATTTATATTTAATATTTTTCAAATGTATTTATCATATTTTATAAATTTATAATTTTATATTTATAAATATTTTTTCCAATAAGCTCCAGTGTTTAAGCTACACCCACTAAATTTAGACACAAAAACAGATGGTCTCTTTATTTGACAGAAAAAATGCTAAATTCATCACACCATGACTTAACACTCAAAAGGTAGCTAGGCAATATTCAATAAAATTAGCAATATGAGTGTAAAATTTGTAAAATACATTTGAGAAAAAAACATGTAATATTACTACAAATAGTAATTGAAATTTAATATTTTTCAAATATATGTATTTATTATGATTTATTTATTATATTTTATAAATTTATAATTTTGTATTTATACATATTTTTTAATGTGGGGTAAAAAATGGGTTTCAATACATTTTTTTTTGTGTGTAGCTACCATTTTACGCTAATGTATGTGACATTTTTTATTTTGAACACAGTATCACACACATAATCACAAAAAGCAACCGACCCAGAAATCGTTTTCTCTATCCCGCTTGGTTCAAGTTCCCTTGTTGTTGTAGCCACAGTCATTTCAGGGTTTGATGTTTCCTATTTTAATCGCCGGCTGCTCCCCTGGTGGCAAAGTGACTAATGATCGAATGATTACTTCTGTCTCTCGGCTGAAATTAGTTGTGATGTGTGTTATTATGACTGACAGATTGCCTGAGGGGCTGATGTAAACGGCTCTCTGGTGAATATCAAAGCTGTGCTTGCTGTAATTAGAATAGTGCTTGAACTGGGCTTGTTTATGTTGCCGTCGATGCATATGTCACATATCGATCGACTGTTTTATTGGGCTGCAGCAGGGGTGTCCAAAGTGCAGCCCGGGGGCCATTTGTGACCCTCTGCTGTTTATTTTATCGCCTTGTGTCATATTTAAAACATGATATTTAACCAAAATAAGTCCAATTTTTAAAAAAGTTTAGAAAAGAATAATATCGTAATATTATGAGAAAAATATATTTTTTGGAGCGTAAAGTTGACATATTAAAGAAAAAAAGAAATTTTTCATTTTTCAAGAAACAAACAAAACAATTAATAATGTTTTTTTAATTAGGTTGCAGGAAAAGTCAAAATATTGACCAAAAAAGTCCTAATGTAACAATAAACGTTAAGAATTGCGGCAAAAAAATATGTAATATTATGGGAATAAAGTCATAATTACAAGAAGAAAGTTGAAATAGTTAAAAACAAGGGAAATTATATTTAACCAAAATAAGTATATATTTTTTTAAAAGTTTAGAAAAGTCCTATTTTTGTGAGAATAATATCGTAATATTACGAGAAAAATATATTTTTTGTAGCGTAAAGTTGACATATTAAAGAAAAGAAGACATATTTTTTGAAGTTGTGATATTACAAGAAACAAACAAAACAATTAATAATGTTTTTTTAATTAGGTTGCAGGAAAAGTCAAAATATTGACAAAAAAGTCCTAATGTAACAATAAACATTAAGAATACATTAGTTGCGGGAAAAAGTTATGTAATATTATGGGAATAAAGTCATAATTACAAGAAGAAAGTTGAAATAGTTAAAAACTAACAATAGCAGAAAAAATTGAAATAAGATATGAAATAAGTCACAATTTTATGAAAATAAATGCATCATATTATGAGAAAAAATAATATTATTTTAGTTTAATTTAGTTTAAAGTCCGAATATAATGAGAAACCAAAAAAAGTTGTAATTTTTGGAAAATTAGCTTTGGGAAAAGTTATAATATTATGGGAATAAAGTCAAAATACTATGGGAATAAAGTCATAATACTACTACTACTACTACTACTACTACTACTACTACTACTAATAATAATAATAATAATAATAATATTACCAAAAAAATCAAATATTTGGGAAATTTAAAAAACAAGCAAAGTGTATATCAATAATTTACTTTTTCACCTCTTTCACAAAACTAAGATGTGTTTTTTTCATGAAAGACGTTTGGACACCCCTGGTCTGGAGGATCAATACGAAGATTCTGGTGCACTTGAAGTCTTTTACTGGTGCAACAACTGCGCACGCTCACGACCATCGTGTGCACAGTTGTGACAAGAGCAGCTGCTAGTGGCTAAACGTGCAGAGAGCTTTGAGTAAAGCTCCTGGGCATGTTAATGCTCATAAGCAGCAGGCTTGTTTGGAGGCTTTTTGACATCACTACGCTCGAGCGAACAGCCCTGCATCCCAGATACATGTTTGGAGAAGTGTGATTTGCGCCGCATGTGCTGGCTGGTGCTAGACTACTGGTGGCTGCGCCGGCTGTGTCAGACAGTGGATCGCTGTGGATATTACCAGCGGCGGTGGCGCTACCAGTAAGGGCACATATTGGATCCAGTCGGCGGAACTGAGACAATAAAACACACACATTGCTACTGCACAATCAGTGAGGTTACGTACGAATATGTCTAAAAACACATTCAAAATTAATCGTCATCTACCATTCATATTTAAGCACAATGAATAAAACATCTGACAGAATTCTGAATGCTCGTTCTACATTAAAAATGAAAAAGATGTGTCCTACAGGTTTTAATGAGCCTGAAAGGTTGGAGGGGAAATACGTGATTTATGTCATTTGTGGTGACATGCTATTTATTTATGTGTTGTGTATAAAACAAACATGCACAATATGTATTATAAGACCGCCACTTAACATGGACCGAGAACGACCAGGTTAGGACCAGGTGTAGAATAGCAAGAATTCACCTTTTGCACTGTTGCACCATGGGATTTCAAGGCGGTCCTATGTAGAGCTTCAAAATACAAAAAGAAGACATGGGAGTTAAACCAAAACATTTAAAGTAAACATTTTATGATAAACGTTAAAGTGAAATAGGCTCCTTATAAGCCAAAATCATGACAACTGGTCTTATAATTTTGATAAAAAGTGTACTGGTATATTAAACAGAAACCACATGCACTAGTATCAAGTGAAAAACCGCCCACAATTCCATCGATTGGCTCTACCAGTATTGTGCTAAAATGTGATTGGCCACCCTGCTGTCACTCAATGAGAGAACCGGAATTTACACATCGATGTTTTGCTAGGAATTCAACTGTCGCTGTAAATTGTGAACGTGTTGGGCCTGAGACGATTTTTAGTAGCATATGTTAATGTTTGATATGCAATAACATTTGCCTTTTTTGCGTTTGTGCGGGTACTGTCTTGAGTGCCAAATTTTCAATTGGTCCTATAATTTTAATAAAAAGTGTACTGGTACATAAAACAGAGACCACAACCACTAAGATCAAGCGAAAAACCGCCCACAATTGCATCGATTGGCTCTACCAGTGTTGTGCTAAAATGTGATTGGCCACCCTGCTGTCACTCAATGAGAGAACCGGAATTTACACATCGATGTTTTGCTAGGAGTTGAACTGTCGCTGTAAATTATGAACGTGTTGGGCCTGAGACGATTTTTAGTAGCATATGTTAACGTTTGGTATGCAATAACATTTGAATATTTGCTTTTTTTGCGTTTATTCGGGTATGTGCACCTACGTACATATGTAAGTGACGTCATCCATTTAAACAGGCAGCGTGCTAGCATGATTTAACTTGAAGTTATGCACCAAAAAAACACTCAACACACATAATAACGTCATCAAACCTCACCTTAGTGGATTGACACGCAGCACCGCCGTGTGGAATAACGAAGAGGTGAAAGAACGGGAGCGATATCAGTACTAGCTAGCAGCACTGTAGCTAACGCTCACTTCTGATGGTGCATTCAAGGGCAGCCTAAAAAAGTCGGAGTAACGACAGCTAATGAAACAAAACGAGAAAAACGAATTGACTTTCTTAACATTTCATGGACATAGCAATTATATCCAAAACCGATATGTATTTTGGTAAAATAATTGACATTTAATTATACTGGGCTGATGCTCCATCGCGAGGAGATGAATGCATTTTGGTAAACTAATTGGCCTTGAATTAAACTGGGTTGATGCTACATACCAAGGAGATACATGGTTGCCGTGGAAACGACAGAGAAGCTATTCTCATTAGCAAGCCAGTGTACCTTCCCAACAACTGTTTTCCCACGGTGAAATAAACTACATATTGTTGCTTCAAAGGCTATTATTCAATGTAGGGCCACATCGTTTCACACAACAACTGGCTTGCCCGAGAACGTGTCACGTAGATGACGTCATTGGCTCATGCAAGGTGTGATGAGAGAACTTGGGGATTAGTTTTAAAGGGGGCGGGCTGCGGCAGCATGGAGCCACGTTCAAATGGGAGTTAATCGCTTTAAAGCTGCTTTTAATGCCGGAGCACGGATGACATCATACACAGAGCCGTGGAAGGCTTTAAATATACTTTCAAAAATAAATATAAAATTTAAAAAATTTTTTTAAAAAAATTAAATATACTTTAAAAAAAACATTCCAGGTTTGCCAACACCTGCCTTGGCTAAGCTGGTGATGCAACATGTTCATCATTTTGTAAAAAAAAAAAATGAATTTTTTTTTTTATCATAATAATACATTTTATTTGTATAGTGCTTTTCAAAATACTCAAAGACACTACAGAAAAATGGAGTTGAATAAAAACAAGTAAACAGAGTAAAAGATACATTAAAATACAACATTCACAATATTTATATTATATATATTTATTATATTTATTTATTTGTATACATATTTATACGTTATTCCAACAAGAAATACATTCGATCTCTTTAGACCCGATTTGAGTCATTGTGGATGAATAAATGTTCTGCTAGTATGACTAAACGCCCTATTTTCCCAGGGCTTTCGAAGAAATTAATGAATATTATTTCATATTCGTCCTGGAGATGCGAAAATGGAGCTATTATTTTCTCAGAGGGCAATTTTTCTCATCCTGAAGAGACATTATTTCTGTTGTTATTTCATTCCCGCTACTTTCAAGTTATTTTTGCACTACTGAAACTTGTCAAAGAGATATTATTTTAGGCATAATGACATGTTGAGTATAACCTCAGAGGAGCTGTATTTGTTATTGTTGGTGTTTTTATTATATCAAATCTCAAAATATGCTTACCTTATATTCATTCATTTTCTACCGCTTTTCCTCACGAGGGTCGCAGGGGGTGCTGGAGCCTATCCCAGCTGTCTTTGGGGCGAGAGGCAGGGTACACCCTGGACTGGTGGCCAGCCAATCACAGGGCACATATAGACAAACAACCATTCACACTCACATTCATACCTATGGACAATTTGGAGTCGCTAATTAACCTAGCATGTTTTTGGAATGTGGGAGGAAACCGGAGTACCCAGAGAAAACCCACGCATGCACGGGGAGAACATGCAAACTCCACACAGAGATGGCCGAGGGTGGAATTGAACTCGGGTCTCTAGCAAAAGAGTTGTGTAATGTCATAAATAATGAATTATAGGAGTGTATAAGTGACTATAGGGGTGCTACTTCATGTCTAGAGAGCTCTAATAATGTTAAGAAAACACATTTAGAAGGTTCATTCATTCATTCATTTTTTAGCGCTTATCCTCACGAGGGTCACAGGGGGTGCTGGAGCCTATCCCAGCTGTTTTCCGTGCGAGAGGCGGGATACACCCTGGACTGGTGGCCAGCCAATCACAGGGCACATATAGACAAACAACCATTCACACTCACATTCATACCTATGGACAATTTGGAGTCGCTAATTAACCTAGCATGTTTTTGGAATGTGGGAGGAAACCGGAGTACCTAGAGAAAACACGGGGAGAAGATGCAAACTCCACACAGACATAGCCGAGGGTGGAATTGAACTGTGGTCTCCTAGTGGTGAGGTCTGCACGCTAACCACTCGACCGCTGTGCAGCCCCTTTACCATATATTATGGTACTTCATTCAGTATTGCAGTGAATGAATGTCTATATGTATTTTAGCAGTGCAAATATATGGGGGCCCTGTGATTGGCTGGCCACCAGTCCAGGGTGTACCCCGCCTCTCGTCCCGAAGACAGCTGGGATAGGCTCCAGCACCCCTTGCGACCCTTGTGAGGATAAGCGGTAGAAAATGAATGAATGAATGAATATATAGGGGTCTTTTTTTAGCAGATCTAGCAGATTGTGTATTGATGTAAGTGGTTACCCAGCATACCTTGCGGGTTACATATTAGAACAAGTGTTATTTTTAGTTGCCGCCGTTTTGATGGCCTCTTGTTGGTTGGCGTTGTGGCCATGTTGGTGTGTGTGTGTGTGGGGGGGGTAGCGGGCATAAAAGGGCACAAATAGAATTGTATTCCATTGAGGATTACGTGTTACTTTAAATGAAGAAGGGATAACGGAAGGGTTAATCCCGCTTTTTAATCCTGAGGCGATAAAGATCTTAGCGTGGTTGCGCTGTTAGAGATGCGGAAACATGGCATGCTTCCGCAACTGCAACTCTCGGCAGGACGTTTTGAGACAACGGGGAAAATTTTTTTGGGGGGGGGGGGGGGGGTCAGAGAGGTGGCGGAGGAGATGAGTGATGGATGAAACGGTGCGATGGTGTGGGGGGAAAAGAGCGAGAGTGAATGCCGATCATAGGCTACGTTTCATCTGGAGGGATGTGTACAAACTGATTTTAGACACACACACACACATGCACACACACACACACACACACACACACACACATGGCTGTAATTGGATGGTAATCTTGGGAACCTGCTGTCATGATGGCGCATTCATTTTTAATCGCTCCTCCTCTGTCAGGTTGGGAAAGTGGGGCAGACGGCATCATCCTGCCAGCCCTGGCAGCCCTTAAAGAAACAGCACTTTCACTTTCACTTTCAAACCAGGAGTCTTTTCCTGCAAGATGGAGGAAAACGTCAGGGTCTCGTTACCGCCTATTCTTGTTGGCGTGGGGATGATTAGACGTTTTATTTTCATTCATTTTCTACCGGGGGTGCTGGAGCCTATCCCAGCTGTCTTCGGGACGAGAGGCGGGGTATACCCTGGACTGGTGGCCAGCCAATCACAGGGCACATATAGACAAACAACCATTCACACTCACATTCATACCTATGGACCTATGAGACACACAAGCACCAGATTTAATCACAGGAACAACAGGCTTGTATAGCAGGTCCCGACGTCACTTCCTGTCCGACTGCCACTCCCACAAGAAACTTATGTCATCTCCAATATTGGATTATAGGCATGTCAAGGTGACTATAGGGGTGTTATTTTGTGTCTATAGGTCTCTAATCATGTTATTTATTATTATTCATGATGATGAGAATATTCCAGGAATCCTACTTCTGGAACCAATTAGAGATAAACAAATAAGTAGTAGGTATTAAAACCGAGGTTTTACTATACTGAGTTTTTATGTCCCTTAAAGGTGACTATAGGGGTGCTATTTTGTGTATATAGGTCTCTAATCATGTTATTTATTATTATTTATTATGATGAGAATATTCCAACAAGAAAGTACTAGGCATGAAAACCGAGGTTTAACAATACTGAGTTTTTATGTCCCTTAAAGGTTACGATAGGGATGCTATTTTGTGTCTATAGGTCTCTAATCATATTATTTATTATTATTTATGATGATGAGAATATTCCAACAAGAAAGTACTAGGTATGAAAACCGAGGTTTAACAATACTGAGATTTTATGTCCCTTAAAGGTTACTATAGGGGTGCAATTTTGTGTCTATAGGTCTCAGGTGTCTATAGGTGTCATGTTATTTATCATTATTTATGATGATGAGAATATTCCAGGAATCCTACTCCTGGAACCACTAGTACTAGGTATGAAACTATTAACTATACTAACTTTTTATGTCCCGTTAACGCACCACATAAATAGAACCCCCCCAAGGTGATGTATCAGTGATAAGCACCAAGGTCCCAGGTGACCACCCTTTGATTCGTCTTTTGGTGGAACACGTACTTGCGGGCGCTTGGAATGTCACAAAACAGAGATCCACCCCCACCCCCCCAACACACACCCATGTGACTGCCTCCACTCCCCCCCCCCCCCCCCCCCCCACACACACACTTGTTCTGTCATCCTTCTTGTTAAACATGCATGCTCAGCAAAGCGTTTTCTCGCATTCAACTTAAACTTCCCATTCTCTACGGAACTCTGACGGACTTGTACCTGTCGCTTTAATGACTCATCATATTTAGGCCTTTAGTGAATTCTGAAGAGAGAAGAAAAATGGCCTCATCTCTGTGTGTGTGTGTGTGTGTGTGTGTGTGTGTTCCGATGAAGGAAACCCACCAATCTGTCACTTTACAAGTACCGTACCCGGAGCCCTCATCCATGAATAATTCAGATGATAGCATCAGGAAGCCTGCCTGCTCTCATCAGGAGTTTCTTTTATAAGTCATGAAATTAGTTGAAAAGTCACATTTTAAGACAAAAATGACACTTATGGGATGCTTGTGTGTATTGTAAAAGTGTAAAAAGAAGTTAACCACTCCGCCCAATAACTAGGGCGGTCAAAGGATTGCAATTTATGATCCGATTAATCATAGTTTTCAAGTTCACAAAATCGCATTTAATCACGCTAATTCATTTATTTCCAGAATATTAAAATTTATTTTCCAGTCGAATTTATAAAAAATACTCCTTTGTTTTGTCATATTACAAATTTTATTTATTAATTTTGGAATCAAACGCAGGTCTCAGAGCTGTGAGGCCTGCGCGTAAACCACTCGGTCACCGTGCAGCACAATATTACATTATTTTCATAAAATTCCAACTTCATCAATCACATTTGAATTTTATTCTTGTAAAATGACTGCATTGCAAGTTTTTTTGCTTTTAAAAAACTTCTAAATGTTGCTTTTAATTTATTTAATTTTGTATTATTTTTTAATGGTTTTTATTTTTTATTATTTTTTAATGTTATTTTTACCATTATTAGAACTTTTGCTTTTATTTATTTTTGTATTATTTTTTAATGTTGTTTTTATTTCCATTTATTTTATTTGATTATTTTTATTTTTTAATGTTGTTTTTAACATTATTAGAGCCCTCTAGGCCTGAAATAACACCCCTATAGCCACCTTTACACTCTTATTATTGATTTTATAATATACTTTATTAATAAGCTTGCTATGCCTTTATGAATGAGTGACAGGTTAGTGTATTGCATTAGTTCCTACTAAAACACACAGATTTTTTTCAAGTTACAAATTTATTGCAAATATAGAAATAGATCTTTTGTACAGAAATTGCAAAGGGAAAAAAAAGAAATATGAATACCAGCAACAAATAACTCCAGAAAGCAAAAATCAAATAGTCCCATTTTTGTTCCATCATCAGCAGTTTTGTAGCATTGATTCATCTTTTGTGTTTTGGGAGATTCCCAACACGAGATTCCCAAGAATCAAAATAGGAAAATGGATGCAATGGCAGCCCTTTCCAGACGTTAGCTTTTAGGACTGAAACTTCCTGATAAAAGAAAAGTGAAAGAGACAAAACACTTTGCCGAACAAACTTAACTTCCATCTAAAAGTCGGGCTTTTTAAGTTTTTAATGGAACTGTCAATCAGGGGTGTCCAAACCTTTTTCAAACTCTGCCATTTTGATATTTTGTCAAGATATGTTCAGAAGTTATATATATTATTATAATAATAATAATAGCTGCATCTCATATACTGTAGGTGAAAAAAGCCTGTTATTATTATTAGAAACTTGCCTCTTTCGCCCTAATTTTTACTGTTTTTCCCAAAATATAATAATATAAGATAAAATAATAATAACAATAATTTTTCCAAATTATCTCTAATATATATATATTTTTTTCATAATATTATACATTGTCCCCAAACCTAATTTAACAAAAATGACAACTATATTTTATGTATTTATATTTAATATTACAACTTTGTACTACTTCAATGACACTATTTTTTCCTCATAATATTCTGAGTTTATTATCATAAAATTTAAATTTTTTTCTGTTGATATTTTGATTTTTAATCTGATATTCTTGTAGATTTTCCTCTTGTAATTATGACCTTATTTGATAACATATTAACTTTTTCCACGTAATTTTCCAAAAATTATGACATTGCTATTTTGGTTGCTTTTCATAATATTAAGACTTTAAATTTTTTTGTTAATGTTTCAGGTTTATGCTATTAAATTAATATAATTTTCCCTCAAATTATGCATTTATTTTCATAAAATTTTGATTTTTTTTCTTGTTAGAATAGGACTTTTTCTGAATATTTTTATTAATACTTTAATGTTGTAAAATGACAGCAGTTTTCCAACTTGTGCAACTTTCTTCTTGTTGATTTTCTACTCATAACTAAGATTTTATTCCATAATTTTTCTGTTAACTTTTTCCACTACCTAATTTTCCAAAAAATTATGACATTGCTATTTTGGTTGCTTTTCATAATATTAGAACTTAAATTTTTTTTTTTAATTTTTCCTCAAATTATGCATTTATTTTCATAAAATTTAGATTTTTTTTTCTTGTTAGAATAGGACTTTTTTCTGAATTTTTTTATTTATACTTTATTGTTGTAAAATGACAGCAGTACAACTTTCTTTTTGTTGATTTTCTACTCATAACTACGATTTTATTCCATAATATTTTCTGTTAATGTTCTTTTCCTTTTTATTATTTTTTTTAATTTTTATTTTATTACTTTATTCTTGTAAAATCACTGCTGATTTTGCTGTTTTTTGGTTTCTTGTTAAAGGACATTTTTAGACTGGTTGCAAATGGCCCCCGGGCCGGCCTTTGGACACCCCTGCTTCATATTGGTATTGTTATATTTCTACTAAAGATGATGAAAAAGGGAAAAAGATATGTGGTGATGTATTATAGTGTATACGTATAAAAGATATGATGTGTTCAATGCCACGGCGGCATCTCGGCACCGTCCCAAAATTCAATTCCCTCAACGACTTACGGATCGACGTCGGAATCCGCAGCGTTTTCGATTTGTATGACCACTAAGGCCAATCATTCTCACCGCCGGACAACACAATTGG
This sequence comes from Doryrhamphus excisus, assembly GCF_030265055.1. Classification (NCBI taxonomy): domain Eukaryota; kingdom Metazoa; phylum Chordata; class Actinopteri; order Syngnathiformes; family Syngnathidae; genus Doryrhamphus; species Doryrhamphus excisus. The sequence continues at coordinate 4,138,833 of NC_080480.1, read as the reverse complement.
ATTGTGACTTTGGGATAAAGCCTCCATCCGTCTGCCAATCCGGGAACGCCGCAAAGGTTTTTCAATCTAAATTCCTGTCCGACGGGATCTTTTAATGACTGGCGCTGCTCTGGAGGTGAAAGGAATGTCATTTCTCACGGATAAAAATGCCCCCCCCCCCCTCCCCTCCCCCCGGCGCTAATCAACAACGATTATGATGCCGTTTCATCCAATTAAAACATGGCTGCTATTTATAGATGATAAACAACGTCAGCTGCCAATTAAAAGCACGTACTCTACAGTAATCCCTCGTTTAACGCGTTTTTTTTGTTCATTGGTCCAAGTCCCGACAACTAAAAATAGAATATTTAGCTAATTAGCGCATTAAAAAAACTGTTTACGACCTTCTAAATATGCTTATTAACATTACTAGAGCTCTCTAAACATAAAATAACACCCCTATAATCACTGTTAGAGTCCTATTACCCAATATAGTAGGCACAATAAATTCAAATAAGACATATAAGACATAATATAGACTCGCAGATGTTAGCATTGTTAGCTTTTACGTTTTTACTTACGTTTTTTTTTGGACACTACTTCCAGCTAATGACCGGTGTAGAATACTATATATCATTAAATCTTTGATTGGATTTTTTGATGTCTTATATATATTTTTTTGTCTTATATTTTATTTTATTTCGCCATTTTTAGGCTTGATTTAGGCAAAAAAAAATTATTATTTTTTTAATGATACGCGATATTCAACCATAAATCAGCAATAATTTATGAATTAACATATTTTTGAAGTCGCGAAAGTGTCGAGGGATTACTGTAATTGGGTTTTCGTGTGAAATTTTCACAAAAATGTTTCCCTCGAGATTCGTACGTCTCAGTATTCAAACAGTATCGTACGTAATAACAAAAAAAAATATATTTTTTGGTTCATATTTTTGGGAATCTGGATCATACGATATGGATTGATATTATTTCCTATGGGAAAAATGACCTGGGTTTTTGTACGTTTCGGTTTATTTTCAACGTTTTGGAACAGATTACTGAAAAAACAACAAAAATACTTTTTTTTTCACTTTCTTTCAATTCCGTACCGTGATTGTTTCCTTTTGCGTAAATCTTATTTTTTTTACGATTTTGACGGGTGAAATTAATAAATTTTCTGACGTAAACAGCATACGGTCGGAACATGAGACTACGGAGGAACCTCCAAGATTGTCCGAACAATCCTACGAGTACAAATGTTAACACAATTCAATCAAACTAAAAATAAGCAAAAATACTCGCTCAACCTTTGACGGCGTCTGACATTTTGGGGCGTCCAATTTTGACGATGAGATGTTTAGATGATGAGGAACGGAACGTGAGTAGATGGAGGAGATCATGCGTCATACAGGAAATTATAAGCAAATGAATGTGAAATTCTGATGTTAAAAACAAAATGTTCTAGCGTCGTCTTAGTGGAGGAATCGTCTCTTAACAACCACAATTTGAGCAGGAAGTAAACATAATTATTCATAATAATATGGAGGTAAAAAAAAAAAAGCTAAAAAAAATACAACAGCCTATTAGGGCCACATAAAAAAAAATCGGATATTTTAAGAATAAAGTCGTACATTTCCAAGAATAAAGTTGTACATTTACCATAAAAAATTAATTTGAGAAAAAAAATTATGTAAAAAAAAAAATCAATGCCTGTCAGAGAATAAAGTCGTAAATTTACAAAAAAAATCTCCAAACTCAACTTTATATTATGAGCAAAAAGTCCTACATTTATATGAGAATAAAACACGTAACTTTATGTAATGGCAAAAATGCAAAGGGCTAGCTAAAGATGATTTTGCAGCTGCGTTACAAATAATAAAAATAATATTACCACTTCTCGTAATTAAAAAAAAAATTCTCGTAAATTTATGACTTTTTTCCCGTACATTTACAAATGTATTCCTCATAAATTTATAACTTTTTTCTTCGTAATTGCACGATTTTATTCCAATAACATTACAACTTTTTTCTCGTATATTTACGACTTTTTTGGCGTATTTTTATTCCCATAATATTACAACTTTTTTCTCGTAAATATACGATTTTTGTGCCGCATATTTACGAAGGTATTCCTCATAAATTTGTAACTTTATTTTTTCGTAATTGTACGACTTTATTCTCATAATATTACAACTTTTTTCTTGTAAATTTACGACTTTTTTGCCATACATTTACGAAGGTATTCCTCATAAATTTGTAACTTTATTTTTTCGTAATTGCACGACTTTATTCCCATATTACAACTTTTTTTCTTGTAAATTTACGACTTTTTTGCCGTACATTTACGAATGTATTCCTCATAAATTTATAACTTTATTCTTCGTAATTGTACGACTTTATTCTCATAAAATTACAACTTTTTTCTCGTAAATTTACGACTTTTTTGCCGTACATTTACGAATGTATTCCTCATAAATTTATAACTTTATTCTTCGTAATTGTATGACTTTATTCTCATAATATTACAACTTTTTTCTTGTAAATGTACGACTTTTTTGCCGTACATTTACGAATGTATTCCTCATAAATTCATTTCGAAAATCTTCAACTTTATTCCTCAAAAATGTATATCTTTATTCTTTGTAATTGTATGACTTTATTCCCATACATTTCCGACTTTATTCTTGAAATTTCCGATTTTTTCACCCCCCAATGTGGCCGTAATATCGTACTGAAAAGATGATTTTACAGCCCCTACATTTTTTTAAGTTTCATGGTACATCCACTCATTGTACACAACAATATATATTTTTTTTGTCTCTGAAAAATACAGAATCATGCAAATATACAACTTTTCTTTTATGTAGCACACCTTTGACCTTTGATAAGCGTTCTGTGCTGCTCTTAGAACATTTAACCACCGCATGGAATAAAAGCTAGTCCCATGCCCCCCCCCCCCCCAATCCCTCAGATGAAAATAAAATAAATGGACAATAAGAAGTACAAAAACACACAAACATATCAAGAGCTCAAGCCGAGTATAAAACATCCATTGAAGCTTTTTTTTTGTTTTACAAGTTTTTTTTCCTTGTGTACAAAAATTCACATATTTAACAGATTTATCAGTCTTTTGTCCTTCTTTGGAAACGGAATCAGAATCCACACATGGACCGTGGAAGTGGAAATATTTGAAAAAAATATTTGTGAAAAAAATCGTAATATCGGGCTAGCGTTGACCTTAAGTGCTCTTCTGCTCATTCGTTAGCCAATAGCAACACTTAGAAATATTCAATCCAAATTGAAATATAAATGTTTCAAATAATAATTCAAAATGTTGAATCTAAATATAAACATGAAATATAAATTTTAATCTAATTATAATTGTTAAATCTAAATGAAAAATCCAAATTTAAATCTAAATCTAAATGTTTAATTTAATAGTACTTGGTAAATGTCAATATTGAACTTAAATGTTAAATCTTATTTTAAACACAAATACAAATGTTAAATTTAAATATTACAAAATATTAAAAATAAAAATTCTAATAAAATATTAAATAAATTTTAAACAAATCAAATAAATGTTAAATCCAATTTTAAACACACACCCTCAATGTAAAATCCGGATCAAAATTTTACATTTAAAATTAAATGGTGAATATCAATATTAAATTGAAATATTAAACCCGAACATAAATATGCAAATATTTCTGTCAGGGCACACAGGCCCCGCCCACATCTCAGCCAGAATATTAAATAAAGAGATTTAACATGTTTATTCATCATTTAGAATTAGGATTTGACATTGAACTTTGACCTCAAAAGTGAAAAAATAAATATAATAAAATAAAAATAAATAAATAAAAATAAATTTTGCAAATATATCTGCAATTCTTAGCGTGAAGTCGCTCCTTAAAAGTCTATTTAGGAAGCTTTTTGAGAAATTTTAGCCGGGTAAATATAGCAGAAAATAACAATCTAGTTGCTTTGGAATATTTCTTTACCAAAAATATACCAAAATAATCTTCTGGATTGGAGTGTGTGAAGTCTGACAATGACATGAATAATAATAATAATAATAACCGAGCATTTCTTGTTTTTTTTTGCCACTTGGCAGATTGGGAGGACGCGTGGGAAGTGTTTTCATTGTCGAGTGTGAAGACTGACCAAGAAATCAGGGAAGCCATTTTTCTGGACGGAGATTTGAAATGAGAGCAAAGTCAAAGACAGATGACTGAAACGCGTTCACACTTCATAGACTCATGAATAAAAGGGACGCCCGTCACTTTAAAATGCCTTGACGGAAAAGAAAACACATTTTTGGTGGCTTTGAACGGGACCAAGAGATACTTTCTGTTTGGCGCGGACTCGAGTGTGAACCTTAAAGTCCCAGTAACCCCGCCCAAACGTCCTTAGAACCCTAAACATGGCATTTAATTTTATTACGCACTCCTGTGCCTTCGTTCTACGTCTTCTTATTACTCATCTCTTTCTGGTGAAGACCTTGCCCCTTTTACCTGCCTTACAGGGAAGGGTGCGGACTAGAGTGTGAACCTTAAAGTCCCAGTAACCCTGCCCAAACGCCTTTAAAACCCTGAACATGGCATTTAATTGATTATGCACTACTGTGCCTTCGTTCCACCTCTTCTTATTACTCATCTCTTTCTGGTGAAGATCATGCTTGTTTTACCTGCCTTACAGAGAAGGGTGTGGACTAGAGTGTGAACCTTAAAGTCCCGGTAACCCCGCCCAAACGTCTTTAGAACCCTGAACAGGGCATTTAATTGATTATGCACTCCTGTGCCTTCGTTCTACCTCTTCTTATTACTCATCTTTTTCTGGTGAAGACCATGCCCGTTTTACCTGCCTTACAGGGAATTGTGCGGACTAAAATGTGAACCTTTAAGTCATAGTAACCCCACCCAAACGTTCTTGGAACCCTGAACATGGCATTTAGTTTGAGTATGCACTCCTGTGCCTTCGTTCCACCTCTTCTTATTACTCATCTCTTTCTGGTGAAGATCTTGCCCGTTTTACCTGCCTTACAGGGAATTGTGCGGACTAGAGTGTGAACCTTAAAGTCCCAGTAATTCCGCCCAAACGTTCTTATAACCCTGAACATGGCATTTCATTTGATTACACACTCCTGTGCCTTCGTTCCACCTCTTCTTATTACTCATTTCTTTCTGGTGAAGACCTTGCCAGTTTTACCTGCCTTACAGGGAAGGGTGCGGACTAGAGTGTGAACCTTAAAGTCATAGTAACCCCGCCCAAACGTCCTTAGAACCTTAAACATGGCATTTAATTTGATTACGCACTCCTGTGCCTTCGTTCCACCTCTTCTTATTACTCATCTCTTTCTGGTGAAGATCTTGCCCGTTTTACCTGCCTCACAGGGAAGTACTCGTGTTGGTTCGTCATCATGTGACTCATTCTGACTCACTCGCCTGCGTCTGCGTTCCACAAGGGGAGATGGGGAAAAAAAAATAAGCAAAAATTGCAACAATCAGCTCCTGGTCATACAAATGAGATCTGCAGCAGGCCTGAATGGGTCGGCTTAGGCTTTTCGATTATAGCACCGCAGTGGAATGACGCAACGTAATTCAATTCTTTATAAATGGGTTGGCGTACTTAGTCCATCCAGTATTACAGTAACACGCATCAATTACAATAGAGAAACTCCTAAAAACATGCTAAACTGAAATATTAACCAGCTGTTTTCATTTATGTTGTTAGTGCATATTTTAATTATTTTTAATTGTGTTTTATATGAAAGAAGCAATCAAATATTAATTATTGTAATTTTTTAGTGGTTGTGGTTGTGCTCCTATTCACGCTTTTAATGTGACGAGGGGAGTCCAATCATTCTAAATATATCATTTTTTAAAAATAGAATAAATATAACAATAGAAAATATTAAAAAAAAAACAAAAATAAAAAATAAAACCAGCAGAAAATGTACATGAATAAGTAAAAATGTATTTTAAAATGTATTTTTCGGAGAAGAAAAGTAACGTCATTTTTGGAGCATAAAGCTGAAATATTAATAAAGGAAAAAAAATATTTTTGGGGAAAGTTGTAATATATTGTCAGAACCAAAACAAAAAATAAAATTGTAATTTTTTTAAAATTAGGTTGTGGAAAAAGTTTGAATATTAGAAAAACAAAGTAAAAATATTTTGGAAATAAAGTCAAAATAGATTGAAATTTATTTTAATTCAAAATAATATAAATAAATTGCAAAAATTGTTGTAATTTGAATAGAATAGGGTCAAAATATTAAGAGAGAAAAAATGCAATTTTACAAAAATAATCTTGTAATATTAAGCAAAAAAATATTGTCATTTTAGTAGCAAAATATTAAAGAAAAAAGGTGCACTTTTTAAATTGTAAAATAATGACAAATAAACAAACTAATTTTGGAGAAAAAGGTTGGAGAAAAAGTCAAAATATGATGGGATTAAAATCATAATATAACATAATATCAGAAATACTTTGAAATATTGGAGAAAAAAGGCAAAAAAATTTGAAAGACTAAATTTGGTTTGGCAAAAAGTTATGATATTATGAGAATAAAAACATTTATGAAGATTATTTAAGAAGAAAGCTGACATATTTGGAAAATGAAATACAAAAATGACAGCAAATATGTGAAAAGTTCATAATAATATTACACTTGAATATGAAATACTGTATATACAGTATATAATCTCTTAGCAAAGAGAATTCAGCTTCCATTAGGTTTGGCCCTTTAAAATGCTGACTGTATCACAAAATTAAATGTATGATTATTATTATTATTAAGGTGAATTTCAAATTTATCCTCTCAATCAGCAAAGTAATCACCAACACTATTTACTGGTGCCATAGAATTCCATTTGTATTCCCACTAAGTCCGTGTCAGCCACATGCCTCATTTGAATAAAAAAAAACAACAAAAAAAAGCGCTTTTAATGCTAGAATTCCAAATAAAAAAGGTCGCTCGGCTTCGAACTGAGCAGGAGAGCACTTTTTGTTTACTTTCACCGATTCCATCAATACAAATAATTCCCTTTGAGATTGAAACATGAAATGAATTTTACATTATGTCATGACATTTTTTTTCGACTGGCAGCCCAAATAAAGCCCCCCCCCCCCTCCGGAAATACACATCTAATTCCGACCTCCACACTTGGATAAACTTGCTTTGGCAGCCCAACACACCAAATAAGGAAATCCTGACCTATAAAAATGTTAAAAATTGGCTTTAATCACAGTAAATTGGCAACCTTTGATGATCCCAGATAGATGAACGGGTATCGAACCTTCTGTGTGAGATATTTAACCCCAAATGAGATTAAAAGTCTTTAACGAACCATCACATGCAAAACCAAGAAAAAGCAACGTGTGTTTTCTAAAGAATTTAAAAATCGTAGGAAATGGTAGGCAAAAAAAAAAGTACGACATAAACAAAAAAAATCCGACTTATATTTGCCGCCGCCATCAACATCATTATGATATGTGGCGGGAACGCTTCTCATGACAGGACGCATTAAAAAGTCGACCAAAAAAATTGGGGCTAGGTCACAACTAGACATACACGACCTTTACGAACTTGCGATTTTTGCCGTTCCTCGTTTTTTGGAAAGTTTGAATATTACAAAAACAAAGTAAAAATATTTTGGAAATAAAGTCAAAATACTTAATTTAAATGATTTTTTAAAATAAAATAAATTGCAAAAATAGTTGTAATTTGAATAGAATAGGGTAAAAAAAATTCTGAGAAATTAAGAGAAAAAGAAAAATTAAGAGAAAAAACTTGAATTTCCCATTTTTTGGTGACCAGAAGAGATGTAATACGGAGATGCAATATCCAATATTACAGTACCACGCATCAATAACAATATAGAAACTCCTAAAAACATGCTAAACTGCAATATTAGTTACAGCTATTCTTCATTTATGTTATTGGGAAAATTTTAATATTATCAGAAACAAAATAACAAATAAAATTGTAATTTTTGGAAAATTAGGTGGTGGAAAAAGTTTGAATATTACAAAAACAAAGTAAAAATATTTTGGAAATAAAGTCAAAATAGATGAATAGATTTTTTAAAATAAAATAAATTGCAAAAATAGTTGTTATTTGAATATAATAGGGTCAAAAAATTCAGAGAAATTAAGAGAAAAAGAAAAATTAAAAGAAAAAGAAAAGAGAAAAAACTTGTTATATATCAGAAAAACGTTGAAATATTGAAAAAAAAGACAAAAACAATTTTACAAAAATAAGCTTGTAATATTAAGCGGAAAAATAATGTCACTTTAGTAGCAAAATATTAAAGAAAAAATATACACTTTTTTTTTTTACTCGTAAAATTTGGGGGGAAATCAGGTTGCAATTTGAATATAATAGGGTAAAAAAATTAAGAGAAAAAAATAAAATTTTTGAATTCTACGTTTACGACCTTGCAATTTTTGCCGTTCCCTGTTTTTTGGTGACCGGAAGAGGAGATATACGACGGACATACGTCGGACGCACGGATTATGCAGGTATGATACACGGCACGACATTGTACCCAAATCTGACACCAGCAAAACGACACACATCGGTTGTACGGACAACGCACAAACACGTACAAAGTGTGTTTTTTCTTGCAACCTGAACCCAAAACAAAAACTCCCGTAGAATTTGACCTGAGAAAGAACCTCAAAAATCAAAACATCATACAGTTTTTATCCCGTATGACCAGTTGTGACCTATGCTTTTATGTCGTAGCTGTACTTCTTCGCCGTCCACTTCCTAGGAACGTACAATCAACCTGTTAAAGTGGCTCAAAAGTAAGATAAGAAACAAACAAACAAAAAAAACAACCTCGAACGTCTCAGTAATTAATTTTCTATGGAGTTTTAGCCCTAAATAGAAATCCGAGACAAGGATCACTTGAGTTTTTCACATTTTACGGTAGCCAAAAAAATGATTTCACAGCAGTTTGGGCAGATTGTTGCAAAGGAAAACGGTTTAAAGTTTAAAAGTAGCGACAAGAGGCGCTGTGCTACTTTCGAATAATATGTCTGGAAAATAACGGTTGTTGTTTGTGCGTTCATCCATGTGTTTAGTCATGTGACGTAGCTTACTATATGAATCCGGACGGCTATTAGATATTCACAAGTATTCATTATAATCAGTTTGGGGCGTAGACGATGTAATCTGACAAGGCATGCCAACACCCACTTACACTGACCACTGAACACACACACACACACACACACACACACACCAAAGGTACACGCCCGTTTTAAGATGGATAACCGAAGTTAGACGTAAATGAAAAGTGTTGGCAGTCATTTTTTTCCTATTTAAAGAAAAAATTTGGAATGTACTCTTCCCTTGAACGCATCACGCACTGACACGTAAAACGACATTAATTCGTCGTAGTGTCACAAGATCTCACAAGATTGAAATCATAAAAATGTATTATATTTGATATGAATTGCACCCATTGGTCATTCACTCCACAGTCATACACTAGTGGTGGTAGGCTACATCTGTAGCCACAGCCGAATGGGTAGTCGGATAGAAACGTGGCTTCCAAGGTGAAGTGCCTTGCCCAAGGGACACGACAACAGTGACTGAATGGAAGGTGAGAGAATTGAACCGTGAACCTTCCGGTTTTTGGATGATCTGCTCTGCCGCCCAATGTGACAAAATTTCGCATTTGTGGGTACAAAGCTTGTAGGTAACAGGAAGAGGGTTCACTCCACGCCCATTTGTTGTGTAGAACAATGGCATGAACGGAGTGAGCCCACTTCTCAGTCATACAGTGGGTGGAGGCGGGGCTGCTAGCATACACACACAGTGCAGAAGAGCGTAGCCTCGTGAGGAGCTACTGAGTCTCTTGTGAGAACCCCATTAATTCCCGTAAAAAAACGGAAATGGGGGGGGGGGGGGGTGGCATTTCATACGGGGGGGGGCATCCACCCCATTTCATGGGGGTACCCACTCCATTTCTGACAATGATTTGTAATGTTATGCGTCACGTTTCATTCATTAAATCATTCATTTTCTACCATGGATCCTCACGAGGGTCGTGGGGGGTGCTGGAGCCTATTCCAGCTGTGTTTGGGGCGAGAGGCGGGGTACACCCTGGACTGGTGGCCAGCCAATCACAGGGCACATATAGACAAACAACCATTCACACTCACATTCATACCTATGGACAATTTGGAGTCGCTAATTAACCTAGCATGTTTTTGGAATGTGGGAGGAAATCGGAGTACCCGGAGAAAACCCACGCATGCACGGGGAGAACATGCGAGAGATGCCCGAGGATGGAATCGAACTCGGGGTCTCCAAGCTGTGTGGCCAATGCATGTAACCATGTCAGTTTTCCTTATAACATATATTTTTTTTCTCTACTTCCTGTGTGACAGTTGCTGTTGAAATGCAAAATACCCCCCCCCAATTCCGGTACACGGAGCCTACATTTTGACAACTCTTCACTTCCACGCCGGTCTAAATATAACCACGTGCTGCATCATGTCACCCTCTCGGCTGAAGCCATGAGTTTTCCCACTGAATTCCCAATGAGCCCACACTCACGCACGGCACGGCACTGAGTAAGCACGGTCTAAAAAATATTATTCAAATTGCACAGTTAGCGTCCTGTTTGCTTCCTGTGAGATCAAGAAATGCTGCAAATGTTAAAGAATTCCAGAAGCGCTGCTACAATGAATTGTAAAATGTAAAAAAAAAAAAAAATTCCCAGGTATCCCAGGCACGGTTTCACAGTCAATATGCTATACACACAAGCATGCCGAAAAAAAAAAAAAAGGCAAAACGTGTCCGACATTTATCTTCCCTTTACCTTTTAAGAAGGTTCTCCGTCCCAGAAAGGGCAAAGTAGAACCAGAAGTAAACAAAGAATACTTAATACCGGTCCCCGAGTCAAAGCTTCTGCTGTGCCGATACTCCCTTCCAGTAATCCAGGATGTCGTGCAGGTCCTCGCCTTTAGCGAACTGCACCTTCTTCCGAAGGGCATTCCCGGCCGTTACGTAACACGCCTCGTCACGTTGGCCTTTACGGTAAGGACGGAAACGCTCCCAGATCCTCAGCGTGCTCTCTGAGGAGTACTCAGGACTGGAGGAGTAGCCGGAGTAGCTGGAATGGTGGCGAGCCGGAGAAAGCTGGGAGTAAGACGCAGCATCCCGACGGGAACGGGACAGCGGTTTTAGGAAGGACACCCTCTGAGCCGGGGAGCCCTGGTGGGAGCCGTCGTAGTAGAGCGCCGGGACGGAATGGCGGTGCTCTGAGCAGTGGTAGTCCTGCTGCACATCCAGTTGTTGTTGCGGTTGTTGTTGATGGTAATGGTGCGGGATTTGGTTTTCCGGATGTTGGGCACCAACGCCACCACTGTCGCAACCACCGCCACCCCCCGCTGCGGTGCAGCTCATACTTCCGACTAACGGGAGTCTTTCCAGGGGCTCCCCGCAACCCACAGGACTGGCACGGTCGGAGTACTGAGTACTGCCATCCGGGCTCCTCGGTTCCGGAACATCCAGACTATAAACACGAGCTCCGCCGCGATCCCGATCCCGTTCCCGCTCCCGGTCCCGACCAACGGAACCACAAGACGTAGTACTGCTTTGTTTCTTCACGGCGTTTACAATCACGACAGCCGCATCCGCGCTCATTTGGCGTTGAATCGGGCGTACGGCGTTAGCCGGTGGCGGCGGTCTATACGGAGGCGTAACGACGAATCCGCCGCCGCTGATCCCCGGCCGCTCGGAAAGCGGCGTATTCAAAGCAGGGAGCGGCGGCGGAGGTGGAATTTTGTTAACCGGACAAGATTCCGTCATGCCTTGAGGAAGTGTTATTAATCCCCGCGTCAGAGCGGATGTGCTACTCGGCGGCGGCGACGTCGGGTTGGAGGAAGTAGCCGGATTTGGCGAGGACCCCGAAGCGGCGACAGCCGCCGCGTCCAGTTTCAACGCATCGATACAGTTGTTAATAATCTGGTTGACTTTATCCACCTCCATAGCGATGGTCGAGATCTCGGATGCGGATCCGTGTCCGTCGTCTTCCGAATCCTCTCCGACATCGCTTCCGTCATCGTCCCTTAAATCGTCCCCTCTTATGACTCCGTGTCCGCCGTCTCCTCCGAGTCTCTCCATTCCCGCCGCTCCACTTCGGATATCCATATAATTCCCTTTACTGGTCATAGCCTCGGAGAAAGCGGTCGCCATCTTTTCCACCTGAGGGATCGACGACAATCGTGAGGAGCTAGTGTTAGCCGAGTGTAGCATTCCGGAACTGGACGACGCCGACATCGGAAGCTTCCCCCCGTGGTGATGGTGATACTGATGGTGGTCTCTGGAATGTTCTTGCAACTTATGGACCGCCGTTGGATCATTCGCGACCGCCGCCGCTACTTCCGGTCCGTAGCGCATTTCCAGTATAGTTTTCTTAACGCAGATTGACTTCTTCTTCTCGTCATGCATCCGTTTTTTCCGTAAACAGTAGTAAACGAAGCCTAAGACGATGAGCATTCCGAAGAGGCAACCCACGATGGTCATGATGTAGTGAGTCGTGGTAGACGGCGTTGGGAGGATGTTTTGGGAACGAGTGGAAAAGGTGAGACAGGTGTGGTTGTAGCGTTGGGAATTACGGATGGACGCCACGCAGAAGGTGTAATTAGTGTGAGGTTTGAGCTTGCTGAGCGTGATCTTCTCCTTGTTGTTCTTCAGCGTCATAACATCCGATACGTACGTTTGGTTGTATTGCGTCAGAATGTACATTTTACTGAACGGTTTCGGAATCTGGACCAGGAGCGATGCCGACGACAAAGACACCTGATGGAGTTTGATGCTGGGAATGAAGCCGTTTTCCATCCCTGTGGACGAGTTGGGTTGGTGGTAAGGTCCCACGCCGCCGTACATCTCCGGACCCATTCCGGATGAACCATCCAGGTCCGGCGGAAGTGACGTCATTCCGGGAATCATTACACCATCTCGGCAATGGGAGTTTAAAATGTTTTTGGCATTTCGACCGGCGTGACCGGCGGCGATGGGGCTCAGCAGCGGGAAACCAAACATCTCGCGAGGTGTCTCGCACTGCAGACGGTCGTAAGTGTGCGTGACGTTGTTGAAGGATTCTAACCAAATCAGGAAGCTGTACAGATCGCATCCGCAGTGGAAGGGATTGGCTGCCAGTTCACAAACCATTAGGTGATTGAGAACGGTGAACGTCGATGGATCGATGCGGGCCAGTTTGTTGGATGACAGATCGATGCTGCTAAGGCTGGGGCACTCCCAGAATGCATTGCTGGCAATAACCTCGATGAGATTATGCTGGAGGAATAGACATTGCATGCGGCTGAGTCCTCTCATCATGCCCTCGGTCAGGTTGTTCAGTTTGTTGTAGCCCAGCTGAAGGACCTGAGGAAGCAGGAACAGGAAGTTAGCGCCCAAATATACCCTAAAATACTGCGACTTTGTGGCAGGGGTGTCCAAACTTTTTCTCGCGAGGGCTCAACTTATATTTTGGAAAAGAACACATATAGATATGCTAGGAATATATATTTTGTTGCCGTTTTTTTAATGAATATTTTCACTTTCTGCATGCTTTGCAAAGGCAAAAACTAATATAACTAATAACTAAAATCCTATAAAATTTTTATTTTATTCACATAATTTAGTCAAGCAAATTTTCATATTATTAAAAAAAATTAATTTAAAATTATTTATATTTTTATTTATTTATATATATATATATATATATATATATATATATATATAATAGAATAATATATAATATAATATTATATATTATATAATATAATATTATTATATATTATTTATAAAAAATATAAAAAACATTTTTTTTATATTTCAACCGTGCTACTACGCTAATATGACATTATTGTTATTGTTCCTGTCAAATTATTTATTTTGTCTGTTACTATTTTTACATAATTTGTGTAAAATTACAGTTTTTTTCAACTTCTTGTAATTTTCTTTTCTCATATTTCTCTATATTTTCTCATATCCCATATTTTAACAATTTTCAATTTTTTTAATTTTATTTGTTGTTTTAATATTTTTTTAAATAGTATTTCAGCAGTTATTTTTTTCTAATATTATGATGTTCGCATAAAATTACAACTTGTAAAAAGAACACATGTAGATATGCTAGGAATATCTATGCTAGGAATGTATATTTCGCTGCTGTTTTTTAAAATTAATATTTTCACTTTCTGCATGCTTTGCAGAGGCAAAAACTAATATGACTTTAATCCTATAAAATATTTACTTTATTCACATAATTTAGTCAAGCAAATTTTCATATTATTAAAAAAAATAATTTAAAATTTATAAAAAATATAACAAACATTTTTTTTATATTTCAACCGTGCTACAGCACAATTTTAAATTTTTTTTATTTTATTTGTTGTTTTCATATTTTTTAAATTAGTATTTCAGCAGTTATTTTTTCTAATATTATGGTGATAAAATTACGACATTTTCCTCATTTTTCATGTTTTATTGTTGTAGATTACTGCATAATTTTTCCATTTTAGCTGTTGTATTTTTATGTTCTTGTTAAATTATATTTACTTACATTTTTCTCATAATGCCTTAAAAAATAACCTGTAATATTTACATTTTAGGCTCCTAAAATTATGTTATTTTTACTCATAATAATACAATGTTATTTTCGTAAAATTCAGACTTTTGTTTGTCAGATTACAACTTGTTTTTTCTTTTTTGTTAATATTTGGACTTAATTTTTGTGCAGTTTTCTTGTTAAATTATATTTTTAGAATGTGCTGTGGGCCAATTAAAAAAAACAGCCCAAAATGGCGCACTTTGGACACCCCCCGCTTCAGGGTTTGCGTCACCTGTAGGTTAGCTTGTCCCGAAAAGGCCCCGTCTTCAATGTAGCTGATTTCGTTCTTGGTCAGGTTGAGATCTGTGAGGTTGGTGAAGCGGTACATGGAACTTAGCGACACGGCTTTCAGTTTGTTCTCGTTGAGCCTCAGGTCATGGACGGTGTTGTTGATGTGTTGCGGGATGGTCTCGTACGGCGGCTGGTTCTGGCTGCAGATGGCCAGCCACACGTAACCTTTGTCCCCCTCGATGAGCCAGCAGTCCCCATTGACAACGGCGGGGAAGCGGGTGGCAATTAAGAGGGAGGAAACGACAACAATGAAACCTGATGCGGTGGACGGACTCTGCATGATGGAGATGTTTTTTCGAATCCTGAAGAGAAACACGAGGACAGGCACCAAGGAGGTTGTGTTCGTCGGAGAAAAAAAATGCAGCAAGAAGGTCCGGAGAAGAAGAGGCGTCGGCTCTTGGATGCCAGTCACAGCTCTACGGCTATCATGGCTGATTAGCAGGTGGCCCGTGTTATGTCATGTCTTGTCGGGATTCGGGGAGGGGTGACACGGCTTGTTTTCATGCTCTCACAGGACCTCGAGCTCTCTGTTGGGAAAAGGCAACAAAAGACACACGAGTTACATCGGCGGGGTTATGCATATTTCATGCCTTCATTTTGAAAGGATTTTCACATAAAGTTGCATTAAATCCCCGAAGGAGGTTCCGGTTTAGTCGCTGCTGGTTTGTTTCATCCATCTTTTTTTTTGCAGTCAGTCGCCTTCCATGAGGCATAAGATTCTATTTGGAATGTTAAACATACAGAAAGAACCATCTGAAGTCTAAAGATTCTGCTTTATCATTTTCATAAATCAATAATAATAATAATTCAAACCACGATACTTCCTTGTTTATCGCCTTGAATCGGAAAGTGAACTTTCCCGAAGTGGGATTCCTTATTAAGAAGTGGGACATTTTTGTAGAGCATAGAAAAACATGTTTTAACATTATTAGAGCACTCTAGACATAAAATAGCACCCCTATACTCACATTTACAGTCCTATTACACAATATAAGAGACATAAATAAGATTTGTGCTCATTTGTGTTGTTGTAAAAGTGAACTTTCCCGAAGTGGGATTCCTTATTTATAAATGGGACATTTTTATAGAGCATAAAAAATTATGTTTTAACATTATTAGTGCACTGTAGACATAAAATAGCACCCCTATAGTCACATTTACAGTCCTATTACACAATGTAGACAACGTAAAAGCATAGAAAAATATGTTTTAACATTATTAGAGCACTGTAGACATAAAATAGCACCCCTATAGTCACATTTACAGACCTATTACACAATATAAAAGACATAAATAAGACTTGTGCTCATTTGTGTTGCTGTAAATGTGTTCTGGTGCTAGGCGAGAAGAGGGGCAAAGAGGGGGGGGCAAACAGGAAATGATGCAACATCAGCCTGTGTTAGGTATTACTGTGTCGGTTGTGAAATCATTCATACCTGCATTTTGTTAAAATAAAAAATTTGAAAAAAAATTATTTTAAACTTTAAAATAATTAAAAATAATTTAATAATATAATAATTTAAAATATTTTTTAGAAATTTATTTTTTAATGTAATTTAAAAAATGTAGTAAAAAATAAAAAAAATACAAATTAAAATATTTAATAAAAAATAAAATAAGCTGTCTGCTGTTGTGTTTCTCATGAACATAACAGTAACATTAATGACACCTAGTGACCATTGTGGAGTACTACATTGCATCGCTCCTTTGAATGCATCTTCTGAAAGCCTAAATTTTCATTTTACTTATAGTATATGTTTATGCTTGAAAATGCTTCATTTAGGCACAAAATATGCAAATTGTGGTTAAATATGTATATTTTTTCACTAATAACCAGCTGTATTCGAACACAGAACAGATTTCTTTTGGAAAAACCATAATCGAGTAGTCAAAAATTAGTAAAAAATTGGTAAAGGATGACTGTATTGCAATTTCACTGAGAACTAAAAAAAATAAATAAATTCAAATTGTCATTTAGTCAATCTTAAAAATGTTTTATATGAATATTTTCTTGAAAAAAAAAGGTTCATCTTGTATTCAAAGTCACAGTAGAGCCATTCCGATCTAATTATATTACATTATATTATAGTATACAGTATATTTTTATGATGTTGATTCTTTCTATGCCAACCATCCATCTATCTATCTATCTCCCTGCCAACAACGATGATGTCATCAAGCTCCGTCTGCTACCTGCAGCACACGTTCTTCTGCTTGATGAGCCCCCACCCCCCCCAGGGCCAGGGAGCAAAAGGATTCGCAGTCATTCCAAAAGTGAGATCACACCGTCTCAACCTCAAGACATCCCTTGCCGCGACGCTCCGGTGGCTTAAAGACAACGTCTGTATTCCCTCCACATGGCATTTGAACAGCAGTCAAGTGTTTACATAAGGGGAGGATTAGCTGCCTGTTGCATCATGACACAATTTGTCCACTTGCCTCTACAGCGGCTTGGAAAAACATAGTGCATGCGACACATACATTATTCAGTAATCCCCCGGATCCTCTCCTATGGATGTGTAGTCCCGATCTAGCTACAAGTACAATGCTTTATAATATTCCCATGTTTCCGGAAATCCCTTCTTTTTTATTTATATTATCTTTCACTCTGCTGAACTTTTTACGTCCTTTGTGCTCCGAATTCAGACGCTTTTTTAACGTGCAATGGGGAATTGGACTCCTTTGCTGTCTATTCCGGTCCAAATTCCCAGGAGGAGCCAATGCTCCTTTGGAAGCCTCCAACTAACCTGGAATGAAAACACGACATAGGAAACGTCCATGATTGGGATTAATGGTTTGTTCTGTGCTATTTTTTTTTTTTTTGCTTGTTTCAGCTTGCAACTAATTATTTTCTCAGTCGATTAATCTAAAGCATGTTGTTTCGATTAATCAAGTTATGGATTAGTTCAGGAGTATCCTAACTTTTGCTACAGAGGACCACTTAATGAAAAATGAAAGGATGCAATTATATATTGATATTTTGTCAATATATAATTACTATAAATAATTAATATATAATTTTGTCAATATATATACACTAAGTAGTTGATATATAGTTTAATAAAAAACTACATATTAGCTTTGTTTATATACAGTAGGTGAAAAAGCAGATCATTAGTATCAACTTTACGCTTTTCCCCCCATGTTTCTCATAATACTACAACATTTTCTTTAATATTTCAATTTCATGTTATTATATTATTATAAATGACATTTCCCTGAATAGAAATTTAGACATTTTTCCGGTTAGAATACATCTCTTAATATTTTGACTTTATTCTTATAACATGAATGAATGTTTTCTATTCAACTTTTGTCTTTTCAGAATTATGACTATATTCCCTAATTTATATTATATAATATTATCTTTATATATGACAAATTTATATTTCTTATATTTATATTATCTTTATATTATATTTATATGACAAATTTATATTATATTTATATGACAAATTTATATTATATTTATATTTATTCTATTTTATATTTATAATTTCATATTTATTTATATTTATTTTATTTATTCTTATATTTTCCACAGCATAATTTTCCATAAATGACAACTTGATTTGTTTTATTGGTTTTTCATAATATTACAACTTCTTCAGAAATGTTTTTCCTCATGACAAATATTTTCCACTTTATTCCCATAATATTTTATATTTAATATAACTCCAATAATATTTACTTTCACAATCACTCCCATAATATTTTTCCCCCAACTTAATTCTCCAAAAATGACAACTTTATTTTATTTTGTTTTGTTTTTCTTTAAAATTTGAATATTCATAACAACACTACTTTCGTAAAATCTTGTCTTTTTCTATAAAAAAAACAATCAAGCTGTCGATTAATTGGCTCATCAATTAATCATCGATTAACCTAGTTCCAGCACCACCGTGCTCCATACACACGGCCTCCCATTTTAACAGTGTGAGGTTTATTTGCGGCGTGATCTAATTTGCTGCCCCACATAAACCCAGTAGGTTCACATTGGGGAGGCAGGGAGGAACCCCATGTGGGCTCCGCTTGGTTTGGGGACATGATTACATCATTAGGAATATAGGGCATTGGTACCTGGGAGATCATTGATCCCATTTCTAAGTATCTAAATACAGGGAATTAAATCAACATTTCCCTACACAGCTATAAAAAAAGATGATGATGTGCGTGGTTTGTGTTTTTTTTTTACTGAGTGGGCTACAATCATTTCATGGAAGTAGATATGAAGGATGAGGTGAGCAGATTTTTCAGAAGAGTAGTATTATATAGTAGTAGAGTAGTATTATACATATATATATATATATATATATATGACAATCGTCAGTGGTTACTGTTTAAGTAACAAGCACACTTGCACGTCCAGCTGTCACACCGTCGTTGGCTTGGCTAATTTGCAGCCATCACTCATCAATCACAAATCGCTTCCGCCGCTTTCTATTTTTATGCCTCCATCATGGAAACAGCCATAACCAAAAGAGCCTGGCGTTGGTTTCAGTCCCTCCCGTTCTTGTAAAATGCGTATCAGCAACGCCTCGAGAGAGATTTTCTTATAAAAGCGGAAACACCAAAGCCTGTTTATGGTCAATGCCACCTCAACAGTTATTCCGTTTTACTCAAATAGACGCTGGGGGGAGTATTTCATGATTGGATAGTGACTAGAATAGCACTATGTGACCACAATACATTATGCTATGGCACATATAAAAGCAAAAAGACTTAAAATATGCCATTAAAATACAATACAAGAAGTCAATGATGAGACAATAGCCACTGCAGGAAGTTCTCTTCAGAACAGGAAGTAAAAATGAAAGAAAAAAACAAGACTTTGACTCATAAAGTCTGTGGTCTTAAGGCTGAACACGTTGCTTGGCAGAACAGCTTAATAATAATAATAATAATAATAAACAATAATAATTATTAATATTATTAAATATAGATCAATTTACTGCTTTTATTGCTACACAATCAAACAAATATATAAAAATATATAATAATAACAATTCTTCTTCTTCTTCTTCTTCTTCTTCTTCTTATTATTATTATTATATATAATATAAAATATGATGGGAATAAAGTGGAAAATATTAGTCATGAGGAGAACATTTCTGAAGAAATTGTAATATGAAAAACCAATAAATAATAATAATAATCATCATCATATTACAAATAATAATAATAATATGATGATGATTATTATTATTGTTATATATATGACAACTTCAGCCAGGATAGATGAATGTACTGCTTTTATTGTTACACAATAAAAAAATATAAAAATATATAACAATAATAAAAACTATTATATATATATATATATATATATATATATATAATATAAAATATTCTGGGAATAAATTGGAAAATATTAGTCATGAGGAGAACATTTATGAAGAAGTTGTAATATTATTAAATAAATATATTTATATATTTATATTAATATTATTATTAAAAACCAACAAATAATAATAATCATCATCATATTATTATTATTATTATTTGTTGGTTTTTCATATTACAATTTCAATTTCATTTACAATTATTATATATATAATATATAATATAAAATATTCTGGGAATAAAGTGAAAAATATTAGTCATGAGGAGAACATTTCTGAAGAAGTTGTAATATTATGAAAAACCAACAAATAATAATAATAATAATAATAATAATCATCATCATATTATTATTATTTGTTGGTTTTTCATATTACAATTTCAATTTCATTTACAATTATTATATATATATAATATGTAATATAAAATATTCTGGGAATAAAGTGGAAAATATTAGTCATGAGGAGAACATTTCTGACAACATTATTATTATTATTATTAGTTGGTTTTTCATATTACAATTTCTAATATTTTCCACTTTATTCCCAGAATATTTTATATTTAATATAACTCCCATAATATTTACTTATATAATAATAATAATAATTGTTATTATTATATATTTTTATATTTTGTTTTTTATTGTGTAACAATAAAAGCAGTACATTGATCTATCCTGGCTGCTCAGTACAACAGGACTAAAGTGATAAACCAATATACTCAACTGCCCGATGGAAGACATTTACAGCATCACACACAGGGAAGCGTTATTGGCTAATTGGGTGTTATTTTATCTCTAGAGGGCTCTAATAATATTAAAAACATATTTAGAAGTTTTTTTATGTTCTAAATACAAAAATATTCCATTTATACACAAGGAATCCTTATCCGGTACCAATTAACTGTAACAAACGAGGGATTAATGAGACCAGATTTGACCAGATTTGGTGGTAGGGCGTAATAACGGCACCAGTCCAAATTGTGTCTTGCTATCTGGATTTGCTCCAAAATGGACTGGCTTCTTCCTCGGCACATGTTCCACCACTGCTCACAAACACAAGACAGTATTTGCGCTCCTGTTTCTCCTGTAAACTGACTGTTTTTTTTACAAATGGTGACCCTCAAGTGGCAAAGCTGTCTATTTGTGCTGAGCAACGAGGTCAGGTTGCCTTCCCAACAAAGAGGAACAGTGGGGTTCTGTCGTTATGACATGATGTGTTTGGTGGACATTTTGACTTGAAGGGCAATGAGGGCTGATGTAATGTACCAAGTGGCTGCATCAGGACCGCCAAGGTCTACGTTATGGCCATAAATTATGTGTTATTACTTGAAGTCAGCACCATTTACTTGTAATTTTAACAATGGAACTCTCATTCTGCACGGTGGTTAAGTGGTTAGCACGCAGGCCACACAGCTAGGAAACCAGAGTTCAATTCCACCCTCGGCCATCGGTTTTCTACGGGTACTCCGGTTTCCTCCCACATTCCAAAAACATGCTAGGTTAATTAGCGACTCCAAATTGTCCATAGGTATGAATGTGAGTGTGAATGGTTGTTTGTCTATATGTGCCCTGTGATTGGCTGGCCATCAGTCCAGGGTGTACCCCGCCTATCGCCCGAAAACAGCGAGGATAGGATCTATAATGCTATTTTTGGACTTCTATAGAGCAACTACACACAATAACCAGAATACCAGTGTTCTAGTTCTTCCAGAATCTGCACCTATTCGGCTGTATTTCTTTGGATTCCGTGGTTCCCATGAAAATGGCCTGTTTTAATGTATTCCACCCATGGGTGTACCCGGCCTCTCGCCCGAAGACAGCTGGGATAGGCTCCAGCACGCCCTATAGAGCAACTACACACAATAACCAGCATTCCAACGTTCTAGTTCTTCCAGGATCTGCACCTATTCAGCTATACTTTTTTTTTAGATTTTGTGGTTCCCGTGAAAACGGTCTGTTTTAATGTATTCCACCCACGGGTGTACCCTCCCCCTCTCGCCCGAAGACAGCTGGGATAGGCTCCAGCACACCCGCGACCCTCAAAATCAGAAGCACATATGCCAATTTCAACAGTCAAGTAATATATTCCATTCATGTATCCTGCTTAAAGGGGACCTATTATGCTATTTTTGACTTCTATAGAGCAACAACACACAATAACCACAATACCAGCGTTCTAGTTCTTCCAGAATCTGCACCTATTCAGCTGTATCTCTTTGGATTCCGTGGTTCCCGTGAAAACGGTCTGTTTTAATGTATTCCACTCACAGGTGTACCCCTCCTCCCGCCCAAAGACAGCTGGGATAGGCTCCAGCACACCCGCGACTCTCAAAATCAGAAGCACATATGCCAATTTCAACAGTCAAGTAATATATACATAAGCGCGTAGACTCTGATAACCGTATGACACAACTCATATGTATTTATTTACATATATGCAGCAAACAGCACAGCGGTGGCTGAAAATACATTTCACGTCACACGTCTGATGGCGGCGGAACTCGAGCAGACACGGTGATAGAAAATATATGGACGCTCTCCAATTTCAGCACCTGTCACAGTCAATTTCCGAGGGGGGATGTTATTAGAATTCGGGGAAGGAGAATGTCATCATCGCGGCTAATGAAGCGGAAGGGAAAGCGCCGCGTTGATGCCAATGCCAACAACATTGGATACCATTGGCATTCCTCCCTAATTGGCGATGCTAATCATTAAGAATGTGTGACGATCAATAACGGCGATCAGTGAGGATCAATCACACCCGCATCCATTCATACTACCACTGCTTTGACAACGATAGTCGTTACTGTTGTTTGTACTTCCTCTGCTTATCGTTATACTCCAGAGAGGTAATCCTATAAAATGTAACATGTATCCATTGCATAATACTACTCCCTTTTTAATCCCATGCTCTCAACTTAGATTAAGGTAGATCACAGTTACAAGGAGTAGGAAGAAGCACATCTTATTTTCTAATCCTACACTTTCTCCGTCTCGTAGCAATTCCTGATTATGTCTTCACTTTCCATGTCACCGTTTTCTAAAAATGCTCATGACTAATATTTTCCACTTTATTCCCACAATATTTTATATTATATATATTTAATAATAATAATAATAAAATAATAATAATAATAATCATTATTGTTATTACATATAATAATAATAATTATTATTCTTTCTATTATTCTTTCTATTTTTTATTTTTTTATTTTCATTTGTATTTTTTCATTTTATAGTTGTATTTTTTATTTATATTTTTTTAATGTATTTGTACTTTTTGTTTGTATTTTTTAATTTGTATTTGTATTTTTTATTCAAATTTTATTTCAACTTTTTTCAATTTCAATTCAATTTTTTATGTATTTATTATTATTATATGTAATAATAATAATAATAATAATAAAATATAAATAAAAAAATAAAATATAAATAAAAAATACAACTATAAAATGAAAAAATACAAATGAAAATAAAAAAATTAAAAATAGAAAAAAATTTCATTATATTAGAAAAGCAGGAAGTGAACAAATGTAACAGTTACTGATTGTAAAAGTACCAGATGGAGGGGTAGGATTTAATAAGCTTTGCTTCTTCCTACTCCTTTTGGACATGTGGAACTGTGAACTGATTATGGGATGCATTCAATTGGAATCTGATGCATATTCAAATGAAATTAAACCATTACCATACATGAAAAGAATCCCATCCAATAAAACTAGGTTGAATATTGTTCAGTGTTGATTAAGCCTGATGACAAACAATTAGAAACATAATGAAACTCTTCACGCTGGTTTGGACTTGATGAGTAACCTATACGTACCTTCCTATAGCCTCTGTGCAGATGATTCATATTTTTTAAATATGTTTCACAGCGCCGTGACATTTCCCCAGGCGTCAACAGCCTCGGCGTTCTGGGTTTTGATTTGAAAAGGTTTGAAAAGGAACAAAAACACAAATGAAGGAAGGAGGACGGAGACGCACAAAATGATGGCGATAAAGGAAAGATGATGAAGCAATTTCAGTCGAAATTGCCAGTGAATTGAAGCTGAACTGAAAGAAGAAGTGAAATCTATTCACCGACGGAGGAGATTGAACCAGCAACCATCAAGTTGGGAGGCAACCACTTGAGTTATGACACTGAACTTTTCATTCTCAAAATAAGAATAAGAATACAAATAAAAAATTAGAATTAGAAATAATAAAAATGAAAATGAATAAGAATAAAAATTTTAATTAGAAATAATAAAAATGAATAAGAATAAGAATAAGAATGAAAATACAAATAAAAATTAGAATTACAAATAATAAAAATGAATAAAAATAAGAATAGGAATAAAAATAAGAATAAAAATAAGAATTAGAATGAGAATAAGAATAAAAATGAGAATAAAAATAAAAATAAGAATGAGAATAAAAATAAAAGAATGAGAATAACAATAAAAATAAGAAATAATAACAGGAACAAGAACAAGAACAAGAACAAGAACAGGAACAGGAACAAGAACAGGGAGAGGAACAGGAACAAGAAGAACAAGAACAAGCACAGGAACAAGAACAGGAAGAGGAACAGGAAGAGGAACAGGAACAGGAAGAGAAACAGGAAGAAGAACAAGAACAGGAACAAGAACAGGGAAAGGAACAGGAACAAGAAGAACAAGAACAGGAACAGGAACAAGAACAGGAAGAGGAACAGGAAGAGGAACAGGAAGAAGAACAAGAACAAGAACAACAAAAACAAAAATAAGAATAAAAATAATAGAATTAAAATTGAAAAAATTGAAAAAAATTGAAATAAAATTGGAATTAAAAAATACAATAAAAAATACAAATACAAAAATACAAATAAAACAATTTCATTCTCAATGGGGAAATATTGAATTATGAATGTATGGGATTTTTATTTTATAAAAACCCTGATAGATAGCCAACATGTCCTGTATGACTTGAATGTTTCGATGTTGGACAGCATGATCACGTCGCCCACTCAGTAACGCTGGACAAAAGTATTTGGACACAATTCACAATTCATGTCCCTTTACGTCCCTCAATTTCCATCCATTTGTCTCCACCTGAGTCGTCTTTCCGTCCATCTGTCTGTTGTATTATCGCTCCACGCTACGTGATGCGTTCCGGATTCCCCCCGAGTAGCGCAGACAAGTTGAGAGCGAAAGCCCTCTTTCCTCTCCACTTCACATGGCGCTTCCAGATGAAACCAACGCGGCTTCAGACAGATGACGCTCCTCTGAGAGCCTCACCGCAGGAAAAAAAAAAAGCGGCTAAAAGCTGCTGGACTATACATCAGTGGGTAACTAACGTCCTGCCAGACAAATCGCTGCATCCTGAAGCTTAAATGTACCAATTTTGTGCGCATTAAACGTGCAGCAACGACACACACATGCTTTCATAACACTACCGTTTGCATAAATTAGCATCTTGACCGCCTTGCCTTGATGCACATGGCACAAGCAGCCAAGAAGAATATAAATAAATAAAATAGGTGAATGAATAAATGAGAAAGATGAGCAGAAATAGAGTCAAGGGGCAGTAAAAGTGCCCCCCCCCCCCCCCCCGGGTGCATCTAGTGAGGTGTTAGCAAGGTGTCCAAAGTGCATCTTTTTATTGGCCTGCACCACATTCTAAAAATATAATTGAAGTATAAAACGGCTGCATGGTGGAGAAGTGGTTAGCGCGCAGACCTCACAGCTAGGAGACCAGGGTTCAATTCCACCCTCGGCTATCTCTGTGTGGAGTTTGCATGTTCTCCCCGTGCATGCGTGGGTTTTCTCCGGGTACTCCGGTTTCCTCCCACATTCCAAAAACATGCTAGGTTAATTGGCGACTCCAAATTGTCCATAGGTATGAATGTGAGTGTGAATGGTTGTTTGTCTATATGTGTCCTGTGATTGGCTGGCCACCAGTCCGGGATGTACCCCGCCTCTCGCCTAAAGACAGCTGGGATTAGGCTCCAGCACGCCCGCGATCCTCAAAATCAGAAGCACATATGCCAATTTTCCGATTATGCTCATTTTTTGGACTCCCATAGAGGAGCTATACACAATAACCAGCATAGCAACTTTCTAGTTCTTCCAGAATCTGCACCTATTCAGCTGTATTTCTTTGGATTCCGTGGTTCCCGCGAAAACAGTGTTTTAATGTATTCCACCCACGGGTGTACCCCCCCTCTCGCCCGAAGACAGCTAGGATAGGCTCCAGCACGCCCGTGACCCTCAAAATCAGAAGCACATTTGGCAATATGCCAATTTCAAGTTTCCAAAAACATGCTAGGTTAATTGGCGACTCCAAATTGTCCATAGGTATGAATGTGAGTGTGAATGGTTGTTTGTCTATATATGCCCTGTGATTGGCTGGCCACCAGTCCGGGGTATATACCGCCTCTAACCCGAAGACAGCTGGGATAGGCTCCAGCATCCCCACGACCCTCGTGAGGATAAGCGGTAGAAAATGAATGAATGAAGTATAAAACCGTGATATAATGAGGGAGTGATAATCGAACCGCATATGTTGCTTCACAAAATGCTAAATATGATGCTAAAGCATCGTGAACTACTAGGTTATTATTATCATAGCGCACCCTACCACTCACCACAAACAAACAAATATAGCATTTCTGGATTTTTGTGCTATTTTTAGTGCTATTCTGGCTGCAAAATGTGTTATGGAGGTGATAAGTGAGGGAATTTAAATGAAGGAAAAGGATAGTGATGGGGGGGGGGGGGGTGTTGCTACTACCTCTACTCAGTTTGATCTATAATTCATATTTCCTCGACATATACGCCTCAAGAAGGTCTTTTGAAGATCTTTTCAGTCTTTTTAAACACGTATCACTCTTATATTTTTTATATATATCTATATATATAAATACACGGCTAACCCTCATCACCCGCTGTCTGTTTGTGTCTGCATCGACTTTTTTGATGTCCGATACCAAGACCGTTGTCATCTGTAGCTGCTCATGCATGACATCGTATCCAATTCCTGGACGCTTAGTGAAGAGAAAGCAGAAGTGCAACAAAGCGTGATGGAGAAATGGCCTGGGGGGGCTGCCATTAAATGGAGCAGAGGTCCGAGCCTCCGCTTTCAAAAGGAGATATCACCTACACCCCCTCCCCCCCATAACCATACCTTTCCCTCCAGGACCCAAATATATGGGGTGCAAAGTTGGGGTCATGTGGCTTCGGGGTGAGGTGAGTATAAGTCTTTATTTATTTATTTATTTATTACATAGTTTGGACTTTTTGACTGTTTTTGAAAAAAAACAAAAAAAAAAAAACAGGAAAACAACAGCAAAAATGAAAAATAAATACTATATATAATATAACAATTAAAATTTTTTATCCTAAAAGTCATAATTTTACAACAATTAAGTCATATTATTATGCGAGATAATCGAAATTTGAGGATTTTTTGTGTAAAGTATAAAGTTGAAATATTAAAAAAATGAGGTTGCAAATCTTGGAAGATTTTGAAAATATTTTGAAATAATAATAATAATAACAGTAAAAACATTTTTTGTATTTTTATTGGTTTTTTTTTACATTCTTAAAATACAATCAAACAACAAAACAACAAAATTGGGGAAAATAGCAGTGATTTTAAGAGTCTAAATATTAATAATATTAATAATAATAAAATCTTAATGCTATGAAAAAAGTTGTCAACATACGGGAAAAATTGTATTTGTATATAATATAATAATAATAAACATAATATTATGAGAAACAAAACCAAGAATGAAATGGCAGATTTTGGAAAATGTGGTTGGGAAAAAATTATAAAACAAGTATTACGAGAATAAAGTCAAAATATTATGGGAAAAAAGTAATCAAATTACAAGCAAAACAAAAGTAAATGTTTAAATATTTTGGAAAAAAAAAACAAAAAAGAATAATTTAAGGAGAAAACGCTTTTTTCCAACATATATCAAATATATTTTTAGCATATCTATACATGTTGATTGGGGTGATGTTTTTTTTGTGATGCTATGTGTCTGTAAGTAATGTGCAAATGTATGATTTTCAGTCTAATTTGTGAATATAAAAAAAAGTTATGGTGTTAAAATACATTTCAGTTGAGTACATTTCCACACCCTGACCGGGCGTCATGTGACCCATTTGTGTGCAGCGATTCGGGAGTAAATTAACCCAGGCTTAACGACAAATGTACTTGAATTACCAATCAGGGAGAAGATAAAGTATGTAAACACGAGTCTCCCCTACTGACTAAACCCTGATGAAGATGATGATTTCATCCATCAGTTCCACTTGTGTCCCGGTTGTCTTTGTGTGTCAGACCCAACAAAGTCAGCCGTGTCCAAAACAAGGAACAAAATGGCTCAACAGGGAAATCGTCTGATTTGCCGGAATAGAGCAAGAAAAAAAAAGCTATTCAAGTCGATGTAAAATGCGGCAATACGAGACACTAAACTGTTGCTCTTTTGCAAAAAAATGGCTGAAAAGCAGAAGATCCGATTTCTGGATCAGTAAATCCCAAAAAACAGTCAAGTGGCTGAGTGGGCTGCTGTGCTTAAATCACAGACCTGGGTTGCAGCTAATGGAATTTCCCGTGCAGTGCCTTTGCACTGGATGAAGCAAAGCTCCAATCAGACGGGATTTGCTTCTCCAAGGGGGGTGCTTTGAAAATTGCATTCAGTCATCTGCTTTTAATCCAATAGAAGCGATGATGGTGCACAATTTTTCTCCTTATGTATTCCATAAGAAATGATACTGTCAAAAGTAACCAACTAACCATTTGGTTTATTCTGGCCAACGATTAGCCTACATTGCTTAGTAATCTTTTATTGTGGTTAACTGGTTCCAAACCCGACTGTGATAAGTGAATTTCCGCTAAGTAAGATTCAATATTGATAAACAGCATAGTTAGAGCATGGACATTTTTAGAGCCTCGTAGACATTAAATAACATCCCTATACTGCAGGGCGGCTGCTAGCATAGCAAGCTACCGAGCTAACAAGTTAACTTCTCTGATTTCCTGATTCTAAATTTAAGAAACTGTTTCAAAAGGAGTGAGGAATAAGGACAAAAAAGCCCATAAAACAACCACTTCCGCACGGAATGAGAGGAGACCCGCTTATTCCACTCGATCTCAGGCATGGCATGATGCCATTAGAGGGTAAAATTGATTAATATATCAATATTTTTGGACTAGGTCTGCACAGCGGTGCACAAGTGGTTTGCACGCGGACCTCACAACTAGTAGACCCGAGTTCAATTCCACCCTTGGCCATCTCTGTGTGGAGTTTGCATGTTCAACACGGTGTATGCGTGGGTTTTCTCCGGGTACTCCGGTTTCCTCCCACATTCCAAAAACATGCTAGGTTAATTAGCGACTCCAAATTGTCCATAGGTATGAATGTGAGTGTGAATGGTTGTTTGTCTACATGTGCCCTGTGATTGGCTGGCCACCAGTCCACGGTGTATCCCGCCTCTCGCCTGAAGACAGCTGGGATAGGCTCCAGCACCCCCGCAACCCTTGTGAGGATAAGCAGTAGAAAATGAATGAATGAATAATTTTGGACTAATAATACAACCACGATACAGATATAATTTCTTAAATAATTATTTTTTCTGGCGAGCATGAAAATGTTTTTATCCACGGTGGGTGGGTGTGGGGGGGAACGGACATGACAGAAAATAATTAAGATCTCAACCATTAACTTTTAGATAATATTATCTCTTTGCCATTAAAACATTGCCATTTTTTATTGGGAATTTTTACCTATTAAAAAATGAATCCAGCTATAAAAAGGACTTAATTGGGTTCCAGGGTGTATTTTACTTTGAGCTCAGACTGTGTAAAAGGTAATACTGGTGGATATTTGGATACTTTGTTTGGTAGCATAGTAGACTCATAGAAAGACATTGCAATAAAAGCAGTAGTTAAAATGTACACATCACAACAACAATAATAATAATAAGTCATAAAATATTCATGAACAAACATGTTTTTGTTTAAAGTGGGCCACATGATAAATATATGCATCGCTTCCTTCGAAAAACCCATTTATCATCTTTTATTGTGGTATAAGTACCTGCTTATGAATATTTTAAAAAGCAATATGCAGTACATCATAATATAAAAAGGCACCATTGAGCAAACAGCATGCTATTGATGGTAGCTTTTTAAGATGGACCCTGGTATGAAACTACATCACTTCTATCTTATGCTAGTTCCGTGTAATTGATGGATTGTTGGAATTACATTTTGAAAACGGGTACATTTTAAAACGGCTATTATGACACACAAAGCGAATGACGACTTGCTCCTGGAGAATTTACAATGAGGTATGTGGTTAGGATTCCTCCTCCTTTCTTCTCAACTGGCGTTCCCAACTGGCCAGGGAACGCCTCAGGATCTCCCAAAAGGAACTGGACTAAGCATCCATGGAAACGGAAGACTGGGCTTCTCGCCTTTCACATTATTCATTTATTCATTCATTTTCTACCGCTTATCCTCACGAGGGTCGCAAAAGGGGGTGCTGGAGCCTATCCCAGCTGTCTTCGGGGCGAGAGGCGGGGTACACCCTGGACTGGTGGCCAGCCAATCACAGGGCACATATAGACAAACAACCATTCACACTCACATTCATACCTATGGATAATTTGGAGTCGCTAATTATCCTAGCATGTTTTTGGATTTGTGGGAGGAAACCGGAGTACCCGGAGAAAACCCAGAGATGGCCAAGGGTGGAAATGAACTTGGGTTTCCTAGCTGTGAGGCCTGCACGCTAACCACTTGTTCACATGCAGCCTAGTTTAAGTTACATTCATTAATTTTCTACCGCTTTTCCTCACAAGGGTCGCGGGGGGTGCTGGAGCCTATCCCAGCTGTCTTAGGGCGAGAGGCGGGGTACACCCTGGACTGGTGGCCAGCCAATCACAGGGCACATATAGACAAACAACCATTCACACTCACATTCATACCTATGGACAATTTGGAGTCGCTAATTAACCTAGCATGCATGTTGTTGGAATAATTTTACTTTATTTTAGTTTTATTGTGTGCAAGATTCATTGTTGTACACCGCCCCCCCAAGTGCACATTCGTTCATTCATTCATTTTCTACCGCTTATCCTCACCCTGGACTGGTGGCCAGCCAATCACAGGGCACATATAGACAAACAACCATTCACACTCTCATTCATACCTATGGACAATTTGGAGTCGCTAATTAACCTAGCATGTTTTTGGAATGTGGGAGGAAACCGGAGTACCGGGAGAAACCCACGGGGAGAACATGCAAACTCCACGCAGAGATGGCCGAGGGTGAAATTGAACCCTGGTCTCCTAGCTGTGAGGTCTGCGCGTTAACCACTCGACCGCCGTGCAGCCAGCTTTATACTTTTCTTACCAATATAGTAGACATAATAAGAGAAAATTGTCCCATTAATTAATTAACATTACTGACACTTAGTGATCGGTGTAGAATACTACATATCGTTGTGTCTTTGAATGCATCTTCTGAATGCTTTATATTTGTATTTTACTTCATTTAGACTAATAATAGGCCATATTCCGGCATGAAACAACAACAATTTGTCAATTAATTTTATTTTTTGGAAAACTGTTCCAATGAACGAACAAGTGGTTAGCACAGCTGGGAGACCCAAGTTCAATTCCACCCTCGGCCATCTCAGTGTGGAGTTTGCATGTTTTTGGAATGTAGGAGGAAACCCACGCATGCACGGGGAGAACATGCAAACTCCACAGGTTGGGATTGAACTCGGGTCTCTTAGCTGTGAGGTCTGCGCGCTAACCACTCGACCACTGTGCAGCCCTGCTTTCACATTATATGATCTAAAATTGTGGTGGAAGAGGTCCACATGATGTGTCGCCGTTAACAGACTTTTGTTCCCATGATGCCATGGAAAACCGACACAAACACACACACAGTATCGCTTACACAGCTAGTAAAGGTTTCTGACAACAAACGATCCCACGGGCGAAGCTGTGTTCTACATACTGTATGTTTGCCTCCTTCATTAGCGTATATGTGGCCTTCCCACCATTACACCAGTGCCGTCATGGCAACCAGGAGTCAATGCCAGAGTCCCCCCAAAGCATGAATGCTCCTTCATCACACATGCATTGAAACCGACGATGCAAACACGCAGAGGATGAAAAATACACTTATATATTGTGTTTTCAATGAACGGGGGGTTCAATATCTCAGCATAAAAGCTGGACATATACAATATGGAAGGATAAATGATACAGCACTTCCAGCACTTTCCATTGCCAAAAACGTCCTCATCAGTTCTTTGCCCTTTGTTAATGACAAACACAGACCAGCACTTGGACCAGCATCAGTTCCGCCTCCACCCATCATTATTCATGGAAAACATTATTAAAGGAAATGAATCAAACAACATGGATGTTATAATTCACGCATATGCGTAGGGTTTGCGTATCGATGAATGCGGTCTAGCTTTATATGATATGGATGACTTCCAAAGGAACATTAGCGGATGCGGGATAATTAAATCAAGAGGGACAAACAGTGCTCCTTTTAATGTCCACCCTTATCCATCATCAGTCATAGTCGGGGGCTCGGAATACAAAAGGGGGGCGGAGTCTGAAGCGATATCAGCCGGTTGATGAATCCCGCCGAGTACCTTCCACAGAGACATCCATATTTTACCGTGTCGGAAATGATAGTCCATGTATTTTAAAAGCAGCGTGTGCACATTTAGAGTGCAAACGTGTTAAACCGTGACAGTCAGGTTAAGGTACAAAACCCACGGAGGGCTTCATGGGATTAGAATAAGGAAGCCATAGCTTAGAAATAATGAAATCTTTTTTTTTTTGTTCTGATGGCTTAGTCCAATCCGGGCCTGGAAGGCTTAGCCATTTAATAGAAACTTCACCTCATTAAAATGAATGTATGATGTCTTATTTGCATAGGATTCCTTTTTGCTTAGAGAATTATCTCACAGCAACATACTGATATCAGCTTTTTTTTTTTTTTTTTTGAAGATTAGAAGAACAATGTATAGGCTTTTCATTTCCTCAGTACCGCTGGAGTAGTTTTTTTTTTTTTTGCAGTATACTGGTCAGCAATGGTTTTAAATCAAAAGACTACGACGGACAAGGGATTTGAATTCGCTGTACTTTAGTCAAAAAGATGATTTATACTTTTAATATCATGGCGAGAATGGTGCTGCATTGTGTTTAGTACTATCACTGCAGTATATGTATAATGGAAAGTACACGGTCAGGCAAAAAGGATATGATACATTTGTAGGTTAAATAAAACGCAAATAAAGTAAAGTGTTTTTATTTTCGAAAAGTACTTTACAATGCCAATTTTTTTTGGTTTCTTTTTCAGTTTTTGTTTCGTGCTTTCATCGTGGAAACGTTTATCAAAACAAATCTGTAACCGCGGATTAGCGCGCAGACCTCACAGCTAGGAGACCAGGGTTCAATTCCACCCTCGGCCATCTCTGTGTGGAGTTTGCATGTTCTCCCCGTGCATGTGTGGGTTTTCTCCGGGTACTCCGGTTTCCTCCCACATTCCAAAAACATGCTAGGTTAATTAGCGACTCCAAATTGTCCATAGGTATGAATGTGAGTGTGAATGGTTGTTTGTCTATATGTGCCCTGTGATTGGCTGGCCGCCTAGTCCAGGGTGTACCCCGCCTCTCGCCCTAAGACAGCTGGGATAGGCTCCAGCACCCCCGCGACCCTCGTGAGGAAAAGCGGTAGAAAATGAATGAATGAATCTGTAACCGCAACACAACGAGCGTTTTGTTTGCACTTCAATCTCGGTAGACATGAGCTCGAAACACCGTCTTGTTATGAGTGACCAACTTCACAGTTAACGAAAATCAACCGGCCAACCAGGCACTGCTAGAACTGATTTAATTTATCAAACATAATGAAACAGAATGGCATTATATGTACTTTTTGAAAATAAGTTACTTTACTTTATTTGCCTTTTATTTAACCTACAAATGTGTCATATCATTTTGCTTGACCCTGTAGAATAGCGCTAGTATATTGTTTTTTTGGGGGGCTGAACTAAATACACATCAAACCAATGAAATAGATCATGAAAATATGAACTAATTTAATGTACAATGGCCGAATAACCAGTGATGAATTAATTAAAGATATAAAATATAATCTTTTTTGGATTAAGATTGTTGTAATGTATTAAAAAGAGGAAAAAAAAACAAAATACAAGACACATTTAAAGATGTTGTCATCTACATTGATCACCGGGTATCAGCAATGTTACAATAATGAGACGATAGCCACCACAGGAAGTACAGTAGAGAAACCGGAAGCAAAAAAAAAAAAAAACGACAGCAAAGACCTCTCCCACTTCTAACATGTGTGAGTCGATTTTATGTCTTATTTTCTCTTATTATGTCAACTATATTGCATAATAAGAGTGTAAAGGTGACTATAGGGGTGTTATTTCAAGTCTAGAGGGCTCTAATAATGTTCGTAATCGTAATTATAAGGTTGTAAAGATGTGGTCTGTGAACATATTCAAACATTCAAATATTCATGGAAATTCACTTATCTGTCGGGAACTGATTAACTGCAATAAACGAGGGACGACCGTCGTCTTTTCAGTAACAACAACATATTTTATTCTGAAAATACTATAATGTCCCTTATTTTGAAATTATATTTTATTTTTTTCAATAAAATTTAGAGTGCCGTTAAACTTCAATTTTTTTTTTTTGAGAAACCAAAAAATATTAATGCACTATACAGTATTTTGCCTTGCCATACAAGTGATACAGGGTCCAAGCACTGTTCAATTCCCTCCATGTTAATATCAAGTGGATATAACCGTGTCTGTTCTCATGTGCTGTACATGAATATAGATTCATCATCACCGATAGCAAATTGGGTGACTCAATTTCAGTCCAAAATAAGACTAAAATTAATTTACACTTGATAATAGTGTTGGGATATCTCAAATCGATACGTTTCGCACCCTCCGCCATCATTACATTACACTCACTTTATATTGATTTGCTTTATTTACTAAAAATCAAGTCAACAGTGGTTCCGGGCTGCTGCTGCTGAGTCATGTTTAATAATCACAACGATGGAAGTGGACTATCTGGGGCCCCAGATGCTCCTCAGTGAGCCGCCCCCGGGGTCCAAACAGTAGCGGCGCATCACAACATGGGTCAAGCGAAGTGCGACACCGGTTCAGACAACTCACTGACACATGCTGACACACGATAATGATGTGTACACGGCGCCTACATCGTGTCGTGCGCACTCACCCCCATGCTTGTTTGCATGGCAAAAGGGGGGTGCATTCCAGTTCGTGCTTTTTGACCTTCTTTGAACACATTCATAAGTTATTATGCAGATTTGATCCCGTTATCGGTAGTTCTTGACATTTTTTGGTGGAGGATGGAAAAGGCGATATCAACCAATCTTTGGCACCGCTGAAAACTAGGCCACCGCTTGGCTTCTAGCATAAATAGATTGAAAGAAGGAGGAGAAGAGAGCATGAAGAGGAGAAGAAGACATTACATAATATTATAGGTAGATACATCTCTTTTGAGTGCCATATTGAATGGTTTTAACCAGCACTGACAGCCTGTGTTATGAAACTGCCCCTTGCTTATTAATAAGTCTTGGGTCAAGGATGCTACCCCCTCAGGAGCTGAAGAGTGACAGAAGGATAAGCAAACACGTGGGTTTTTGATCTGTGGCAGCAAATGAAGGCCATAAAGGAGAAGGAAAAGCAGAAAAGAGCAAAAAGCCTTGAAGACGAACAAGAGAAAATGGAGGTTGGTACGACCGAGAAGAAGACGTAGACGGATGATAAATGGAAACATGTAATTAGAGGAAAGGGGTGGGGGTTGGGGGTGGGGGTGCAACCTGACGTGGGTCGTGATGCTCAAATGGATGAAAATGCAGAGAGGGAAGGAGATAAATGCAGCACATTAAATCATCAAACAAACAGGCTAATAGTTGATGCTACATGCACACGTAGAACACATACGGTAATTGTCATTGGTAACTGGGGCATTGTGATAATATGGAGTATTCTGGTATGTATTCATTCATTTTCGACCGCTACTGCTGGAGCCTATCCCAGCTGTCTTTGGGCGAGATATATATATATATTTTTTCTTTTTTCTATCTAATTATGCATTTCTGGCCTTGTGCGACTTATGTATATATATATTTTTTTTTTTTGACACCAGATGCCAAATATATATATATTTTTTCATATATAATTTACACCAAATATATATATGTATATATATATATATATATATATATATATGTAATTTTTTTTTTTCTTAAACCTAATGCGACTTATGTATGTTTTTTTCTACCTAATTATGCATTTCTTGCTTTGTGCGACTTATACTCCGGAGCTACTTATAGTCCAGAAAATACGGGGTATATATATATATTTTTTCTTTTTTTTACACCAAATATATATACATTTTTTTACACCAAATATATATATATATGTTTTTTTACACCTAATATACATATATATATTTTTGGTTACACCAAATATATATATATATATATATTTATGATTTTTTACACCAAATATATATATTTTTTTACACCTAATATACATATTTTTTTTACACCAAATATATATATATATTTTTTACACCTAATATACATATATTTTTTTTTTTCACCAAATATATATATATATTACACCAAATACATACATGGCCATGTGAAGGTAACCATAACCGCAATGTGACCCACAGTGAAAATGACTTTGACCCCCCCCCTCCCCCCTGATGTATATCATTATCACAAGAGACTACAAGAGAGTATGAATTACTACTACAGTACTATAACACCTGCCACTTCTAAGTCAACAACAGTGAGAGCTTTGGTTTGTCCTCTTTAGCCAAACGTGTTCCCTCATATAGTCTCTGCTCTGTAGGCGGCATGTAAACGTGCTAGCTTCCCGAACATTTCACACTCTATTTACAGACCAGGAAGCTTCACACGGCTTCATATCCAACATGTCCTCATACTGAAAGTCATTGACGCTAATGTCTTACAGACTCGTGATCATCCTCAGTTAAAACGAGCAGGAGGTCTAATGACTTGTCTGCTTTCATTGTATTCGTTATGTTTTGTTGGAAGATGCTGGCAGCTTAGCCAACCTTTTTTAACCCCCAAGTGGCTCATTAAAGTGATGTCTGAACAGGAGAATATTGCATTCTGTTTGTACTTTGGGGAAGTTTAGGGTTTATTTTGCAGGTCCTGGCGGAAGAAGGAGCCTACATGTTGTGTTGGTTGTGCTGCGTCCGATTGGGGTTCAATTTTTGAAGAGGCTGATGCATGGATTTTTTTTTCCTCTCATATAGGGTTCATATGGGGTACCATATTATATTAAAAATAGGAGCAATATATTAGACGATAACATAAATGAGAATATTTGATGAAAGTACACAGCAGTTGCCACCCTCTGAGTGAAACATTTAATCGATTGTGCATCTCCCAGTACTTCTCCAACCGTCGTATGTAAGTGTTGAGCAACTCTGATTGTGCTATGCGAGTGTCAACAAGGCCTTCTACTTAAATTTCTCTTGGAATAAAGTATCAATCTATCTATCTATCTATCTATCTATCTATCTATCTATCTATCTATCTATCCATCTATCTATCGATCTAAAGAGCACCTATTATACTCATTTCTGGCTCTTTGTATTGAGTTGTGGACTCCTATAGAGCGGCGACACACAATAACCCGCACAGAAAGCTTTCCAGATCTTCAAGATTCTGCACCTCTTCTGCAGTGTTTCTTTTTAATTTACACATGTGGTAATACACCCACTCTTCTGTGATTGGTCACACTCCCAAGCGTTCCCGAGGCCTTCTGGACAGCTGCCGAGCTCATTTTGTGTGATTTCATACCCAAAATAAACACAGTTAGGACATGCGTACTGCATATCTGGGCATGCCATATAAGGAAGTCCAGGTTGCTGCACGGTGGTTAGCAAGCAGGCCCCACAGCTAGGAGACCCGAGTTCAATTCCACTCTTGACCATCTCTGTGTGGAGTTTGCACATTCTCCCTGTGAATGCGTGGGTTTTCTCCAGGTACATGCTAGGCTAATTGGCGACTCCAAATTGTCCATAGATATGAATGTGAGTGTGAATGGTTGTTTGTCTATATGTGCCCTGTGATTGGCTGGCCACCAGTCCAGGGTGTACCCCGCCTCTTGCCCCAAGACAGCTGGGATAGGCTCCAGCACCCCCCGCGACCCTCATGAGGATAAGCGCTAGAAAATGAATGAATGAATGAACCTTCTAAATGTGTTTTTTTAAACATTATTAGAGCTCTCTAGACATGAAGTAGCACCCCTATAGTCACTTATACACTGCAATAATTCATTATTTATGACATTACACAACTCTTTTGCTGGAGACCCAAGTTCAATTCCACGCTTGGCCATCTCTGTGTGGAGTTTGCATGTTCTCCGCGTGCATGCGTGGGTTTTCTCCAGGTACTCCGATTTCCTCCCACATTCCAAAAACATGCTAGGTTAATTAGCGGACTCCAAATTGTCCATAGGTATGAATGTGAGTGTGAATGGTTGTTTGTCTATATGTGCCCTGTGATTGGCTGTCTCCACCCAGTCCAGGGTGTACCCCGCCTCTCACCCGAAGACAGCTGGGATAAGCTCCAGCATACCAATGACCCTCGTGAGGATAAGCGGTAGAAAATGGGGGCGGGGGGGGGGGGGGGGCGTACAACAATGAATCTTGCACACAATAAAACTAAAATAAAGTAAAATTATTCCAACAACATGCATGCTTGGTTAATTGGCAACTCCAAACTGTCCATAGGTATGAATGTGAGTGTGAATGGTTGTTTGTCTATATGTGCCCTGTGATTGGCTGGCCACCAGTCCAGGGTGTACACCGCCTCTAGCCCGAAGACAGCTGGGATAGGCTCTGTCTTCTTTCTTGCATGAAGACCAAGGTTCTAGTCCATGTGTAAAGTGCATTAAGATAGCTGAAAAATGCAATTGACTTGACTTGAACCATATAGCGTACGTTTTTGTATGTGATCTCTAGGAGACTTGGAATGCGGTGTAATAGTGTAGCTTTGTATGCCAGCTGCCCTTCAGCATTGGTGCTGAGATGAGACTTGCCAACACTCGAGCTTCTTCACAAGAATTATATCACTCCCAACCTCCAGTCTCACACACACACACACACACACACACACTTCACCCTCTCCCATCTTTGTGCTCAATCACTCCAATCCCCAGCACTTGATCCCTTTTCTCTCACCAATGCCCTTCCTCGACTTCCCCTCTTAAATCGCACGTAATTGATGGTCTAACCTGCTGTCTTTCTGTCACTTTATCTCCCTCTCTTTATTGGGCCACCCCGCCACCCTCCACCCCTTTAATCCGGCACCCATTTGTCTCCCACTTGAAAGCCTTCACAAGGCTGATGCAAGTGGACTTAACACAATGCATCATTTAAAGCTACTGTTATACGCCACCGCGGTGCAACAACGTCAGCAATATACTCGCGTAGTTTTAATGTCAATGTTTGGTGTGTGTGATAACAGGCAGCGTGCTAGCATTGACTTGAGGGTGTGCACATTAGCACTCGATAACGTCATCACAACTCTACAGTGAGTGGGTTTCAATCATTCATTCATTCATTTTCTATGAATGTGAGTGTGAATGATGAATCTCGCACACAATAAAACTAAAATAAAGTAAAATTATTCCAAAAACATGCATGCTAGGTTAATTGGCGACTCTAAATTGTCCATAGGTATGAATGTGAGTGTGAATGGTTGTTTGTTTTGTCTATATGTGCCCTGTGATTGGCTGGCCACCAGTCCAGGGTGTACAGCTGGGATAGGCTCCAGCATCCCTGCAACCCTCATGAGGAAAAGCGTTAGAAAATGAATGAATGAATGATTATTAATAGTGATATTCATATACCAATGCCCGGTACCTACTTTTAACTCTTATGGGTCGCCACAGGGAATCAGTCGCATCTTATTTTTTACGCCAGATGCCCTTGCCAGTTGCAGATATTGCTCAAAGATGATTGCTGGTACGGCTACGCACTCCGACACGATGTGAAGAATTCATGAGTATAAAATTTTATATTGTGTATGCGTTGTGCTGCATACATGCTCTTCATACATTTCTTATGCTACAAGCTTATGCTCAGACTTGCACTGCGGACCCGTGCACATTAAACTGAACCCTGACAAGCATATTCCATTATAATAACACACTTCATGACGTGTGGTTTGGATTTCACCGGCTGTTTTGCTTTTTACATCATTCCCCCTCGTCTTCAACCTCATCTTAATCTTTAAAAAGGTGGTAGGAGGGTCTTCTGTTGTGTATCCTTCGTCTAAGATGTTGATTGGCTGTGTTTTGTGTTTTTTTTTGTTATTCTGGCTTAGTAGCTACTATTGGATTTATGATGAAACAAATTCAGTGGAACCTCTGTCAAACACCCCAAAAGTTGGAGAAATTTCATTTTTACCAACAATTTCTAAACTAATATGCCTGAGAAGTCAAATAACAATGAGACTTTAGCTCAGTGACGACCTTAACATTTTCAGAATTTTCCTAAAGAGAGACCTAGCTTCCAAGCTGCTCCTCAGATTTGATTTGTTACATTGATTTTTTTTGTAAATATTTTAATTCTTGTAAAATTAATTTATAATGTAAAATAAAATTTTAACAATCCCTTTTTATTGCAGTTAAATGAGACCAGATAAAAATCTAAATCTAATCTTTCAAAATATGTTTGTTTAACATTATTAGAGCCTTCTAGACATAAAATAACACCCCTATAGTCACTACTATTACCCACTATAGTAATATGACACATAAATAAGCCATAATATAGCCTCACACGTTAGCATTAACAGTGTTTCTTATTGTATATATTTTTTTTACTTCCTATTTTGTATCGTATTTCCTGGCTCGGACACCCATCGATTTTTTTTAATGTGTCTTCTGAATGCCTTGTATTTGTATTTTAGTTCACTTAGTCATTTATTTGCTTTAAAATGATTTATTTAGGGGAAAGAATTTCAAATTTTCAGAATTTTTACTACCTATTTGACTTTGCTGTATTTAACGATGAGACATGTTATTAATTAATCAATTTAGAAAAAAAAGTTTTTATGGCTGTGTTCCGCATGTCTCTGAAAGTGCCTTTTTCGCCTCATTCCGAGCTGCGTTGTCAAACAAAACGTCTTTGATGTCAGGTCAAAATATGTACTACGCAAATGTATTATTATGTCTGACAGACAAGGAAAACAAATGCCTGAACAGAATGAAAACACTTTGGTAAATTGACATTTTTTGATAATAGCAATCCATGTACAGGGTTGTGTGTGTTTTTTTTTTTTTGTTTGTTTTTTATTGTTGTTGTTCTGGCTTTGGATTCAAACATAAAAAAAAAATGACTTTAAAGCAAGCACCGTGCCAAAGAGAGCCACAAAGGCATATGTACATGTTAGATATGACATTTATATTTATCTTTGTTTCAGCATGCAAACGAGGCACACTTGGCGTACAAGAGTGAGAATATGGCAGTCATCTCTCTCTCACTGTTTTTTTTTTTTTTGGCAATACTTGTTACTATTGTTCCTTGTCGTCGCAACCCATATGCTCATGTGCCTCCATGCATGCATGCATGGCCAACAATAGCAAGAAATAGCATCTGCCCACGCAAATAAGTTCAAAAGTTAGCTTGCTACCTTGGCATATTATTATTTTATATTTCATTTTCCGATCTGTACTGTTGTTGCCGTGCAGCATTCCCACCACCCACCTGTCAGAAAAGGACCTCATCGCTTTTGACAGGTTCACGTCTTCAATGACTCGCTAGTTTTTTTATCTGTTGCTACCGTTCACGTTCATACTTGTAAATATATAGCTAGGATGCAAACAGTCTCTGTATGTTTTGTAGCGCTGACACTTGATAGAGGGAAAATACGAGGGAAAATAGACCACTAATGTATAGATGTCAAACATATCATTTTATATGGCCTGCGAAAGCCAATATTATCTGATCAGTTGCTGCGTGATGACTTTAGCATTCTTTGTTAGATGACAATATGAAAATATTTCAAGGCGGCAAGGCGGTCGAGTGGTTAGCGTGCAGACCCCACAGCTAGGAGACCAGGGTTCAATTCCACCCTCGGCCATCTCTGTGTGGAGTTTGCATGTTCTCCCCTGGACAGCTGCCGAGCTCATTTTGTGTGATTACATACCCAAAATCAACGCAGTTAGGACACACCGTACTGCATATCTGGGCATGCCATATAAGGAAGTCCAGGTTGCTGCACGGTGGTTAGCAAGCAGGCCCCACAGCTAGGAGACCCGAGTTTAATTCCACTCTTGACCATCTCTGTGTGGAGTTTGCACATTCTCCCCGTGAATGCGTGAGTTTTCTCCAGGTACATGCTAGGCTAATTGGCGACTCCAAATTGTCCATAGGTATGAATGTGAGTGTGAATGGTTGTTTGTCTATATGTACCCTGTGATTGGCTGGCCACCAGTCCAGGGTGTACCCCGCCTCTCGCCCCAAGACAGCTGGGATAGGCTCCAGCACCCCCGCGACCCTCATGAGGATAAGCGCTAGAAAATGAATGAATGAATGAACCTTCTAAATGTGTTTTTTTTAACATTATTAGAGCTCTCTAGACATGAAGTAGCACCCCTATAGTCACTTATACACTCCTATAATTCATTATTTATGACATTACACAACTCTTTTGCTGGAGACCCAAGTTCAATTCCACGCTTGGCCATCTCTGTGTGGAGTTTGCATGTTCTCCGCGTGCATGCGTGGGGGTTTTCTCCGGGTACCCCGGTTTCCTCCCACATTCGAAAAACATGCTAGGTTAATTAGCGACTCCGAATTGTCCAGAGGAATGAATGTGAGTGTGAATGGTTGTTTGTCTATATGTGCCCTGTGATTGGCTGGCCACCAGTCCAGGGTGTACCCCGCCTCTCGCCCGAAGACAGCTGTGATAGGCTCCAGCAACCCCCGCGACCCTTGTGAGGATAAGCTGTAGAAAATGAATGAATGAATAATTTTAATATTAATGAATCACAGTATGTTATGTTTATTTTCAAGGCTGTTAAAGGTATTCATTAACTGTATATAACACCTAGCTGTCGTTACCGTACTCAAAGCGCTTTAATACCTCATTCGCCCACACACACACACACACACACACACACACACACACAATGATGGAGGAGGCTGCCAAACAAGGTGGCAAGCAGCTCATCAGGAGCAATTACGACCACTCTGCTTCCTGACCTGTGCAGCCTGGAGAATAGTGGTGCCAGTATCAGTCAATGCTGTGCACTCACCAACTAGCATCGCTTTAGCAAAAAAAAAAAAAAAAAAGGGGGGGGGGGAACTATACGACTAAATTAAGCAACCTTTCCCTATTTACTGACCGATCACATTCTAGGCTACCTAAATAATCTAACCCTGACATGGTTCTTAGGTCTGAAATAACACAAGGCTAGGTCTCAGACGACAGGCTAGTCCTCATTTAGTGTTCCACTTTCTACACATATGTGTGTGTGTGTGTGTGTGTGTGTGTGTGGCTATAAAAATACTGCATAGACAGACTTTTTAATAGCACAGATGCTTAGAAGGCACAGCACAAGGCGACAATGAAGGCAAAAATGTTGACGCCTACCCCGGAATCAGAGCTCACCGTGTTCTTGTCAATGAACGTGAAAAGTCAACATCGAGATGAGTCGTTTGCTTGTTCAACCGAGGAGCTGTAATCCTTCACCGACACAACGTGAAAACATAATTCAATAGTCGCAGGCACTTATTTTGAGCTCAAAAACGAGCCTCGGGTTTGTTTTGAAAGAGAGAGTCTACCTGCTGCTGTCTGTCACTTGTTTTTATGTATAGTCTTATATAAACATGCATAAGTACATAGAAAGGAAAAACCTGTTAAATTAAACCACTCGTCCATCGAGCAGCCTAGTTTAAGTTACATTCATTCATTCATTTTCCAACGCTTATCCTCACCAGGGTCGAGGGGGTGCTGGAGCCTATCCCAGCTGTCTTTAGGCGAGAGGCGGGGTACACCCTGGACTGGTGGCCAGCCAATCACAGGGCACATATAGACAACCATTCACACTCACATTCATACATATGAACAATTTGGAGTCGCCAATTAACCTAGCATGTTTTTGGAATGTGGGAGGAAACCAGAGTACCCGGAGAAAACGCACGCATGCACGGGGAGAACATGCAAACTCCACACAGAGATAGCCGATGGTGGAATTGAACCCTGGTCTCCAAGCTGTGAGATCTGCGCTAAT
The DNA here is from genome assembly GCF_030265055.1 of Doryrhamphus excisus. Classification (NCBI taxonomy): domain Eukaryota; kingdom Metazoa; phylum Chordata; class Actinopteri; order Syngnathiformes; family Syngnathidae; genus Doryrhamphus; species Doryrhamphus excisus. Next base: position 4,094,204 of record NC_080480.1, on the reverse strand, counting down.
GTAATATTTTTGTATATTTTTTCAATGAAATCTGCATCACCAATACAAATTAGTAGCACAGTCCAAATCCTTATGTACCTAAGAGTGAGGGGATTGAACGTCAGTTTGGTGGCGATAAGCCAGCAAATCAAGTGAGAGAGAGAGAGCGAATGTGAGAGAGCGAGGGAGACATGCCCCATATGCAGCGAATCGTACATGTTACATAAGATGACCCACTGCTGTAATCAGATCAGTATGCTTCAAAAACCCAATCCAGAAGCTAGTGCCAAACAATCAGAAAAGCCCAAGAAACGTTTCTCCCCCATGGGGGATTCGGCAGAACCTCAGCAGGCTTGGGGGGGGGGGGGGTTCTTTGACGGCTTGCAATAGTGTAGTGTGTAGTGAGCGTGTGCATTGATGTATTTTTAATGCACACGAGGATCTCTCTGGTCCCTGTAATGCCTTATTCACCATTCTGCAGGAAGAACAGAGGTAAGGGAAGGAGTTGGGTGGGGAGGGGGGGGGGGCGGGGGGCTTGGAGAGCAGAGTATCAGAGACCTGCAGAGTGTAGGAGCTGCCTGCCTGTCACATCCAGCACATACCATTCACAACACTTTTTGGTTATTCATGATAACTAAAGCCACCACTGGGATATGCTGTATAAACACTTCACTTCTTTCAGTTAGATGTGTGTGTCTCTGCACGTTGCCTATACAGTCAATGTAAAACCTCATACATGGGAATCTTCTATGTGGAATTCACCCATTCTATGTTCTGCTGTCTCAGATGAGGCCTTATTTGGTAATGGTAATGGTTTCATTTCATTTGAACATGCATCAGATTACAATTGAATGCATCCCATAATCAGTTGACACTTCCACATGTCCAAAAGGAGTAGGAAGAAGCAAAGCTTATTAAATCCTACCACTCCATCTGGTACTTTTACAATCAGTAACTGTTACATTTGTTCACTTCCTGCTTTCCTAATACAATTTTAATTTATTTTAATTGTATTTTATTTTAATTTTTTAAATTTTATTAAAAATTAATAATTAAATTTTATGAACAAATTAAATTTAATTAACTTAATTTTATTCATTTTTATTGATTTTGTTTGTCACATAGTGAGGTACGAGGTGATATGATAATCAGTAACTGTTGCATTTGTTTACTTCCTGCTATCCTAATATAATTTTAATTTATTTTAATTTTATTTAATTTTAATGTTTTTAATTTTATTCAAAATTAATAATAAAATTTTAATTGACTAATTAAATTTAATTAACTTAATTTTATTCATTTTTATTGATTTTTTTTTGGTCATGTACTGACTGAAGTACGAGGTGATATGATAATCAGTAACTGTTACATTTGTTCACTTCCTGCTTTCCTAATATAATTTTAATTTATTTTAATTTTAATGTTTTTAATTTTATTAAAAATGAATAATATGATATGAGGTGATATGATAATCAGTAACTGTTACATTTGTTCACTTCCTGCTTTCCATAATACAGTTTAAGGTTTTTTTGTTTGTTTGTTTTTTAAATAATGTACCTTGTACCGAAGTACGCGGTGATATGACCATACAATGACATAATGGGTACCATAGTAACTGTCAATACCGTAATATAGTATATAGCACATCATGATCATGGTTCAAGACTCTTCATCCTTGTATTTAGCAAACATCAACTGCTTGTATTGTTTCTTGAATTGGTTCATCGTTGTGCATTGTTTGATTTCCTTACTCAATCCATTCCATAGTTTGATTCCACATACTGAAATGCTATGGCTTTTTAACGTAGTCCTAGCATATAAGTGTTTCAAATGTAGTTCTTCCCTGAGATCATATTTCTCCTCTCTTGTGGAGAAATATTGGATAACAAGTATTGGTTCTTGTCTCAGGAAAAAGAAAGACTAACATTTGCAAAGGCCCAAGTGCACATTGAGCTCATAGTCTTAAATCAAAGCTGTGTGAATTGGAGCATGTCACTTTTATGTTGGCTACAGTGAACCTAAATCATGTGAAGGAGTCTTCTCAAAAAGAAATGGTGAGCCTTTAAACACTTTATTTATTACCTGAGTGGCAGATGATAGATTTGCAAGTTAATTTAGTCCATTCACGCTATCAGCGAGCTGAGCTTCTGTGTGTGGTTTTTTTTTTTTTTTTTTTTTACATCTGATCATCACACGATGCTCCTCTCTTTTGATTTCGATGAGCACACGCTGCGCACAGTATCTCACAAGCTGGGCTTTTATTTATCCTGTGATTATTTGGAATGCAAACTGAAAATAAGGCCTGCTTGCCAAGTGGCCCGGCTTCTGGATACATTTGTTAGTCGTCAGTTGGGATACGAGATGCTGGATGATCTCTGAAGAAGCGAGTTGTTGTTTTTTTTTTTCTCACATGCTGATCGGGATGTGAAGAGCATTGTTTGGTTTCTCTTTGCACCTCCTGTGTATTCTTAGAAATTGATGTGCATCAGACAGCACAATTTCAAATTGTGCAATTATATATATACTGTGAGACGAGGGGTGGATGGGACAGGATGATTGGGCGATGAAGGAGAGGGAGAAAGGGGAACAACAAGAGGAGAAGGGAGGGAAAATCCTAAACTCCTAATGAAGGAACAGATTATGGTACTGTTAAAAAAAAAAACTTGGCATACATTTGCACAAGTAAACACATTTTTTACACAACATAAACACAAGACTAGCACAAACGATACAATAAGCTGCACGGTGGTCGAGTGGTTAGCGCGCAGGTCTCCTCACAGCTAGGAGACCTGAGTTCGATTCCACCCTCGGCCATCTCTGTGTGGAGTTTGGCGTGTTCTCCCCGTGCATGCGTGGGTTTTCTCCGGGTACTCCGGTTTCGTCCCACATTCCAAAAACATGCTAGGTTAACTAGTATGGCGCCGCCAATTGTCCATGGGTATGAATGTGAGTGTGAATGGTTGTTTGTCTATATGTGCCCTGTGATTGGCTGGCCACCAGTCCAGGGTGTACCCCGCCTCTCGCCCCAAGACAGCTGGGATAGGCTCCAGCACCACCCGCGACCCTCGTAAGGATATGCGGTAGAAAAAGAATGTCATATTTTCTCTTATTATGTCTACTGTATTAGGTAATAGGAGTGCAAAGTTGACTATAGGGGTGTTATTTCATGTCAAGAGGGCTCTAGTAATGTCAAAAAACAGTTGTGCATAGGTTTTCTATGCGGCGAACGAGTGGTTAGCGTGCAGACCTCACAGCTAGGAGACCAATCCCACCTTTGGCCATCTCTGTGTGGAGTTTGCTAGGTTAATTAGCGACTCCAAATTGTCCATAGGTATGAATGTGAGTGTGAATGGTTGTTTGTCTACATGTGCCCTGTGATTGGCTGGCCACCAGTCCAGGGTGTACCTTGCCTCTCACCCGAAGACAGCTGGGATAGGCTCCAGCACTCCTGCGACCCTCGTGAGGATAAGCAGTAGAAAATGAATGAATGAATGAATGAATGTGCACTTGGAGGGAGGGGGGACAAAATAGGAATATTCTATTTCAACATTTTCTATACAAAGTACAACAATGAGTCTCGCACACAATAAAACTAAAATAAAGTAAAATTATTCCAACAACATGCATGCTAGGTTAATTGGCGACTCCAAATTGTCCATAGGTATGAATGTGAGTGTGAATGGTTGTTTGTCTATATGTGCCCTGTGATTAGCTGGCGACCAGTCCAGGGTGTACCCCGCCTCTCGCCAGCTGGCATAGGCTCCAGCACCCCCATGACCCTTGTGAGGAAAAGCGGTAGAAAATGAATGAATGAATATTCCATTAATATTTCATGGAATGACTTGTTTTTTGGATGGAGCTGGACAGTTGACTGCTACTAGCTGAAAACATGATGAAAGATAAAAGCAAATTTTAGTTGCTGTCAGCCTTCTGCAAGATAAATCATAAACTAGAACCTCAGAATCAAACGTTGACTTGAGCTTTTTATCCTCTTCTGGTAACCGTCTGCGCCCCTTGGGGAAAGACCCTTGCCATGCTGCCGTACGACTGGTCGTTCTATAAGTGGTTGAGATTATGATTATGATAACTGGCCTCCATTATTGCCCCCATCATTGCTCTTCAATGCAGAGATGTCAGTTTGAGGGACTTAACGGTTATTAAATGACATCAGATTTGACATTGACATGGACAAATAATTACTGAGGTTAAACCATCTCCTCCAGCGCGACACCTCCCCTTAAATCATGCTGCGGACGTGATGAGACTAAACCTTGGGACAATTTGACACTTTGCCGCTTTTAGCGCTCCATTGGCAAAGACAAACTACAAGCATTAAAAACAAACATAAAAACTGTCTTACAAAGAGAGGAAGAGACACAAACTTTCAGAGTGTCAGCTCAAGGCCCGATCGATAATCCCATTATAGCTGAAACAACCTTTGTATTGGTTCTGACTGGGTTTAAGGGGCAACGGGTTTCGGAGGGGCAGCTCATAATTAAAAGGGGGATTTAAAAGATTGATGGCTTAATGGAGGTGATCAAGCAGTCGCCACAATAAACTATACACAGATTCACATTTTGTTTTTGTCTCTTCATCCCAGCCCTTCACAGCAAGTGCGTATTTACAATCTGTCATTAACGTCCAAATGGGGCCTTTTAGCCTGCTCCGATGTGTAGAGGGTGGAACGGGAAATGGGTGACATAAAGGGGTTGTGCTTGAACAAGAATCACAAAATGGAGTTGTTTGGAAGCGACTAAAGGCTTTTTGGAGGTTTTACAAAGAGACGCCGTGTTCCCGAGTACATCACGAATGAAGCATCTTTGAAGCAGAGAATTAAAGTCCGGCCTGGCTGACAGGAAATAATGACTGAGCATATTTTCTTGATATGCTATAATTTCCGGTTAATAAGCCACTACTTTTTTCTTGTCCCCTAACCCTTGAACAGTAATATGTGATACCCATTTATGGCTAAAAACAAAATTTCCCATGATGCTAAGAGTGTGGCTTCAGGAAGTAGTCACATGGACGAGTCCTATGCCAACACCAACAGGTTTTGAAATTCTGGACTGAATGTTGATGATAGCTGAAGCTAATGGCTAACTTGCTTAAAGACAGCAAAAGAGAGAGAGGCTGACAACATGTGTGATAAAAGAATTATGAGGCTGTTCAATTGCGATGCTTGTCAAGATGACTTGAGTGGATTTATTTATTTTGTGGTAGGTTACTGTTTAGCTAGCCACCATACACTCACTGTTCCGGCACTGTTTGGAAAATAACCGAACTCTATGTCCACCGGAAGCTGTTTTCGGAATATATGTGTGTTGTTTCTCCATTCCATTGTTCTCTCCTGCTGTTTTAGAATGGAAATGTTGTGGGTTTCCCCAAGCGTTGCACAACCAAGAATCCTGGTTAAACTTATCACCGAGTGGCAGGCTTTATATTCTCCTTTCTCTCATTAGGTCCGTCAATAATTGCCCCCTTCTAACAGCCTTTGACTTAACTGTTGCTCTTCGAGCCAAGTGAAACAATGGTAATGCTCTCATCAGTATGCATAGGGTGATGTCAGTGCTACTTTGCTGCCATTACCGCATAAATTAATTAATTCATGTTAACAGTTTTTACTGTAGAAATTGCCATCTTGGTGTTTTTTTTTTTCGGTTAGCTTGATTCTCCTTCCATACCATACAAAGGCTGACCTCGAGTCCATTCTGCAATTTTCTTCTCTAATACAATACCAATTAAAATGTGTTCTTTTTGCCCTCTATAAAAAGGGGACTTTAAAGTTGGTCGTCGGTACATACAGTATTACTTCTCTCACTGTGACTGTTTCTGTTAAAACCTGCATCAAACTTCAAAACTGACTAAAATGTTAATATAGGAAACCACAAAAACAAAGGGACGGTCAGAGAAAACGAACATCAGACTCACATGCCCAGACAACCAAGGTTCATTTGAATTAGGTGATAAGCATGTGGAGGACTTGTTTTAGTGACCCGAAGCCTCAAACCCTGAGGAGATAACCATAGAAATTCAATGTAACAACTGTGTATTTTATCAGAAATACAAACACATATATATTAGTGCATAATATAACTAATATTAGTCAAATCAAATGAAATAAAAGTAACAGGTAACACATTTCTCGAGCCCCGCCTTCCTATCTTTTCAATAGCCACGTATACATGGACACAAATATTCCAATTCCAATCGGGTTATTTGCTCAAATGGAAAGAATGTAGCCTTTGTATACACCTCATTCCAAAAGAAAAGTGCCAATCCGAATGAATATATAATCGGGATTCACAGGGGTGGAATATTCCTTTCCCAAATCCGATTGAGGTATATAGTACCCGCTCAATCGGAAAGTTGTCAGACTGCGTTCTTCTTCGTGGTGTTTTTCTTCTTCTGTTGTTTATTATCTGTTGTTAAGTCGGTATCACGTGATGTTAGTGTTTACGTTTTACTGCGCATGCCCCATTGACTATTCTGGTTGATTATAGCGGCGCATGGAGACACGCGATTGGAATATTCCTTTCCATGTATACCATTGCTTTCGGAAAGGTAATTCGGGAAAGATTCCAATCGGAAAGAGAAAAACTCTTGTGACTCTTAAATCATCATCGGACATCAACATCAATACCGCTGATCGATTTGGTCATAATGTCACTCAAATTTGTCCTCAACTGTCCTTGATCTTCTGGCAAAACAACAAGGGGGGGGGGGGGGGGGGGGGCGTGACTGGCATATGTAATTTTCACATAAATTCCACCGAGTCTAGTCTGTGGTCTGATCAGGAAAATTGAATTTATTTTCTGTAATAATCCACTTTGTCGAGGCTACGTGTTTAAAAGTGAATTACACTCCTAAAATGTAGGTGGAGCAAAAAAAAAAAAAAAAAAAAAATATATATATATATATATATCAAAGATATTGTCCTTAATAAATAGTATATGTGTGACTTTGTACTCTTCAAACGTTTTAGTTTTGTTGTGCTGCTCTGCAGACGCCATTACAGCACTCAAGGTGATAAACTGCATTCAAAAAAAGCTTGAATCCTTAAATGTAACATTTCCAGCTCCACTTAACTTGAGCCAGTCATCCATTTACTCCTGAGAAATGTTTTAAAAAGGTTCCTTTGGAGCTTCAGCGAGTTTCTCCGAGGCGGCAGCTCGCAGTGACTGGTGGTGCATATGAGGACACACGAGGCATGCCAGCGGAGGCCGTGAGAGTTTGCTGCGATGGATGTGCATCACACGAGGGTTTTTTTTTTTTTTTTGCTTGAAACCAAATCTGACATTGGAGAACGGGGATCATCGTGTGCATGTGTGATTTCACTTTTGGAACATTTCTCTGCTCAGCAAAGCAGAATAGACAGGTGAAAAAGGGAGGGAATTTGCGGGATTTTTGATCAAATATGAAATACTGAATAACTGTCTGGTACACGATAATTATTCAGCTATACAGTAGCATAAAGAGCATACCTGGGAGGCTGAATACCCATATAAACTACTATAACAAGCCAGCAAATCCAACAAGTAAGTTACAAATAAGCAAATTCACCGAGCTCCTGATCTCTTCCCTAATTACTGAATACAGCCATCCTTCGTTTATCGTGGTTAATTGGTTCCAGGTCCACCCACGACAAGCAATGGCTTAGTGGAGGTGATCAAGCAGTCGCACAATAAACTATCTAGTAGGATCCAATATAAATAAATTTAATATTTTGGTAATGGAGCATAGAAAACATACGGTATTCACCATTATTAGAGCCCTGTAGATATGAAATAACACCCCTATAGTCGTATCACTAATTGGCAGGCTATGCACTCATAGCATATAGCGAGCTACCAAGCTAAGTAGTTTGTTGTAAACTTGTTCTAAAAGCCCAAAATGTACCACTTCCACACAAAATGTGAGGCAAACATTGTATGGCTGACTCCATGCACTGTTAAGCTAAGGTACTCTCTCATCAGTACGACATAACCGATGCCTACTGAGTAGAATACTATGGGACTATATTTGACTATAATATTTTTGGCTAGGAGAGTGGTTAGGGTGCAGGCCCCACAGCAAGGAGACCAAGGGTTCAACTCCACACCCTCTGTGTGGAGTTTGTGGCGACTCCAAATTGTCCATAGGTATGAATGTGAGTGTGAATGGTTGTTTGTCTATATGTGCCCTGTGATTGGCTGGCGACCAGTGCAGGGTGAACCCGCCTCTCGCCTGAAGACAGCTGGGATAGGCTCCAGCATACCCATGACCCTCGTGAGGATAAGCGATAGAAAATGAATGAATGTTCACTTGGGGGGGGGGGGGGGGGGGTACAACAATGAATCTCGCACACAATAAAACTAAAATAAAGTAAAATGATTCCAACAACATGCATGCTAGGTTAATTGGCAACTCCAAATTGTCCATAGGTATGAACGTGAGTGTGAATGGTTGTTTGTCTATATGTGCCCTGTGATTGGCTGGCCACCAGTCCAGGGTGTACCCTACCTCTTGCCCGAAAGACAGCTGGGATAGGCTCCAGCACCTCCACGACCCTCGTGAGTATAAGCGGTAGAAAATGAATGAATGAATTTTTGGCAACAACAGGCCATAGTCAACCACAAAACGATCATTTATGAATTAATTTTTGAAAACTCGTGATATAGCGAGACAGCAATGCTGTACACAACACAAAAGCAGATAAATATGGGCTCACTATTTGGCAAGCCACTGGTATTTCTTGCCATGTTTATCCAATGACTCATTGCAATCTAATCAGGTTGTTGTAATAAACATTCCTTTGAAAAATTAAACATACGTATTCGAGTACACTTGTTTTGAACTCGTGGTGATTTTCCATGTCCCACTGACAGCCCATAAGAATAATAATTAAAAAAGCTTTTTGAAAAACTATTAACCGACTGATGTTCCTTTCCATATTTTTCATCTCTCCCCAACAATAGCAATTAGTACAAATTCCTCTGATGCTGTCACTTCATCTTGGCGATAAAGAATGCAAAACGAGGGGGGGAGGTTGCTGTTGGGTTTTGTTGGGGCGGGATGAAAAACAGAAGAAGAAGTAATTACAACAATTATTTCTTTTACTTTTCATCCCGGGCCTGACACGTTAGTGCATGGCACAGTCAAACAGGAAGCAGATATAATAGCGGCGGTAATTGCAATGCTGTCAGCGCAAATGATAGCAGTGCAGATGAAATAAGTGCAATAAAGCAGTGAAGGAGTTCTAATACACGCATGGGAGCGAACGCTAATTTCCGCTTTTCTGCGCTGGATGCTCTGTTTAAAGTTGAAAGAGGGTGACAATGTCCACGGAAATGAACACTTGTGGGGTTATTATGGAGGAAAAGGGATCATGCATGACTTTACCTTAGCTTCATCACATACCACTGACCCCAATGTTACTCATACATTCACAATAGTTGACGACAATGCTCAAGATGGGGGGGATTTAAAGTGTAGCACAGTGAGCGTCTCCTCACAGAACATAAAAAGGTTATGGTCCCCCCCCAAAAAATGATTTTCTGCTCAGTCCAGAATATGTTTATTCTCTCAACGTAGGAACTGAAAATCGATTTTCCTTTCACATAACTGAAGTTATCGTATTGTCGGATTGAAAAAAAGTGTTTTTCTTTATTTTCTTTCAAGAGGCTACACACGTACTCTTAAGTCTTCAGGTTCCTGCTCAGGATGATCGCAGAGTCTCGAAATGTGTTTTTCTTCAAATTGCCTGCGATATGAATGTTTTTCTTGATTCCAAATACAATAAAATGATGTTTTTGATAAAGGTTTTCAGTAATATCCCAATAATAACATTTTATAGACACTTTATGGTGTCTCAGAGATCCTTCAAAATCATATTTTCTTCAAGTTGTCTGAGATATGAATGTTTTTCTTGATTCCAAACACAATAAGATGATGTTTTTGATAAAGGTTTTCAGTAATATCCCAATAATAACATTTTATAGACACTTATTGGTGTCTCTGAGATCCTTCAAAATATTATTTTCTTCAAGTAGTCTGAGATATTAATGTTTTTCTTGATTCCAAACACTATTAAATTATGTTTTTGATAAAGGCGTTCAGTAATATTCCAATAATAACATTTTACAAACACTTCTTGGTGTCTCTGAGATCCTTCAAAATATTATTTTCTTCAAGTTGTCTGAGATATTAATGTTTTTCTTGATTCCAAACACTATTAAATTATGTTTTTGATAAAGGCGCTCAGTAATATTCCAATAATAACATTTTACAAACACTTTTTGGTGTCTCCAAGATCCTTCAAAATCATATTTGCTTCAAGTTGTCTGAGATATGAATGTTTTTCTTGATTCCAAACACTATTAAATTATGTTTTTGATAAAGGCGTTCAGTAATATTCCAATAATAACATTTTACAGACACTTTTTGGTGTCTCTGAGATCCTTAAAAATATTATTTTCTTCAAGTTGTCTGAGATATTAATGTTTTTCTTGATTCCAAACACAATAAAATTGTGTTTTTGATAAAGGTTTTTAGTAATATCCCAATAATAACATTTTACAGACACTTTTTGGTGTCTCCGAGATACTTCAAAATTATATTTTCTTCAAGCTGTCTGAGATATGAATGTTTTTCTTGATTCCAAACACAATAAAATTATGTTTTTGATAAAGGTTTTCAGTAATCTCTCAATAATAACATTTTACAGACACTTTTTGGTGTCTCCGAGATCCATTGAAATATTATTTTCTTCAAGTTGTCTGAGATATTAATGTTTTTCATGATTCCAAACACATTAAAATTATGTTTTTGATAAAGGTTTTTAGTAATATCCCAATAATAACATTTTACAGACACGTTTTGGTGTCTCCAAGATACTTATATATTATATATTATATTATATTTTCTTCAAGTTGTCTGAGATATGAATGTTGTTCTTGATTCCAAACGCAATAAAATGGTAGTTTATTGGTAAAACAGCTTTCATTAATATCCCAAATGTGACTTCTTAGAGCCTTTGGTCACTTCCTGGTGTCGCTTTCAGCTGAAAGATTCCCATTTAACAAATTAAAAACACTCCAAATTTGACCCCCTCCTGAATAAATTGCTGTACATGTCTTCTTTCCACTTTGTGCTTTGAATATAAATTATTTTCTTCAGCTTGTCTGGGGTATAAATGGTCTTCTTGATTCGAAACATATGAAATTAATATCCTACTCAAAATGTGACCTGCATATGGATAGTTTGGGGACATGCATAATTGCGGACTTGTTACTATTATATTGTACATTTGGCCCATTGAGGTCCTTCTAGATGAGAACCTATTCCATTGTAGTGAATTACTTTTTAAAACAAACAAAACAGGCAAAAACACAGGACACCGTGTGTAAAAAAAAAAATCATTCACAAATAATGAAAGAAAGCACTCACAATAGAAATAAAAAATCCTACCTGCTTCCCTTCTGTTGCCTACTGTGTCATCAGTGGGTTTCGTGAAAACAGAAACGTGCTTCTTCCTCTCGCCGAGCTGTCCTGCTGCGTATCCCTCATGAATTTATAGATTTTTTGGAAGTGAAAGAAGGGTTTTGGTTGGCAAAGTGGAACAGGCAAGTTGGGTTGCTACCTTGTGTTGGACTCTCTTTTGGCCGTCACTTGTTCTGTCCGAGATCTAGAAATGAAAACAAAAAATATTATACGGCGATTACTCGTATTTTATTTTGTTATTATCATTATTATTATTTATCACAATTCATGCCAAAATGTTGCAGGAGGGCAGAGTGATATCAGAGACTTTGAAGGGCAGACTCGCATGCCTCGACAGCCACGGCTGTTTGAATGAGGTGATGAGTATGTGCAGGACGTGGGATTTGGTTGAAGGACAGTACATGTACTAATAAAGTACTCATTCATTCATTCATTTTCTACTGCTTTTCCTCACGAGGGTCGCGGGGGTGCTGGAGCCTATCCCAGCTGTCTTCAGGCGAGAGGCGGGGTACACCTTGGACTGGTGGCCAGCCAATCACAGGGCACAAATAGACAAACAACCATTCACACTCACATTCATACATATGGACAATTTGGAGTCACCAATTAACCTAGCATGCATGTTGTTGGAATAATTTTACTTTATTTTAGTTTTATTGTGTGCGAGATTCATTTTTGTACACCCCCCCCCCCCCAAGTGCACATTCATTCATTCATTCATTTTCTACCGCTTATCGTCACGAGGGTCATGGGTATGCTGGAGCCTATCCCAGCTGTCTTCAGGCGAGAGGCGGGGTACACCCTGGACTGGTGGCCAGCCAGCCAATCACAGGGCACATATAGACAAACAACCATTCACACTCACATTCATACCTATGGACAATTTGGAGTCGCCAATTAACCTAGCATGCATGTTGTTGGAATAATTTTACTTTATTTTAGTTTTATTGTGTGCGAGATTCATTGTTGTACGCCCCCCTCCCCTCAAGTGCCCATTCATTCATTCATTCATTTTCTACCGCTTATCGTCACGAGGGTCATGGGTATGCTGGAGCCTATCCCAGCTGTCTTCAGGCGAGAGGCGGGGTACACCCTGGACTGGTGGCCAGCCAATCACAGGGCACATATAGACAAACAACCATTCACACTCACATTCATACCTATGGACATAACCTAGCATGCATGTTGTTGGAATAATTTTACTTTATTTTAGTTTTATTGTGTGCACATTCATTCATTCATTCAGTCATTCATTTTCTGCACAACCCAATGAGAATCTGCCACACGTGGCACTGCTATGATAGGCTGTCCTTTTTTCAGCATTATTTCACAGGAAATGTGTCAAGGACGGTGTCTTTTCTCTCAATGCTTTGATTCACTCTTCCACATTCACATGCAGGGAAGCGTCGTCTGCAAGCTGAAATTGCAGGTGAGGTGCGTCGATGCGCTTGCACTCGAGTTGTTGTGCTCTGCTTAAATCACCCGGGAAGACAAGCGAGCGGTTTAATAAAGTCTAGCGGCACATCAGTAGGGTAAGAGTTAAGCGATGCCTTCCCCTATCCCCCACCCTACCCCCCAAACCTCCAAGCGGTGTTATATATACGGTACACTTGAACACGGGGCACGCTACATATCAGTCAACGCACACCTTCAGCCATCAACACATGCCACACGGGTTCATCTATGAATAATTTGTTCAAATAGCTGTCAGAGGATCTGACGTACAACCGCTTTCCCACTCCGCTCATATGTCTCCATCCTTATTTTTTCTCCCCTCCCTCCAGCATCTTCACCCTCTCCTCCACAAAACAAACACACGCAGCGTCAAAATCAGTTAGAGAGCACCAAAAGCGAACAAGCTGTGACATCCCATTATCAACAACAACAACAACAACAACACTGGACTTATCTTGCTTTTTTGCAAGTGTAATAATAATAACGGGTGGAGCGCTGCCTTGCACAGGAGCACGGACTTGAACCAGACACACTCCAGTTCTCAAACAAACAGGCTTACATATAAAACGGGCTTTAAGGCTCACTGTGGAGGCGGATTAATAGCGTTTTCCCCAGTGTGTGCTTACTGTCTGGGAGGAGGACAGTTCAAACATAACAGCCCTCCCCCCCCCTCCACCTTCCTCCCCGTCTCTATTTATTTTTTCATGACTTACTTTTTAGGCTAAACTACTTAGAACAGTTTACACTTCCCTTGTAATAAAATTTCCCATGGTGCGTTTATTGTGACATTAAATTACGCTTAAATCCGGTGTGTAATTTGTATGAATGTAATGGTCTTCAAAATCATCTAATACCTCACACACACACACACACACGTGTGCGCTCCCGCTGAGATGATGTTGAAAGTCACAATTTCATAACATAATAATAAGATGTTTGAATTATATGTTCAATCATGCACCAAAGCGGCAGTATAATGAGGGTTTGCATGCGTGTTGTGGAAGGGCTATAATTTCCCGGGCTATAAGCCACTATTTTTTTTCCCACACCATTAAAAAAAAAAAAAAACTCAAATTCCCATAATGCTTAAAGTGCTGAAACAGAAAGCAGAGCATTTCCATAAAAGAAGCTAATATGACATGATTGATGTGTTTTGATCTGACAAATATTAAGTCATTTTGATCAAGAGTCGAATTATTGAACTGCTCGGACCGCGAGCGTCTCAAAAACGAGTGACGCTGTGGGATTTGTGTAAATGTCGTTGTGTTACAACGTGGATATCCGCGGTTTATCGACGAGTGCAGGTTTTGTACAGACACAATGTGGCGGCAAGATCAACACAAAACACCACCTTCCTGTTTTGCCATGAATTATTTATTGAATTCAATAGTGATTTTCATCTTCTTTATCAAAATATTGCCGCTTGCAACATTTTTTGGCTCCATTTTGGGTCATTTTGCAGGCGCAAAATTTTTCTCCGAAGAAAAGCGGAGACTTGTGGTGAGAAACGGTATTGAATTTGGTATTGTTAAGAAATAACTCACGGCAAAACAAGAAGGGGGTTTACCAGTGCTGATCTCATTGCCGCATTGTGTCTTTGTATTTGTATAATTTCTTGGAGAAAAATGTATTTGGTTAGAGTATGTTTTGGTTAGAGTTGGACCTTCTGGAAAGGATAAATGACTACGATTTCACTGTACCGCAAAATTTTGTGAGGCAAAAGTCAATTCAAACAACAAATATTTCTAAGTCAACGTCAGGGGGTTACCAGTGTTGATTTTGTTGCCGCATTGTGTCTTTGTATTTGCATGATTTCTTGGAGGAAAATTGATTTGGTTAGAGTACGTTTTGGTTAGAGTTGGACCTTCTGGAAAGGATTAATAACTCTACGGTTTCACTGTACCGCAAACATTTGTGAGTCAAAAGTCAATTCAAACAACAAATATTTCTAAGTCGACCTCAGGGGGTTACCAGTGTTGATCTCGTTGCCGTATTGTGTCTTTGTATTTGCATGACTTGGAGGAAAATTGATTTGGTTAAAGTACGTTTTAGTTAGAGATGGACCTTCTGGAAAGGATTATTAATAACTCTACGGTTTCACTGTACCACAAGAATTTGTGAGTCAAAAGTCAATTCAAACAACAAATATTTATAAGTCGATCTCAGGGGTTTACCAGTGTTGATCTCGTTGCCGCATTGTGTCTTTGTATTTGCATGATTTCTTGGAGGAAAATTGATTTGGTTAGAGTTGGACCTTCTGGAAAGGATTAATAACTCTACGGTTTCACTGTACCACAACAATTTGTGAGTCAAAAGTCAATTCAAACAACAAATATTTCTAAGTCGACCTCAGGGGATTACCAGTATTGATCTTGTTGCCGTATTGTGTCTTTGTATTTGCATGATTTCTTGGAGGAAAATGTATTTGGTTAGAGTACGTTTTGGTTAGAGTTGGACCTTCTGGAAAGGATTAATGACTCTACGGTTTCACTGTAATAATTTGAGAGTCAAAAGTCAATTCAAACAACAAATATTTATAAGTCGATCTCAGTGAGGTTATGTTAAAAAAAAGGGTTTGAGGACTATGCAAATTATATGGTCTAGTCACATGTTTGTGAAGTAAATATGTACAGTACATGTATGTATAGGTTCTGTGTACCTTATGTAAAAACGAAAAATACACAGTTGCAATAAAAAAAAAAAGTCAGTCGGGAATCGTTGCTAAGGAGAATCGGCGGCCTGCTTGTTATTACAGTCAGGTTTTAAGAGGTGACACCTGTGTCGCTATTTCACAAAGAGTACTCATCCCCTCTATCCTATGTCTCGGCTGCCTCTCCTACTTATGTTTGCTATCGCTGTCTGCCTCTATTCCCCACTCGTCTGACGCATGCAAAGGAGCAGCTGTTAGACAATGAGATGGATTGGAAGCAAATCGGTAAAACTAGTTGTAGTTGTCCACACACAAGATACTGTCTAACTAGAATCCAAAGCAAGAACTTCAGTGCAAGTTTTGAAACTGACTGGAGAGCTGGGTTAGCTCGTTTCAGCAAACATCCGGCAACTTTGGATGCATTTGGTCATCCGTCCAGTATTTGATCCACATGCTGGTACAGTAAGTTCCAGTGATTCAGGGTTGAGTTTAAGCGGTTTCCGTCGGGCTTGAATGAAAATGAAAGAATTGAGCCGCAAACTTTAAGCTTGGACATAATTCTGGAAACAAAACGGGTTATTATATAATAATCACAACTTCCTTGGCATAGGCATTATATTAACCCAAATATAAGACAGCTTGTTTCAGACAAAAAAATTAAAAATAATTAAAAATTAAAAAAATTAAAATTAATTAAAAAGGATTTAAATATTTTAAAATTTTAAAAATTAAAATAAAAATAATAATAAATAATAATAAATAAATTATAATAAATTATAATAAAAATAAAATATCGTTTATTGTTTAATGACTGTCTTTCACTGATCTACAATGGCATCACTTTGCTGTTGTTCACTCACTTGATTTTTAGCGTGAATGACCAGAAGAAAAGCTCTGATTCACTTTCTAAAAAAAAGGGGTTTGGCACCACCTTCTGGTTTGCATGTACACCTGGACCTCCGTTAGCACTATTAATGTGTTCCAGAAGGTCAGACTCAAACCAAAACGTACTCTAACCAAATAAAGTTTTCGCATTAATGAATTCAAGTGTTTTTCAACTTCTTTATCAAAATGGTGGCACTTGCATCTTTCTTTGGCTCCGTGGTGGGTTATTTTAGGAATGGAATATTTTCCCTCTGCTTTCAACAATACATGTTGAAGGCTTGTTGACCGCAGGAAGTTATGTTCTCATTGCCATCTTGCACACACGCACTTCATAAATATGACACCATTTTTATATCTGTCTGAAGAGCGATTAGTTGTCCAACTGAGGCAACCTAGTATTGACATTGACATTTTACCACCTCTTGGAATACTCTTAAGTAATAAAAGTAAGTAATTACTTAAGTATCTTAAGTAATAAACGAAATCAGAAGAAGGTTTCTCTTCAGAGATCGATTGGACTTTGTTAAACCTCGAATAATTGCATGCAATTACTTGTATCTACTTCTGTTTGAGTTCAATTGAAACAAAGGTTTTAGACTTAAACCAAAAAACATGCTAGCGTACACTAACCGAGGTTCGACTGTGTCTGTCGACCCCAAAAGTCTTTCTCAGACCTTTTTCTCTGGAAAAAAATACCATCAGAGTCCACCTCTGGTGAGGTATAAAAAGGTGCGCAAACTGAAACAAAGGTTTTAGACTTAAACCAAAAAACATGCTAACGTACACTAACCGAGGTTCGACTGTATCTGTAGACCCCAAAAGTCTTTCTCAGACCTTTTTCTCTGGAAAAAAAAATACCATCAGAGTCGCCCTTCTGGTGAGGTTGTAAAATGTGCGCAAACTGAAACACAGGTTTTAGACTTAAACCAAAAAACAAGCCAACATACACTAACCGAGGTTCGACTGTATCTGTAGACCCCAAAAGTCTTTCTCAGACCTTTTTCTCTGGAAAAAAATACAATCAGAGTCCACCTTCTGGTGAGGTTGTAAAATGTGCGCAAACTGACACAAAGGTTTTAGACTTAAACCAAAAAACAAGCCAACATACACTAACTGAGGTTCGACTGTATCTGTAGACCCCAAAAGTCTTTCTCAGACCTTTTTCTCTGGAAAAAATACCAGAGTCCACCTTCTGGTGAGGTTGTAAAATGTGCGCAAACTGAAACACAGGTTTTAGACTTAAACCAAAAAAAATGCTAACGTACACTAACCGAGGTTCGACTGTATCTGTAGACTCCAAAAGTCTTTCTCAGACCTTTTTCTCTGGGAAAAAATACCATCAGAGTCCACCTTCTGGTGAGGTTGTAATATGTGCGCAAACTGAAACACAGGTTTTAGACTTAAACCAAAAAACAAGCCAACGTACACTAACCGAGGTTCGACTGTATCTGTAGACCCCAAAAGTCTTTCTCAGACCTTTTTCTCTGGGAAAAAATACCATCAGTTGGGTAATCCAATCTAACATCCAATTCCGAACACAATAAACAAGATTTAGGCGAATCCATACACAAAATAATCATAATTTTCTACAGCGACTACCCCGCCCAAGCCAACAACGCTACACCTTAGAGTGGTTTGCTCCACTGCAGTCGTCTTCAATCAAACCATATTAAAATACATCAATAAATCTCAAACAGGCTTGAAAATGACTGAGTAAATATTCAGCCTGAGGGTACATCTTATGACTGAATTTATCCACACGACAGTTTTTACTGAACTAGCAATAAAAATGTCGTTTTTTTTTCCCTCTTCCTCTCCTCCAGATGGCCTTTATAACTCCACCACATCATACATGTGTGCTTTCAGACAAGGCCTTTATCATAAAAACACCAAATTCTTTGGATTTTCAAGCATAAAAAAAGCCATAAGGAGAGTTCATCTGCCTGCAAGTAGTTAGGAACAGCATTTGACGTGATAAAATGGATAAAATGAAAGCAGCTAATACAGTAATGCCTTGTATTCGGACATTTTTATGCTTGAAAATGTTTCATCTCGGTAAAAAAAATGTATCTATTTCTGAAAGTGATTAAAAATTCACATCACAGTGTAGTGAGGAATGAGTGTACACAATTTAGTGTGGAAAGATACAAAGATTGTGCTGTATTACAAAGTGATGTGTTCAGGTTTCTATTTTCAGTCAGAGAGTATAATTGAATTAGCAGCATTATGCTATGAAATGTTGTTTATAGCGTGAAGGAACGATGAAGGACATAATTATTCATCAAGGACTTTCTACTCCAGGATGTAGTACTTGATGGATCAATGGAGGCGTAATGCAGACATGCACGATACCCGTGAAGCAACCAAGCTTGCTCAAGAGAAGTATAAAGTACTCCGAATCTCCCTAAATGATTTCATAAACGGTAATAAACCCGCAGGGTGCCAAAAAAAGACACACATTTAAGAGTGGGAGTCGAGCAGGTGTGAGGATAGCAGGTGTGCACGCTGAGCGGAGATGGAGCCCACATCTGGTGAACGCGTCGCCGCGGGTTAGATAACGAGGCTAAAGCCCGAACAAGATGTTGACTTACTTGCTTTCTGCTCTGCGTGGGAATTTTTTTTTTTTTTTTTTTTTTACTGCCAGTTAGACTTTATCACGGCACGGAGGGAAACAAAGTGGGGAGTAAAGGAAGTGTTAAAGCGATGCTTTACCCTCCACTTCCTGCTCAGGAGCTGTCAGAGTGGAAGGATTGGGAAGGTCGGGGGCCACTGAAACGAGCGTCTAATGAAGAGCATCCATCTCAATCAGCATCCCATCTGTCTTGCTAGCTTTTAACCTTTTCAGGTGTGTGTCCTCAAAGTGGGCTATTCTTCCTGATATAATAATCAGTTATACTCTATTGTATATTATTAGTCCAAAAATATTGAAAGACAAGTTATATGTAGTATTGTGGTCACTAGGCATCAATAATGTTATGAAACATGACGTTAGACTACATGACCTTTCACACTGTATGGAGACTGGCTGAGATTAAATGGTTTTCTCCTCTCATTCCGTGTGGAAGTGGTAAGTTTTTGGCTTCTTTGTCCTTATTCCCCACTTTCTTAAGTTTAGAATAAGTAGGTTCATACGAATAATAAAGTTTTTCACCTCTATCACAAAGTTGAGATTCAATTTTTGTCAAATTGGGCTGTGAAAAAAATATTTAAAAAATATTGAAAAAATATATTATCGGAATAGTGTTGGTAAATTAAAAAAAACACCACAAAAACAGCTGTATTTTTATGAGAATAAAGTCAAAATATTAACACAAAAAAATGTGTATTCTAATGAGGAAAAAACGTCTAGATATTAACACAAAAAATGTGTATTCTAATAAGAATAAAGTCAAAATATTAACACAAAAGATGTTTATTCTAATAAGAATAAAGTCAAAATATTAACACAAAAAATGTGTATTTTAATGAGGAAAAAAGTCTAGATATTAACACAAAAAAGTGTATTCTAATAAGAATAAAGTCTACATATTAACACAAATAATGTGTATTCTAATGAGAATAAAGTCAAAATATTAACACAAAAAAATGTGTATTTTAATGAGAATAAAGTCAATATTAACACAAAAAAGTGTATTTTAATGAGAATAAAGTCAAAATATTAACACAAAAAATGTGTATTCTCATGAAAATAAAGTCCAAATATTAACACAAAAAATGTGTATTCTAATGAGGATAAAGTCAAAATATTAATAAATATTAATACATAAAAATGTGTATTCCAATGAGAATAAAGTCAAAATATTAACACATAAAAATGTGTATTCTAATGAGAATAAAGTCATAATACTAACTCACAAAAATGTGTACTCTAATGAAAAAAAGTCAATTTTACTACAAAATCATAATATTACAAGGACAAATAATGTATTTTCACTAACATTGAGTAATTTTTAAGGCTGTCTTATGCAAAACAAAACAGAGTAAAAGTTGTTTTTTTTTTTTATTAGGTTGGGTGTAAAGTTGTAATATTATGGGAATAAAGTCAAAATTTTATAGTCATAATAGCACAAGAAAAACATTAAAAAGATATTTAAAAAAGACAGCTGAAATATTCATCATATGTTAGCACGTAGCAAGAGCCTAAGGACCTCATATTGCAGACCACAAGGAGACGACGAACTGCGTTTTCTGTAGGAAATGGTTTTCTAAGTGCAAATGACCCATTTTTCAAAGAGCCAGTTTACCAGGTTATTGTCATTTCATATTTTCTTGACCTTAACCCTCTTTTTCTCGCTTCATTATTTTCTTTACATTTGGAAGACTGTGGTATTTCGAAAGGTTGACTTTCGACATCCGCCCACTGTAAAACCGAGAGAGAGATAGAGCGAGAGAAGGAGAAACTGGTGAAAAGATGATGACCCTGACATCAGGACCCGCTCCGGGGTGCTAATTCACCCAAAGTGTTCGCTGTGTCGTTATTTTATGCATTTATGTTTGTGTTGCCTCGCAAATGAGTCTGCTGAATCACGAGTCTGACCTACAAGGAAACCTCACAGCGTGCGTCATTGGAAAAAATAAAATAAAATAAAAAATATAACATGCACGCTGCCATATGTGCTCAGTGCGGGTAAACTTGAGCGAACTGGAGGTGCAATGCATGCAGGGAAATTGCCTGGTATATAATGAGGGCGCAAGAGTTCAGCAATGGCCGACAGTGTTTCTCATAAACATATGCAAACACACAATCACACTCCTGTCACGCCACAATAATCCCTCAGGCATGAATGAGCTACTTTACCCCCAGAGAGGTCATCGTGAGCCGTTTGTGTCTCTCTTCATCACTCAGGCACCGCTGGTTCTTTTTTTTTTTTTGCATACACAAATGCACTCCGTTAAAAAAAAAACTCTTAGCCAATTTTTTGGTCAAATTTGAATTTTTTTTGTGACATTTCTCCATGTGAAAACATTTTAGGTAAGACATTACCTTCACCTGACATCCACTTTTATTCTATTTGATAAAAAGCAATAAAGGCTCATTTAGTGCATATTAGACCTGGTCCACATTCAAAACCACCAAACCGAGACCTCTCAAATCTGGACTGAATTAATGTACAAACACAAAAGGTTCATAAAAACACTATTTGTGATTGGTGAAACCAAAAGTTATGTTCGAATAACGGCTTCACAAATCATAAATTGTGTTTTCATGAACATTTGGGGTGTGTACATTATTCCAGTCCAGATATGAAAGGTCTCGGCCAAGAGGTTTTCAAAGTGGACCAGTTCTAATATGGCTTACAGCACAAATCAGGAACCTTTTTGGCGAAGAGAACCATAAAAACCACATATTCTAAAATGCCTTTCAATGAGACCAACATATTTTTAAACATTGAATACAACAAAACATATGTATTTTGAAGCAAGAACAACCATTATGGATTCATGAATGTATTCATTTTAATACGATTGCTATACTGAAGCTTTCCAATAATGAAATAAAACCACTTCTTACCATTAATGCAACTTCCGGTGCTGTCATCAAAAGAGCCACAAATAGCTTCCCAGCCATAGGTTCCCTAGCCTGAGCTTAGAGGCTGAAAACACAGAGAAACGTACCTTTACTGCATTTACATAAATAAGAGTCCATTTTTTAGGTAATATCTTACCTAAAATAAATCAAATGCGTCGTATAAAACATACCATGACGACAGACACTCCCAGCACGTCAATTCCACCTTAAATTCCCCCTTAAGTGTCGAACCGGAAGCCAACTTTATCATTAGATCCAATACAAAAACGCTACCGTTAGCCGTTAGCTTACCTGTGGAATTGTTCCTGTCCCAAATACTCGCTTGTATTGAAGTCTAATCAACTAGCGATACAATATATGTCGAAAAATGATGCACCGACAAGATAAACGCACAACGCACATTCTACTCCTCGGACAACACTTCTCACTGTTTGCTAAGTAGCCACCTCCACCTGGCCATTGGAGATGTTTGCGTATTGAACGAGTCCTTCAAAACTCGGCACGATTTCAATGAATTGAGAGTCACGGGTGCTGGTCTCTGTTAACTCTTTCACTTATCAGCCCTTCTATCACAAGCCCTAATTAAAAAAGGGAAATCAGGCAACATTGGAGTCATTTCAGAGTGTTATTAAATATGAAACAAATCAGGGGAGACGACGGAAATGGATGCCGATGTGCTCTGTGGTGGGTGATTCGAGTGAATTGGGTAACCGATTCACGCAGGCTTCTGTGCATGTGCTCCGTGACAAATGATTCGACTGAATCGTGAACCCGAATCGATTCCACATGTGCGAGTTTCTACACATGAGATCTTCGAAGGGTAACACGAGAGAATCAAGTACCCGATTCACTTCAGTGAGTGGCTCATAGGAATCGAGTTTCCTATGAATACTGTTTACTCTATAGACGGGAAAACAGGATATGATACACATGTGTAACATTCAACTTTATCTTAATAAAGATGTTCAAAAAACATGTATTTATACACATTAGAGGTATTCTAAATGAGCTAACAACAACACCCCCTACCTTGGCAAAAACATGGTATGGTCCAGGCCTAGTTTCCTTTAAAAAACGTCACTTTGTTTACATTTTGACCAGTAGATGACACACATGTTAATATTGTGCCTGTCTTGACCAGTCTTAATATTAAAAATATTATTAAATGGTCAAATTAATATTTTTTTAATAATACAGGCATAAGAAATAATGCTACAGTGTTACCTTAATTCAGCACATAATAGTAAACATATTGTTGATTGAATACCTCTCTGATAGCATCAATAAAAATATTTTGCTTCAAACAGGATATGATTCATGCCACTTGCCTACCAATGAGATAATTACAATCATATTTTGGGAGATAAAAAAAAAAAAAGAATGTGGTGTTATTTTAATTATAAATTCACTCTCACAGTCTCACCCGAACCCTGTGTAAGCTTTTGTCGCCTGTCTGGTGGATTAAGTGTGGAGCGCTTGTGGAATTTAAACCCCCCGGAGTGTGCACGCTGCATGTCTGGCACGTGCCTGCTTGTTTTGGCCACCACGCTGACTGACTGATTCCTCTGTGAACTGACTTTATAGACTACAACCGCCTGATGAATACAATAAATATACCCTGCAATTTGGGTATGGTCATTTAGTTATGTTTCAGATATGCTTCATGAGGTACATTATGGAATATCACAAGTTTGCATAATTGAACATGATGGAAAGAAAATACTACTTCCTGGTTCTTGTTACCACTTTGCTATGGCAAAAGTAGTCAATGATCATACAACTTAGAGCCCTTTAGACATGAAATAACACCCCTATAGTCACCTTTATACTCTTATTACCCGATATAGTAGACATAATAAGAGAAAATTGTCCAGTTAATTTAACATTAGTGAGACTTAGTGACCAGCGTGAAATACTACATATCATTGTGTCTTTGAATGCATCTTTTGAATACTTAATATTTGTATTTTACTTTATTTAGACATACTTTTTTTTACTAATAATAGGACATATTCTGCCATGAAACAGCAACAATTGTCTATTAATATTCATTCATTCATTTTCTACCGCTTATCCTCACGAGGGTTGCGGGGGGTGCTGGAGCCTATCCCAGCTGTCTTCGGGCGACAGGCGGGGTGCACCCTGGACTGGTGGCCAGCCAATCACAGGGCACATTTTTGGAATGTGGGAGGAAGTACCCGAAAAAAACCCCACATATGCACGGGTAGAACATGCAAACTCCACACAGAGATGGCCGAGTGTGGAATTGAACTCGTGTCTCCTAGCTGTGAGGCCTGTCCGCTAACCACTCGACCGCCATGTAGCGACACAGATGACCGAGAGTGGGATTGAACCCGGGTCTCCTAGCAGTGAGGTTTCCGCGCTAACCACTCAACCGCCATGCAGCCTTCTTATAAACTTAAGAAGCTAAAAACGTACCACTTCCTCACAGAATAGGAGAACCCTTTTTCACACTACCGAGGTCAGACATACTATGGCTTATTTCATTTTCACCTATGTCCATGTCAACATTATCACCTATGTTAAACGGAGAATCCTCACTATGATGTCAGCTGGGCCTTTTGTGGTAGGGCTGAAATGCAGTGGAAATGCTTTTCATATGTGGCAATCTCCCGAGGAAGAAGGACATGACTCATACAATATGCATTTTTATTTTTTTTGTCAGTTCCGAATCTTATTTGGAGAGAGCGAGATGTAATTTTCTTTTATTTGTGCATCTCTTCCTGTCTGTTTATGTTTATGACTTGTTATTTGAAATGATTTGAATTTATTTCTAAAATTATTATTCAAGTAAAGAAATATTTCATACAAATACATCATATGTATTTTATTTATTTTTAATTTATTCAAAATAAAATGTTGATTAAAAAATATTTAATTGTTTTAAATAGTTAATCATTGTCATTTTATGCAAATAATGTGTTTTAAATGTAATGAAATACAAGAATAAGGTTTTATTTACTTTATGTCCTCAAGTGTATTCATTTACTCAACTGCAGAGAGTGCCAGGCGTCAAAAAGAGGCATGATGTTAATTAAAGGGAAGGCCTGAATCTCCTGAGGAGGAAGGACATGACTCATACAATATGCATTTTTATTTTTTATTTTTTTTGTCAGTTCCGAATCTTATTTGGAGAGAGCGAGATGTGATTTTTTATTTTTTTAATTTATGCGTCTCTTCCTGTCTGTTTATGTTTACAGTATGTGGTTGTGAACTGTACACGTGTTCAGTAAGGACCATCTGCCACCATCTCTCCTTTGTGCCAACCCCCCCTCTCTCCTCTACACACACAACCCACACCCCCCCAACCCCTATTAACGGCTCATGGAGTGCTTCAACGTTGGCTTCAAAAAAAAAAAAAAAAAAAGTAAGCGCGTGAATAAGTGAGCGAGAACATCAGAACACGTTTGGAAGGTGAGTGGGTGTCGTGCATCCAGCGCTGTAATTGTAAAAGCCTGATGAGGAATAAAAGGGCACAAGCAGCTATAGCTATGAAGAAAGTGGTATTGTGCCATGCTACAGTCACATTGCACACACACTTACACACACACACTTACACACACACACAAAGTGGATTTTGGAATAATGCCTTGTTTTTTTCTGGACTGGCCTAGATTCATATGGCATCTGTGCTGCACAATCATTTCTCACTCTCTGTTGTTATCGCTAGTGAATAGTCTCTCTCTCTACACACACACACACACACACACACACACCGTGTTCTTATGTCTGGCGTCTCATGTCCAGTCATTCCCCCTCTTATACCCCTTCTTCATCCATCCATCCCTCACTCTTCCTCTCATTCCATTTTCATATGAGCGATCAAAGATGAATATTTTATCTTTTGCATCAACACATTTTAACATTATTAGAGCCCTTTAGACATGAAATAACACCCCTATAGTCACCTTTATACTCTTATTACCCGATATAGTAGACATAATAAGAGAAAATTGTCCAGTTAATGTAACATTATACACAAATACTACTTCCTGGTTCTTGTTACCACGTTGCTATGGCAAAAGTAGTCAATGATTATACAACTTGAAAGGCCTACAAATCAGCTCAGGGCTCTAGCTTATCCTCACAAGGGTCGCGGGAGTGCTGGAGCCTATCCCAGCTCTCTTCGGGTGAGAGGCAGGGTACACCTGTGGGTGGAATACATTAAAACAGACAGTTTTAAACTACACATTTTAACATTATTAGAGCCCTTTAGACATGAAATAACACCCCTATAGTCACCTTTATACTTTTATTACCCGATATAGTAGACATTCATTCATTCATTTTCTACCGCTTTTTCCTCACGAGGGTCGCGGGGGTGCTGGAGCCTATCCCAGCTCTCTTCGTACGAGAGGCAGGGTACACCTGTGGGTGGAATACATTAAAACAGACTGTTTTAAACTACACATTTTAACATTATTAGAGCCCTTTAGACATGAAATAACACCCCTATAGTCACCTTTATACTCTTATTACCCGATATAGTAGACATAATAAGAGAAAATTGTCCAGTTAATGTAACATTAGTGACACTTAGTGACCAGTGTAAAATACTACATGTTATTGTGTCTTTGAATGCATCTTTTGAATGCTTAATATTTGTATTTTACTTTATTTAGACATACTTTTTTTTTTTTACTAATAATAGGCAATATTCTGCCATAAACAAGCAACAATTGTCTATTAATATTCATTCATTCATTTTCTACCGCTTATCCTCACGAGGGTCGCGGGGGTGCTGGAGCCTATCCCAGCTGTCTTCGGGGCAAGAGGCGGGGTACACCCTGGACTGGTCGCCAGCCAATTATTGGCCAAATTTTTGGAATGTGGGAGGAAGCCGGAGTACCCGGAGAAAACCCACACATGCACGGGGAGAACATGCAAACTCCACACAGAGATGGCCGAGAGTGGAATCGAACTCTGGTCTCCTAGCTGTGAGGCGTTTATGACCTTCCAAATAGACTTTTTAACATTAGAGCCCTCTAGACATGAAATAGCATCCCTATAGTCACCTTTATTATTATTATTATTCACACTCCACACAGAGATGGCCGAGGGCGGAATTGAACCCTGGTCTCCTAGCTGTGAGGTCTGTGTGCGCTAACCACTCGACCACCGTGCCTCTTTTTTTTTTTTATTTTACTTTATTTTAGTTTTATTGTGTGCGAGAGACGGGGTACACCCTGGACTGGTGGCCAGCCAATCACAGGGCACATATAGACAAACAACCATTCACACTCACATTCATACCTATGGACAATTTAGAGTCGCCAATTAACCTAGCATGTTTTTGGAATGTGGGAGGAAGCCGGAGTACCCGGAGAAAACCGGGGAGAACATGCAAACTCCACACAGAGATGGCCGAAGGTGGAATTGAACTCGTGTCTCCTAGCTGTGAGGCCTGTCCGCTAACCACTCGGTTGACTTGTTTTTTTCTGGACTGGCCTAGATTCATATGGCATCTGTGCTGCACAATCATTTCTCACTCTTTGTTGTTATCGCTAGTGAATAGTCTCTCACACACACACACACACACACAGTGTTCTTATGTCTGGCGTCTCATGTCCAGTCATTCCCCCGCTTATACCCCTTCTTCATCCATCCATCCATCCCTCACTCTTCCTCTCATTCCATTTTCATATGAGCGAGCGAATATGAATATTTTATCTTTTGCATCCTCTTTTCCACAAACAGATCGGTTATCTATTCTGTGTGAGAGTCTTGTCTCAGTCAGATGGACTAAGGATGGTGTCGGCGTGTCCTAGTCAAGCATCTGTTTGCATTTTAATGTGTGGGACACATCCTACAGAAAAACGCCATGGCAGGCTTCCGGCACAATCGTCTTCATCTTAAAAGGTTTTGTTTAAAGAGACAAACCAAAATGGAGTCCTCATCCGCGGTGGAGTCAAATAGGATTCCTGGTTTCAGCAACATCGTATAACTAAGTGTTACATTGCCAAAGGCAAACTTTGGAAGTACACATTAGTGAATCAGTGTATTATTATTAATGGATGCATGGAATAAAGCAAGGAATAATTAGGGAATATGGTTTGATTTACTCTATGCCCTCAACTGCAGAGAGTGCCAGGTGTCAAATAGAGGCATGATGTTAATTAAGGGGAAGGCCTGAATTATGACAAATGCATTTACATAACATAATTAAAAAAGATATATATTTAGAAATAGTGGGTCAGCAGTACATCTGTAATGACTTGTTATTTGAAATGATTTGAATTTATTTTTAAAATTATTATTCAAGTAAAGAAATATTCTGTATATTTTTTTATTTTTAATTTATTCAAAATAAAATGTTGATTAAAAAAATTAATTGTTTTAAATAGTTAATCATTGTAATTTTATTAAATAAAAGTACTTTTAAATGTAATTAAATAAAAGAATATGGTTTTATTTACTCTATGTCCTCAAGTGCATTCATTTACTCAACTGCAGAGAGTGCCAGGTGTCAAAAAAGAGGCATGATGTTAATTAAGGGGAAGACCTGAATTATGACAAATGCATTTACATAACATAATTTAAAAAATATATATTTAGAAATATTGGGTCAGCAGTACATCTGTAATGACTTGTTATTTGAAATGATTTGAATTTATTTTTTAAATTATTATTCAAGTAAAAAAATATTTCATACAAATACATCATATGGATTTTATTTTATTTAAAATAAAATGTTGACTAAAAAAAATATTTAATTGTTTTAAATAGTTAATAATTGTAAATTTATCAAATTAGTATTTTAAAATGTAATTCAATAAAAGAATATGGTTTTATTTACTTTATGTCCTCAAGTGCATTCATTTACTTAACTGCAGAGAGTACCAGGCGTCAAAAAAGAGGCATGCTGTTAATTAAGGGGAAGGCAAATGCATTTACATAACATAAAATATAAAAAACTGTAATATTTAAAAATATTGGGTCAGCGGTATGTCTGTAATGACTTGTTATTTGAAATGATTTGAATTTATTTTTAAAATTATTATTCAAGTAAAAACATATTTCATACAAATACATCATATGTATTTCATTTTATTCAAAATAAAATGTTGATTAAAAAAATATTTAATTGTTTTAAATAGTTAATAATTGTAAATTATTAAAAATTAATATTTTTAAATGTGGTTAAATAAAAGAATATGGTTTAATTTATTTCTGAGATTATTATTCAAGTAAAGAAATATTTCATACAAATACATCATATGTATTTTTTATTTTTAATTTCTTCAAAATAAAATGTTGATTAAAAAAATTTAATTGTTGCAAATAGTTAATAATTGTAATTTTATCAAAATAATATTATTAAATGTAATTAATTAAAAAATATGGTTTTATTTATTTCAAAATGTATTATTATTAAGTAAAGAAATATTTCATACAAATACATCATAAGTATTTTATTTATTTTGAATTTATTCAAGATGAAATGTTGATTAAAAAATTTATTCAATTGTTTTAAATTGTTAATAATTTTAATTTTATCAAAATAATATTTTTAAATGTAATTAAATAAAATAATATGGTTTTATTTACTTTATGTCCTCAAGTGTATTCATTTACTCAAGTCGATTATTATAGCAGTTATGTTTTTATGTTGATTCCCAAGGAATAATATTTGCGAGCTAAGTATATGCGTATATTGTTGGTGTACGTAATTACAACCATCAGCAGGTTTGACAAATCCCATTTTCCACACTTTGAAAAATCCCTGTTTTAATAGATTTTATTCTAGTGTAAAAAAAAAAAAAAAAAAAAGGCAACATTCTTGGAAACCGTCCCCCGTTCCAAGAGATGCTCTCCTGGGTCTCGGGATGTTTCCCCCCCACCCTGTCTGATTCATGGAGCATTTACCCCCACTGTCTGCCTGTCCTTGTGATTCCGTATCTTCTTTGCTGTGGTTGCAGGCCACATCATGTGTGTGTGTGTGTGTCGCTTGAAATGAACCAACCAGAGGGGACGGTTTAGATAGCGATGGAGTGGGGGCGTCGGGTGTGATTGAAATGGGTTTTGGGGCACACGTCAGGACACGGACTGTATGATTGTAGACTGAATGCCCCCCCGCTCCCCCCGTCCAGATCGGACAGACAGATGTTTGTAGGCTAAAAAAAACTGAGTGGATTTAGTGGATTACAAACATCCAGTGACATTTTATCAACTCCATCGCACTTCACCTTTTAGTGGGCTTATTTCATTCAGCTTATTTACCATTCATGCTTAGGAACGATCTGAGGCTGTGGTTGGGTGGATTGTACTATTCCACTTGGGGGTAACGTCTCATCCCAAGTATGTCCCGGTCTTGTTCGCAAGTTGATCCACATTCCCATCATGAGCTTTGGGCCGTGACCAAAAGAACAAGATTAGAGGGCCAAAAAAAAAAAAAAATTTAAAAATGTATAGATAAAAAATAGATGTTTTTATCCCTATTTTTATTCTGTATTTATTTTTAGAATGTGCCAAGGCCCTTTTATATCATTTGTGTTTATTATTCTCCATCTCCAATGTTACATTTCAGTGATCCTGAACACGGACCTCCTATTAGCTATTATGATTAAACTTTTAGAGTCAGTCTAATAGCAACCTATAGAAATGCTAACATGACATCCACTCACATAGCACAACTAAAGTTGCACAACACTCACAGATAACTCATGGAAAAAAGTACTGAGAGGAGAAGATAGTAAACAGATACGCTATCGGCATAGGCTTAAGTTTCACTTTCACGGTGGTGGAGTGGTTAGCAATCGGAGACCCGAGTTCAATTCCACCCTCGGAAATCTCTGTGTGGAGTTTGGGTTTTCTCCGGGTACTCCGGTTTCCTCCCACATTCCAAAAACATGCTAGGTTAATTAGCGACTCCAAATTGTCCATAGGTATGAATGTGAGTGTGAATGGTTGTTTGTCTATATGTGCCCTGTGATTGGCTGGCCACCAGAGTGTGACGCCTGTAGACAGCTGGGATAGGCTCCAGCACCCTCCGCGACCCTCGTGAGGATAAGTGGTAGAAAATGAATGAATATGCACGGGGGGGGGGGGGGGGGGGGGCATACAATAACAATGAATCTCGCACACAATAAAAATAAAATTATTTCAACAACATGCATGCTAGGTTAATTGGTGACTCCAAATTGTCCATAGGTATGAATGTGAGTGTGAATGGTTGTTTGTCTATATGTGCCCTGTGATTGGCTGGCCACCAGTCCAGGGTGTACCCCGCCTCTCGCCTGGAGACAGCTGGGATAGGCTCCATGACCCTCGTGAGGATAAGCGGTAGAAAATGAATGAATGTGCACTTGGGGGGGGGGCATACAATAACAATGAATCTCGCACACAATAAAACTAAAATAAAGTAAAATTATTCCAACAACATGCATGCTAGGTTAATTGGTGACTCCAAATTGTCCATAGATATGAATGTGAGTGTGAATGGTTGTTTGTCTATATGTGCCCTGTGATTGGCTGGCCACCAGTCCAGGGTGTACCCCGCCTCTTGCCCCGAAGACAGCTGGGATAGGCTCCAGCATACCCATAACCCTCGTGAAAACAAACCCAAATTAGCCTCACTGTCACCTTTTTTTACATTTTAGTGTAAACATACACTAGACTGAGTACCTTCCTAGTTTAAAAAAAAATGGTTTGTTAGGCAGCGTGATTGGAGCTGTTAAAGAGGCCTGACCTTGACAGTCAGAGGCCGAGACACGTTGGGCTTTGGTGACCTAATTAATTCACAAAGAACGCCCCGGGTCAATTGAATTAAAGAGCAGATTTAGCGGGTCATTAGTGCTACTACAGCACATTGAGATTAGTCAGGTGGCCGCATAAAGGCCACGCAAATACCTGAGGCATCGGCTCATTGACTTCATTTTTAGACTTATATTGTAACCAAAGGTTGTGCTTGTCTTATTCTCATGATTATTGATGCACAGAAACCAATAATAATCCATTTTTTTTAATCCCTTGGCATTTAGCGCTTCCAATTGTACATATTCTTTTACCAAAATTAAGCATTTTCAAGCATAGGAATGGATAAACTAACATATAAATATAAGGCCTTCAGAAGATGCATTCAAAGTTTTTTAGACTGGCCACTAGGTGTCAGTAATGTTACATTGACGAGAAAATACAGGAAAAGAACAAATAACTCGCTCAATGCAAACATGTGAGTCAATATTGGGTCTTATTATATTTATTATATTGGGTAATGCAAGTGTAAAGGCGACTATAGGGGTGTTATTTCATTTCTAGAGGGCTCTAATAATGTTTAAAAAAAACAGGTTTTTATGGTTTAACTGCAAAAATATTTTATTTATAAATGAGGAATCCTGTCTATTCTACTGTTTAATTCCACTTCATAAACACATTATTTTTTATTAGTTTTAATTCGATTTAATTCAATATAAAATACCTTCAATTTAAGTTATCAGTAAAACCAAATCATTAATTTTTAAAATGTATTATTTGCATTATTTAATTTTTTTTTCATCCTTTATCCCTGGTGGATTTCATGTTCCTCTATATATTGGGTCTTATTATGTCTACCATATTGGGTAATGCAAGTGTCAAGGCGACTATAGGGGTGTTATTTTATTTCCGGAGGGCTCTAATACTGTTTATGCTCTGACTGCAAAAATATTTTATTTATAAATGAAGAATACTGTTTATTCTACTGTTTAATTCCACTTCAAAACATATTATTTTTTATTATTTTTTATTCGATTTAAGTTATCAGTAAGAACAAATAATATTTTTTTTAAATGTATTATTTGCATTATTTAATTTTTTTTTCATTCTTAATACTTTAATACTTTAATTCCACTTCGTCAACACATTATTTTGTATTACTTTTAATTTTATTTAATTCAATTTAATTCAATTTAAAATGCTTTAAATTTTATTCAATTTCAGTTATCAGTAAAAACAAATAATTAATTTTAAAAATGTATTATTTGCATTATTTACATTTTTTTTTTCAAAATTCTAACAAATTGTCAAAATTCCTGCATCCCTGGTGGATTTGTGGATTTCACGTTCCTCCATGTTTGTAGTTGTTTCTGCTCCCACATTCAACAGGGTCGCCAGTTACACCCTGTGTATCGATTCCCGTATCCATCAGGAGGGATTATGCAAAGACGCAGAGAAGGATAACCCTCGGGAAGCGTTCACACTTTCTCACTCCTCCACACCTCACCCTCGCCGTTGCTCACTTTCAGCCTACCAGCTGTTGCAGTGCGATCAATACCACCGCCATGTTTCACAACACGAGTCCCTCCCTCGCTGCAAGGAGCCCGTGGGAGGAGGGCCCTCCCTCGGGCCAAGACGGAGAAGGAGAGTCGTGGTCGACGGTGATACGCTGATGAGGTTTGAGAGAAGCGGACGGCAATAACTTGTCATGAGAAGACGGAAAGACGGCCTGCTGTTTTATTGGCTTTGCTCAAGGGCTTTAAGCGCGGAGATGAGCGAAAACCCATCAACCCGTTGAAAAGTCTCTTTTTGTCAACGAGCCTATTTGCCGTGATAACTGGAGACTTTCAAATCCGAGACTGCGACCAATGAATAGATAAAAGGGCTCGCTTTTGGAAGACTGCAAGTTCAATCCCCAGTTCTCCTTTGGTCCGGCGTTAACCCTTAGATGCATAAGTGGGTCAAAAATGACCCGGTCAGGTTGTTGTCATATTCCAGGTATTCCTCAAAAAACATGTTTTTGATATCATGCCATTCACATTTTAAACTTACATTTTATACATTTTAAGAAATTTTAGTTTTTGTGTTACTACCCCAACCTTCCATAAGTGGGTAAAAAATGACCCAGTCAGGTTGTTTTCTTGAAATATCTTCGTAATGAAAAATTGTATAATTTCATATTTTAGGTATTCCTCAAAAAACATGTTTTTGATATCATGCCATCCACATTTTTAACTTATCTTTTATACATTTTAAGAAATTTTAGTTATTTGTTACTACCCCAACCTTCCATAAGTGGGTCAAAAATGACCCGGTCAGGTTGTTTTCTTGAAATATCTATGTAATGAAAAAAATTTATCATTTCATATTTTAGGTATTCCTCAAAAAACATGTTTTTGATATCATGCCATTCATATTTTAACTTACCTTTTATACATTTTAAGAAATTTTTGTTTTTGTGTTACTACCCCAACCTTCCATAAGTGGGTCAAAAATGACCCGGTCAGGTTGTTTTCTTGAAATATCTTTGTAATAAAAAAATTTATAATTTCATATTTTAGGTAAGCTGGGATAGGCTCCAGCATCCCCGCGACCCTCGTGAGGAAAAGCGGTAGAAAATGAATGAATGAATGAATTAATATTTTAGGTATTCCTCAAAAAACATGTTTTTGATATCATGCCATTCACATTTTTAACTTACCTTTTATACATTTTAAGAAATTTTAGTTTTTGTTTTACTACCCCAACCTTCCATAAGTGGGTCAAAAATGACCCGGTCAGGTTGTTTTCTTGAAATATCTTCGTAATGAAAAAATTTTCTAATTTCATATTCCTAAATGTAATACTAAATATCATACAAGTGATTATTCCTAACCAAAATGGCAAAATTGTTATAAAAAGGCATTGATTCTAGTATGGGTCATTTTTGACCCACTTATGGAAGAGTGTAGGGTCCAGTCACTCGTGCATCTAAGGGTTAATATTCCTGAGCGAGATGCTCTCCTGTTGCTGCATCACCGTTGTACGAATGAGTCATGTACTTTGGCACAGTACTGCATATTTATATGTGAATGGGAGAAGTAAACAACGCAGTACATTTACCTGATGGGATCCCCTTGAATGCCAGTTGCTGCCACAGTGGTTCAGATTATCCAAAGCCTAGACTTCCTTCCTTCCATTTTAAGATTCTCTTACTGGTTTTTAAATTATGTTTACTTACATACTTATGTTTTTATCTTTTTAGTCCTATTTTATGCTCTTAGTCTTCAGCTTTTAACTCCAGTGTTATGTTTTTATCTTTTTTGTCCTATTTTTTGCTTTTAGTCTTCAGCTTTTAACTCCAGTGTTTTGTTTTTATCTTTTTAGTCCTGTTTTATGCTCTTAGTCTTCAGTTTTTAACTCTAGTGTTATGTTTTTATCTTTTTAGTCCTATTTTATGCTCTTAGTCTTCAGCTTTTAACTTCATTGTTTTGTTTTTATCTCTTTAATCCAATTTTATGCTCTTATTCTTCAGCTTTTAACTCCAGTGTTTTGTTTCTATCTTTTTAGTCCTGTTTTTTGCTCTTAGTCTTCAGCTTTTAACTTCAGTGTTTTGTTTTTATCTTTTTAGTCCTGTTTTTTGCTCTTAGTCTTCAGCTTTTAACTCTAGTGTTTTATTTTTATCTTTTTAGTCCTATTTTTTGCTTTTAGTCTTCAGCTTTTAACTCCAGTGTTTTGTTTTTATCTTTTTAGTCCTATTTTATGCTCTTAGTCTTCAGTTTTTAACTCTAGTGTTATGTTTTTATCTTTTTAGTCCTATTTTATGCTCTTAGTCTTCAGCTTTTAACTTCATTGTTTTGTTTTTATCTCTTTAATCCAATTTTATGCTCTTATTCTTCAGCTTTTAACTCCAGTGTTTTGTTTTGATCTTTTTACTCCTGTTTTTTGCTCTTAGTCTTCAGCTTTTAACTCCAGTGTTATGTTTTTATCTTTGTAGTCCTATTTTATGCTCTTAGTCTTCAGCTTTTAACTTCATTGTTTTGTTTTTATCTCTTTAATCCAATTTTATGCTCTTATTCTTCAGCTTTTAACTCCAGTGTTTTGTTTTGATCTTTTTACTCCTGTTTTTTGCTCTTAGTCTTCAGCTTTTAACTCCAGTGTTATGTTTTTATCTTTGTAGTCCTATTTTATGCTCTTAGTCTTCAGTTTTTAACTCTAGTGTTATGTTTTTATCTTTTTAGTCCTATTTTTTGCTTTTAGTCTTCAGCTTTTAACTCCAGTGTTTTGTTTTTATCTTTTTAGTCCTGTTTTTTGCTCTTAGTCTTCAGCTTTTAACTCTAGTGTTATGTTTTTATCTTTTTAGTCCTATTTTTTGCTGTTAGTCTTCAGCTTTTAACTCCAGTGTTTTGTTTTTATCTTTTTAGTCCTATTTTATGCTCTTAGTCTTCAGCTTTTAACTCTAGTGTTATGTTTTTATCTCTTTAGTCCTATTTTATGCTCTTAGTCTTCAGCTTTTAACTTTTAGCTTTTGATTTGATTTGATTTGATTCTCCCGTGGTGACTCCCGAGGAATTCCCAGACCGTAGTCTCACCAACGTTTCCCGGGTTTTCCTAGCGGCCTCCTGCCAATTGGACATTCCGAACACCTCAATGGAGGCATGTCCGGGAGGCATCCTGCCCAGATGCCCGAGCCAAATCATCTGGCTCCTCTCAATATGGAGAGGCAGCTTGTGGAGAGCTTCTCATTCCAGTCTCTGGTACCCCCCCCCCCCCCCCCCCCTTCCATTTTCCTGATAGTACTAATGTCATGATATCGTTCATTTCTAGTAATAATAGTCCAAGTTTTTCCAACAGATGCCGGCCAAATCCATTTTGAAAGCTGGGACTAAATGAATGGTCAATTTGCTTCATGTGCACCAGCTGCTGGAAGAGATGGACACAGACATATGTGTGGGGGGGGGGGGCGGGGGGGGATCGGGAAGCCCCAGTACTTGCCAATAGGAGACAAAAGGATCATATTCAGAGCCTGTCTTTCTGTCCAACATGATATACGACAAACACGGTAGTTCCCCGTGCAAATGTGGTGACATTTTGCTGAATCATGACCCCCCCCCCCACCTGAGAGGGGGGGGGGGGGGGTGGCCAATATTTATAAATGGAATATGTTTCTAGTTGGAGTATAGAAAACATGTTTACAAGCTTCTAAATACACATTTTTACATTATTAGAGCCCTCTAGACATGAAATAACACCCCTATAGTCACCTTTATACTCTTATTACTCAATTGTAGTAGAAATAATAAGAGAAAATTGTCCCGTTAATGTAATATTGGGCGGCATGGCAGTCTAGTGGTTAGCAAGCAGACCTCACAGCTAGGAGACCAGAGTTCAATTCCACCCTCGGCCATCTCTGTGTGGAGTTTGCATGTTCTCCCCGTGCATGCGTGGGTTTTCTCCGGGTACTCCGGTTTCCTCCCACATTCCAAAAACATGCTAGGTTAATTAGCGACTCCAAATTGTCCATAGGTATGAATGTGAGTGTGAATGGTTGTTTGTCTATATGTGCCCTGTGATTGGCTGGCCACCAGTCCAGGGTGTACCCTGCCTCTCGCCCCAAGACAGCTGGGATAGGCTCCAGCACTCCTGCGACCCTTGTGAGGAAAAGCGGTAGAAAATGAATGAATGAATGAATAATGTAATATTACTGATACTTAGTGACCGGTGTAGAATACTACATATCATTGTGTCTTTGAATGCATCTTCTGAATGCTTTATATTTGTATTTTAGTATTCAGACATACTTTTTTTTTACTAATAATAGGCCATATTCCGCCATGAAACAGCAACAATTTGTCAATTAATATTTTTATGAAAAACTGTTACAACGAACGGCTGCACCGTGGTCAAGTGGTTAGCACACAGGCCTCACAGCTCGGACACCCGCATTCAATTCCACCCTCGGCCATGTCTGTGTGGAGTTTGCATGTTCTCCCCGTGCATGCGTGGGTTTTTTTCGGGTACTCCGGTTTCCTCCCACATTCCAAAAAAAAACATGCTAGGTTAATTAGCGACGGTTTGTCTATTAATATTCATTCATTCATTTTTTTATCGCTTATCCTCACAAGGGTTGCAGGGGTGCTGGAGCCTATCCCAGCTGTCTTTGGGCGGGACACTCTCACCTATTTTATACAAAGAATCCTCACTATATATCAGCTGGGCCTTTTGTGGTAGGGCTGAAATGCAGTGGAAATCTTTTTTTGAGGGGGATTTTGTCCATTTAATGGCAAAGAGGGTATTTGCAATTAAATACCATTCATCTTATCACCTTTCATAACTTTCTGGACTATATGTAATTTTTTTTTCAAATAACTTTATTGGTAGTTTTTGCTAAATCTTGCAAACTAACAAGCAATCTGGTTTGAGATACTTGTTTCCTTTTTCTGCTTCACTTTGTCATAGATTCTGCTCCTACCCCGTGTTTTTTTTTTTTTTTTCTTTCCACGGCACAGCATCCATCACCTCTCGGGAGCACCCCCGACAGACACCGCAATGGATTCCCTGAATTATGGCTAACATAGTTCAATACCCTTCTGATGAACTGAAGATTACAGAGAAACAAGGCAGCGGGTTTGCAAGGTAGGTGGTCATTATTCAGGTCTCCCCGGCCTGCCTCTTTTTACTGATTAACCCCCCCCCCCCCCACCCACCGACCCCATTCCCCACCACCACTACACCACTACACCACTGATCTGTGATTGCAATTGATCGGAGACTGCTCATCATTCCTCGGAGAGCAACATCGGGAAGCATCGACATCAGGAGGAAAGGTCTAGCTGGAGATAAACAGAATGGGACAAATGAATGCGGGGATGAGGAGGAGGGCGGGGGGGTCTTGCGGAAATGAAGAGAGAAATGATGTGGGGAGGCGGGGCATGGTTAGCATTCCCACTGTAGCGCCTTCATTGAAGTGGGTGTGGCCAGTGATGGATGGCGGCCTGTGATACGAGGGTCTTAGGAGGGGATTTGACTATCGACTGGAGCAGAAGCTAATTTACTACACTGTAGAAGAAGATGAGACTCGGGTACAAATGATGGACTATCGATCAGGGCGAACCTCATGTTGAACACCGTTTCTATTTCATGTTGTTTTCACCTCTAAATAAAGTAGTGCACGGTGGACGAGTGGTTTGTACGCAGGCCTCACAGCTCGGAAACCCGAGTTCAATTCCACCGTCGGTCATATTTGGGATTTCTCCGGGTACTCCGGTTTCCTCCCACATTCCAAAAACATGCTAGGTTAATTAGCAACTCCAAATTGTCCATAGGAATGAATGTGAGTGTGAATGGTTGTTTGAACAAAAATTGTGAAATCAGGTGACAAAGTGCAAAATTTTTGAGATTTTTTAAAATTATTATTTTATTTTTAGAAAAAAAAAGTTGCTTTTTGTCTTGTTATTAGTTGTGTCAATGTAAATTATCCTTGGAATATTCAGATTTTTTTCCCTCATAAAATTACCAATTTTTCTTTACTTTTTTTGCAATATTAGCATTTTTTTCTCTCTCTTTTTTTTTACTTGTGGTAATAATACAAATGTTCTGTATTTGCTGAAAATGTGTTTTTATCACATTCAAACCTTTTGTCCATAGGTATGAATGTGAGTGTGAATGTTTTGTCTATATGTTCCCTGTGCCAGGACAAAAATTGTGAAATCAGGTGAAAAAGTGCTAAATTTTCGAGATTTTTTAAAATTTAAAATTTTAATTTTATTTTTAGAAAAAAAATTGCAGGAATGAAGTTGCTTTTTGTCTTAAATTAAATTATCCTTGGAATATTGAGATAAAATTACCAAATTTTCTTTACTTTTTTTGCAATATTTGCATTTTTTTTTCTCTCTCTCTCTTTTTTTTTACTTGTGGTAATAATACAAATTTTCCGTATTTGCTGAAAATGTGTTTTTATCACATTCAAACTTTTTGTCCATAGGTATGAATGTGAGTGTGAATGGTTGTTTGTCTATATGTGCCCTGTGACAGGACAAAAATTGTGAAATCAGGTGAAAAAGTGCTAAAATTTTGAGATTTTTAAAAAATTATTATTTTATTTTTAGAAAAAAAAATTGCAGGAATAAAGTTGCTTTTTGTCTTGTTTTTAGTTGTGTCAATGTAAATTATCTTTGGAATATTCAGATTTTTTTCCTCATAAAATTACCAATTTTTCTTTACTTTTTTTTGCAATATTAGCATTTTTTTCTCTGTCTTTTTTTTTTTACTTGTGGTAATAATACAAATTTTCCGTATTTGCTGAAAATGTGTTTTTATCACATTCAAACTTTTTGTCCATAGGTATGAATGTGAGTGTGAATGGTTGTTTGTCTATATGTGGGATAGGCTTCAGCACCCCCCTGTCTCTCATGAGGATAAGCGGTACAAAATGAAGGAATGAATGAATATGCACTTGGGGGTGGGGGTGGGGGGCGTACAACAATGAATCTTGCACACAATAAAACTAAAATAAAGTAAAATTATTCCAACAACATGCATGCTAGGTTAATTAGCGACTCCAAATTGTCCATAGGTATGAATGTGAGTGTGAATGGTTGTTTGTCTATATGTGCCCTGTGATTGGCTGGCCACCAGTCCAGGGTGTACCCCGCCTCTCGCCCCCAAAGACAGCTGGGATAGTCTGAAACTGAGCCTCGATATCCAGTGCTAATTGATGAAATAAGACGCCTCCACAAATCAAGATTCTTTCCCAGATTGAAAACAACAACCTCATCAGAAGCATGACGGAAACAGTCAGGAGAGCGACAATCGTTTTCAGCACAACAGGGCAGGAGACGTGAGGGTTGGGTGTGAAACTTCACACCACGGTCCTTTTATCCAGGCATTCTCTTCCACGCTTACAGGTGTCATGCCGGCTGCTACTACCACTGAAGGCGGAATACTGACAGGGCGACTTGGACTTATGCAGGACACGGATCTTGGAAAAAGTGAGGCAGCCAAATAATAATCCCCTTTCCACTTTTCAAGAACTTTCCACGTTTTTGTTTATAAAATGATTTAAAACCTCAAAACCCAGTCTTCAAATATATTTTATAATAATATAAAATATTACAATTACATTTAAATAGATACATATATATTGTATTTATTTATTTTACATTTTAAATATTTTTAAATAAATTTAATAAATAGATTTTATTGATTGATTTTAAAATCTTAAAACAAATAAAATAATTTTGTTTCATTATTATTGATTAATTAATTAATTTAAATTAACCGATATATTTATTTTACATCATGTTAATATGTGTATATATTTTATTATTCATTTTAAAATATTAAAAGAAAAATAATGTATACATTAATTAAAAATAAAAATATATTTCCTTAAATAAACAATTCATATTTTTTTATCTTAAATGAACATTTTAAATATTTTTAAATAAATGTTATAAATAGATTTTATTGATTGATTTTAAAATCTTAGAACAACTAATAATTACTTTAAAGTTTAGATTTTACAAATAAAATAATTTTGTTTTATTATTATTAATTAATTAATTAAAAATAAATCCATGTATTTATTTTACATAATGTTAATATTTTTATATATTTATGTGTTCATTTTAAAATATTAAAATAAAAATAATGTATATATTAATTAAAAATAAAGATATATTTCCTTAAATAAACAATTAATACATTTTTATTATTGTTTTTTTTAATCTAAAAACAACAAATAATTACTTTGGAGTTTAAAATTTTTGTACAAATAAAATTAATTAATTGATTATTGTTAATTAATTTATTTAAATAAATCAATGTACTTATTTTACATAATGTTAATATCTTTACACATTTTATTTATTCATTTTTAAATATTAAAATAAAAATAATTTATATATTAATTAAAAATAAATATATATTTCAATAATAAATATTAAATATTTTTAAATAAACAATTAATAAATTTTTAAATTTAAATTTAATTTAAATTTAAATTTTGCTCTTGTGTTGCATCTCATTCGGTGTACCCAACTGCAGCAAACACACGCCACTCTATTGTGCCCCCCCCCTACCCCCCCACAAATGACTAATGTGATCAGAAGATCTAATCTGATCAAGCATGCATGAGCATATTCAAGCATGCAACGGCCCCAACATGAGGCGGTGGTAGTGTGGTAGTGTGGGTAATGTGGGTGTGTGGGTGTGTACATCCTGCCAACATGCTGGCTCAGCACTGTGCGCTATCCAAGGTGCTGAAGTTTCCCCACTGCGTTCCATCCACACAGTACATCCATCACGTATGTGTCACTGTGGTACAAATCAAAAAAAGAATCTGAAGGCAAATAATTCCTCAGCTTTTTTTTTTTTTTTTTTTTTTTTTTTACTGCGGTCCAACCTGCCTTCCAGCCCCCCCCCCCCCCCCCCCCCCCCCAAAAAAAAAAAAAACTAACAAAGCTGTGTGGGCGGAATCTGTGCGCTCTGTGTTCGGACACTGTTGCTGCCAGTGGCGGGGAATCTCAATCTCTTTCGCTTTCACAATCACTCACATGCACACCATCGTGCACGCACATGGGAGTGCTCAAAAGCAGCTGACACCCAAGCCCATATTGCAGGTGAAGTGTGTGTGTGTGTGTGTGTGTGTGTGTGTGTGTGTGTGTGTGTGTGTGTGTAAAAAAAAACAGTACTGTAGACCTGGGCCATTCACACACACACACACACACACATGCACACACTGGCAGTTTTATCCCCTGCGTGATTCCTCCCACGACTCTAAATCCCTCTTGCACATCTGGCCATGGCGCAGCCCGTCCAATCTTTCTTTCCCTGCAGACCCCCCCCCCCCCCCCCCCCCCCCCCGCCTCCCCTTGTCAGACTCCTTCACGTTCCTCACTTTAAATCAATGCCCATTTTAACCCCGCATTATAAATCCACACATGCTCCAATCAACAGCAAGTGTAGCGGAACCCACAGCGAGGAAGAATCCCACATGGGTTAAGTCACTGGACCACTCATCCAACACTTAACACTAACCCCCCCCCCATCTGTAAGGGGTGGCAAAACATCCAAATACTGCAGGAACATGGAGACAGCTCAAGCCAAAAGGGAGCGACACTCTCAAGTGCAGGATCATGATCCCACAACAAGGCTTTCAACATTTTATTCCACATTTAAAAAAAAGGAGTAGATTTTAGCCGCACGGTACCTTTGACTTGCATCCACCTCAAAATTGTGCGTGCGTTGGACTGAAGCAAAAGAGATTATTCTCCGTTTTCTCGTCCGCCGTAACGTTGCAGGCTCGGCAGCAGCAGCAGAAGCGGCGGCGGCGGCAGCAGCGCGGGAGAAGATGACTGAGGGAGAGAGAGATGGAGAAAAAAAAAGGGAGGGA
Source organism: Doryrhamphus excisus (assembly GCF_030265055.1). Lineage (NCBI taxonomy): Eukaryota > Metazoa > Chordata > Actinopteri > Syngnathiformes > Syngnathidae > Doryrhamphus > Doryrhamphus excisus. The sequence continues at coordinate 4,051,139 of NC_080480.1, read as the reverse complement.
GCGAGAGCTAGAGAGAGACCTTTTGCATATGACAGTGGAGCTCAACTGCATTGGATGGCTGCCTTCTTTTCCTTATGCTATGCTAGTAATATTCAGGAAAAATAGCATCAATTCATATATTTTCTATTGTCCTTATTAGGGTCACTGGTAAGCTGGAGCCTATCCCAGCTGTCTTCAAGTGAGAGGCGGGGTACACCATGGACTGGTGGCCAGCCAATCACAGGGCACATATAGACAAACAACCATTCACACTCACATTCATACCTATGGACAATTTTTTGTTTGAATAATTTTACTTTATTTTAGTTTTATTGTGTGCGAGGCTCATTGTTGTACTTTGTATGGAAAATGTTGAAATAGAATTATTCCTGTTTTGCCCCCCCCCCCAAGTGCACATTCATTCATTCATTCATTTTCTACCGCTTATCCTCATGAGGGTCATGGGTATGCTGGAGTCTATCCCAGATGTCTTCAGGGGAGAGGCGGGGTACACCCTGGACTGGTGGCCAGCCAATCACAGGGCACATATAGACAAATCCACAATAAACACATGTTATGTCACGGAACAATAACAGTTCCTATTTACAACAAACGTACCGTATACAGCTGGGATGATAAGGGCATGCCTTTCACAAGTTCCGAGTATGAATCAGCTGTGCTCACAGCAATGAAATCAAGGCTGTTATATCACAGAACAATAACAGTTCCTATTTACGACAAACGTGCCGTATACAGCTGGGATGATAAGGGCATGCCTTTCACAAGTTCCGAGTATGAATCAGCTGTGCTCACAGCAATGAAATCAAGGCTGTTATATCACAGAACAATAACAGTTCCTATTTACGACAAACGTGCCGTATACAGCTGGGATGATAAGGGCATGCCTTTCACAAGTTCCGAGTATGACTCAGCTGTGCTCACGGCAATGAAATCATGGCTGTTATGTCACGGAACAATAACAGTTCCTATTTACGACAAACGTACCGTATACAGCTGGGATGATAAGGGCATGCCTTTCACAAGTTCCGAGTATGACTCAGCTGTGCTCACGGCAATGAAATCATGGCTGTTATGTCACGGAACAATAACAGTTCCTATTTACGACAAACGTACCGTATACAGCTGGGATAATAAGGGCATGCCTTTCACAAGTTCCGAGTATGAATCAGCTGTGCTCACGGCAATGAAATCAAGGCTGTTATATCACAGAACAATAACAGTTCCTATTTACGACAAACGTGCCGTATACAGCTGGGATGATAAGGGCATGCCTTTCACAAGTTCCGAGTATGACTCAGCTGTGTGCACAGCAATGAAATCATGGCTGATATGTCACGGAACAATAACAGTTCCTATTTCCAACAAACGTACCGTATACAGCCGGGATGATAAGGGCATGCCTTTCACAAGTTACGAGTATGACTCAGCTGTGTGCACAGCAATGAAATCATGGCTGATATGTCACGGAACAATAACAGTTCCTATTTCCGACAAACGTACCGTATACAGCCGGGATGACAAGGGCATGCCTTTCACAAGTTACGAGTATGACTCAGCTGTTCGTACAGCAATGAAATCATGGCTGTTATGTCACGGAACAATAACAGTTCCTATTTACGACAAACGTACCATATACAACCGGGATGATAAGGGCATGCCTTTCACAAGTTCTGATTATGACTCAGCTGTTCGTACAGCAATGAAATCATGGCTGTTATGTCACGGAACAATAACAGTTCCTATTTACGACAAACGTACCATATACAACTGGGATGATAAGGGCATGCCTTTCACAAGTTCTGATTATGACTCAGCTGTGCACACATCAATGAAATAATGGCTGTTATGTCACAGCTGTATGAGAAACACACAGTATGGCCTATGGGACCTCCAACCACTTAGCACCTCATCACATGACCTCACGTCCTCCCCGTAACAGGAAATAGATTCCAGCTTTGTCCAGCGTCATGCCAAGACAAGCCATTGTTCTTTTGCTTTAACACTTGAAGCGCTGATAACCAGAAAATATTAATGAGAGTTTCAGTACGGTCGGCGCCTGGTCTCTGGAGCAAAGAGTCCTCCATCGGCGAAGGAAAAAAAGACAGGCATGGAGTTAATGAGCTGTGCACATGTGGCTTTTGCGCGTGCACGTTTTCAGCTGCGAGGAGGAACAATGTGGGGACGGTTAAAAAAAAAAAAGTGAGAAATGAGAATGAGGGAGTGTTAATTGAGGATGATCACACCTTCAAGATACAAAACAGGCACAATGAGGCTTCTTTTACTGCTCAGAACTCTCAATTACACAGCATTTGTACGCCCTTGAATGTAGCATTTTACTGTATTTTGGTCATTGGACGAGTGGTTAGCATGCAGGCCTCACAGCTAGGAGACAAGAGTTCAATTCCTCCACCTTTGGGCATCTCTGTGTGGAGCTTGCATGGGTTTTCTCCGGGTACTGCGGTTTCCTCCCACATTCCAAAAACATGCTAGGTTAATTGGCGACTCCAAATTGTCCATAGGTATGAATGTGAGTGTGAATGGTTGTTTGTCTATATGTGCCCTGTGATTGGCTGGCCACCAGTCCGGGGTGTACCCCACCTCTCGCCCCAAGACAGCTGGGATAGGCTCCAGCACCCCCACGACCCTCATGAGAATAAACGCTAGAAAATGAATGAATGAATGAACCTTCTAAATGTGTTTTTTTTAACATTATTAGAGCTCTCTAGACATGAAGTAGCACCCCTATACTCACTTATATACTCCTATAATTCATTATTTATGACATTACGCAACTCTTTTGCTGGAGACCCGAGTTCAATTCCACCCTCGGCCATCTCTGTGTGGAGTTTGCATGTTCTCCCCATGCATGCGTGGGTTTTCTCCGGGTACTCCGGTTTCCTCCCACATTCCAAAAACATGCTAGGTACCCCGCCTCACGCCTGAAGACAGCTGGGATAGGCTCCAGCATACCAATGACCCTTGTGAGGATAAGCGGTAGAAAATGAATGAATAAATCAATGTGAACTTGGGGGGGCGTACAACAATGAATCTCGCACACAATAAAACTAAAATAAAGTAAAATTATTCCAACAACATGCATGCTAGGTTAATTAGCGACTCCAAATTGTCCATAGGTATGAATGTGTGAATGGTTGTTTGTCTATATGTGCCCTGTGATTGGCTGGCCACCAGTCCAGGGTGTACCCCGCCTCTTGCCCGAAGACAGCTGGGATAGGCTCCAGCACCCACTGCGAACCTCATGAGGATAAAAATCTACATTACAATCATAGCTAATCACATTTAGACTAATGTTAAAATAACAATCAATGATAAACAATGAACTTTGAGGAAAGTTCATGTTTTACTTTTAATTACTTGCCATAAAAAAACAAACAAAAAACATTTTATTATAAAATAACCCAGCAAATCCTAATCAACCAAAAAATGAAGTTTTTAGAGCCCGAAATTGAAACTCTATGAGGTGTGCACAAGTGGCGCCCTCTGACACACGAGGAGCGCTTCTGTGAGGAAGATCACGCTATGCTGATAGACTCAATTCTTAGTCATCATCATCATCATCATCATCATCATCATCATCATCACCTTCCACACCTGAAGCAAACATCCCACACGTGTTAGAGAAGCCGAAAGATGTCTTAGGACTCCACGGCCGCTCGTGACGACGCCAAGGACCGTTTACCACGAGAGGCATCACGGCAGCACACCGGCCTCACGACTCTTGTGCTGCCAGTGTGTTTCCATGGTAACCAAGTGTAGTATTGTGAAGAGAAGCAAACGAGACAGAGAGACATGGATGCCAACGCTCGGCTCCGTAGTCCCTCGCCGCCTGGCTCCTTGTTTAGAAATATCACGTCAAAACCATTCCAACGCCGTCCAGAACATTTCATTCAAGGCTTTTTCAATACACAACATGGCTGTCACTCATGGAGATGGAGAAGATGCAAACTCAAGAAGAACAAGTTGGCTTGTCTGAAGGCCGTTAAAGAACCCGTGACTTCATCTTGCTTCCTGTGGGAACTTAAATTCATTCATTCATTCATTTTCTAGCGCTTATCCTCACAAGGGTTGAGGGGGGTGCTGGAGCCTATCCCAGCTGTCTTAGGGCAAGAGGCGGGGTACACCCTGGACTGGTGGCCAGTCAATCACAGAGCTTATCAGACACATTTGTCGGTTAAATAAAAGGCAAATAAAGTAAAATAAAATGGTTTTATTTTCAAAAAGTACATATAATGCCATTTTTTTATCCTCACGAGGGTCGCGGGGGTGCTGGAGCCTATCCCAGCTGTCTTAAGGCAAGAGGCGGCATGCATGTTGTTGAAATAATTTTACTTTATTTTAGTTTTATTGTGTGCGAGATTCATTGTTGTGCGTCCCCCCAAGTGAACATTCATTCATTCATTTTGTACCGCTTGTCCTCACGAGGGTCATGGGTATGCTGGAGCCTATCCCAGCTGTCTTGGGGCGAGAGGCGGGGTACACCCTTGACTGACTGGTGGCCAGCCAATCACAGGGCGCATATAGACAAACAACCATTCACACTCACATTCATACCTATGGACAATTTGGAGTTGCTAATTAACCTAGCATGTTTTTGGAATGTGGGAGGAAACCGGAGTACCCGGAGAAAACCCATGCATGCACGGGGAGAACATGCAAACTCCACACAGAGATGGCCGAGGGTGGAATTGAACCTTGGTCTCCTAGCTGTGAGGTCTGCGTGCTAGAAGCTAAAAACTTACCACTTCCTCACAGAATAGGAGAACCCATTTGCACACTACGAAGTCAGACATGGTGTTCACGCGAACCACACGACCACCGTGCAGTTTGGGAACTTAAATAAAACATCAATTATTATATGAGGGACACAATTGTAGATATAAGAGGTAAAAGTTGCAATATTAGCTTTGCCCAAGGCCAAAGGTCACATATAGGCGTCTCAGGCAATGCCTGTTAGAATGTAGTATTAAATAATCTAATAAAGTTATGACTTTTTGAGGTATTAGGGCCACATTATTTTAAAAAAAATGTAAATAAAGTTGTAATATTACATGCCAGAGGGCAAAAACGTTCTTCTCTCAAGCTTTTATTTATAACTTGGCAGCAAAACTGAGCAGTAAATTTCCGAATTAAAAAAAAAAAATTATTTATAAATAGTTGTGGAAAAAGCTACTTGACCGCTGTGTGGGCGTCCACCAGAGACACGGTATAAAATTAAAAAAAAAAAAGTCAACAGAGGGTCTTTAGCATGCCGACACTGGTCATGTGAGGAGTGTCGTTATGCTTGGACACACACACACACACACACACACATTGTACAAAGCCAAGGTCAGCATCGAGAGACATGGGATGCAATCATCACTCAGGTGGATAGCGGTCCAGCTGATGCTTATTGATGTCATGCATCATTGAGCTGCACTTGTCACGTACACGCGTCCATGAATGCCACTCACACTCGTACTTTATTCAATGCATCCCTTCTTGCATCATTGCAGACGTGGAAGTTGAATCGGTGTGCATATGGAAGCCATTCCCTGTATTGATGCCCCATATTCTTATAACAATTCAAAAGCTGTATCATCAATTTTGCTTTTATGAAGATAATAAGGCTGGGAGTGAAAATCTATACTCAGATGAGTTGTAATATTTTGTTTTTTGTTGACAAAATGGTGTTAAAGGTGTGTAAAAGTAACATAGTCTGCTTTTAAATGATCACTAATTGCAGCTTTTCAGCTCTCTGACGACATCTAGCGGTGATTAGTATATCACATCCATATTTGTGCTTTGTGAGCTATTGTGTCATGGGATTTGACAGGGGTTAACAGGTCAATAGGTTCTGAGGACAGATGGGGGAGGGGGGGGGGCTTAGCCCCCTGGAAATGCACAGGATATGAATTAATGTCGTAGACATTCAAAAAAAATTATAACAAAAAACAAATAAGGAACAAGAACCGAGATATAATTTTCCCACTTTTGGACAGATTTAGTAGAGATACTGAATTGTTTTAGGCCACCATTAAATGTACACAAAAGTACACACAATCTACACTGAAAAACCGCTACTCAAGCTCTATAATCATTATTAGATTATTAATTAGCCTGTTATTATTACTGTCATCATTATTCTTCTTAGGCTAGTATTAGCCTGATTTTTCCCTATTATATAAAATTTGTCAGATATTTTTTTTGTAAAAAAAAAAAATCAGTACAAAAATAAATTTTTAAAAATCAATAAAAAAATATATAAAATTATTTATGGGGGTTAAGAACATTTTAGGGAGACTGAAGCCCCCCTAAAATAGGCCTAATGACGCCACTGATTATTATTCCTACTACTACAAGCAGGCTAATACTAGCCTACTACTACTACTACTAGTAGTAGTAGGCTAGTATTAGCCTGCTTATTGGCTGCTTATTAGCCTGCTTTTGCTTTTAGCCTGCTGAAATTTGTCAGATATTTTTTTTTGTAAAAAAAAAAATCAATAATTTTTTTTAATCAATAAAAATATATCAAATTATTTAGGGAGGTTAAGAACATTTTAGGGGGAGGGCTGAAGCCCCGCTAAAATGAAAATGTATGAAATTTGTCAGATATTTTTTTTTGTAAAAAAAAAAAAAAAAAAAAAAATTTTAAATCAACAAAAAATATCAAATTATTTAGTGGGGCTTAAGAATATTTTAGGCCTATAATAGGCCTAATGACACCACTGGGATTTGGTCCTTTTTATAGACACAAAAATGTATAGTACGGTACGATACTGTCTGCAAAGTGGTCGCTGCAGCCAAGTAGCCAAATCTTCAATGGTCATGGTATGGTCATATCACCTCGCACTTCGGTACGTGACAAAAATAAATAAATAAAATAATTAAATAAAAATTAATAAAATTAAGTAAAAAAATTTTTAAATAAAATTAAAATAAATTAAAATTATATTAGGAAAGCAGGAAGTGAACAAATGTAACAGTTACTGATTGTAAAAGTACCAGATGGAGGGGTAGGATTTAATAAGCTTTGCTTCTTCCTACTCCTTTTGGACATGTGGAACTGTGAACTGATTATGGGATGCATTCAATTGTAATCTGATGCATGTTCAAATGAAATTAAACCATTACCATTACCATATGTATCTATAAATGGATCCAAAAGTCGCATACAGGTCCTTAGAATATCAGATAAATGTTGCATTCATATTTTTATAAAAACAGACTTATTCATGATATCAGAAGGATCATAGTTGAACTTCTTTTATACCCTTACTTGTAAGATTTGACTATTTTATGCTAACATTAGACGTCTGCATTAAGTGACATGGACACAATGTTTTGTTTTCAATTTGTCTTGTAAAGTAAGATGTGTTTGAGGACCTTGCGTAAACACAACACACGTCACCTTGGGGCATGAATGTTTAAACCTTGTGTTCCTCTTTAGACAAGCACTGTCGTGTTTGTTCAAGTCCCGCGCCTAACCAAATGACCTCGGAGGGGATGATTTCCATTTGGCACCTTACACTTTAAAGACTTGACAAGCCTGTTATATTCTTAATTTGGAGTTGGGAAAAAAGTCAATCAGGAAAACAAAACAGTTGTTGGAATGTTTATTGGATACAGTTGAGGTTCACATAACCAATCACACGTACAGAATCTCACGGAATTGAGTACACCCTCCACACTGCAGCAACCAATCGTCTCAGTACTTTAGGAATTGAACTTGGGTATAATTTAAGGTAGTTAGTGTATTTGTATGAAGGGGTGAACATCACACTTAAAGAATTTTGCAAGTTTAAAGATTCATTCTATAATATAATTTCCCGCTTTTGGGGGGGTCCCAAAACCCCCAAACAAATTATTCATTCATTCATTCATTTTCTACCGCTTTTCCTCACGAGGGTCATTGATATGCTGGAGCCTATCCCAGCTGTCTTTGGGCGAGAGGCGGGTTACACCCTGGACTGATGGCCAGCCAATCACAGGGCACATATAGACAAACAACCATTCACACTCACATTCATACCTATGGACAATTTGGAGTTGCTAATTAACCTAGCATGTTTTTGGAATGTGGGAGGAAACCGGAGAAAACCGTTATAAAAAAAACGTTATAAATAATGAATTCTAGGAGTGTATAAGTGACTATAGGGGTGCTACTTCATGTCTACAGAGCTCTAATAATGTTAAAAAAGTAAGAGTTGTGTAACATTATAAATAATGAATTATAGGAGTGTATAAGTAACTATAGGGGTGCTACTTCATGTCTAAAGAGCTCTAATAATGTTAAAAAACACATTTAGAAGGTTCATTCATTCATTCATTTTCTAGAATTTATCCTCACAAGGGTCGCAAGGGGTGCTGGAGCCTATCCCAGCTGTCTTCAGGGCGAGAGGCGGGGTACACCCTGGACTGGTGGCCAGCCAATCACAGGGCACATATAGACAAACAACCATTCACACTCACATTCATACCTATGGTCAATTTGGAGTCGCTAATTAACCTAGCATGTTTTTGAAATGTGGGAGGAAACCCACGCATGCACGGGGAGAACATGCAAACTCCACACAGAGATGGCCGAGGAATTGAACCCCGGTCTCCTAGCTGTGAGGTCTGTGCGCTAACCACTCGACCACCGTGCCCCAAACTAATTAAAAAATCCCTTTATTTATATCCCTGTGTCCACATATAAGAAGACTCCTTGTATACAAGTACGGCAACACAAGTACACAAGAGTGCGAGTACTTAGTGTGAGCAGTATTGTTATCTAGTACGGCCTTAATCCTCTTGGGCATGGATGGAATGGCTCAGTTTCTCAAAAGAAGGGATGAGGCACTGTTTCCCAATGTTATGTTACATTACATGCATGGAATTCATTATTTCCCTCAATGAACCGCAGCACCCCAATAGCGGCAGCACTCGTGTCATGTTGTATATCGGTATTATCCCTTAAGAAAATGTACTGTTTGAAAAATGGTTGCTGTAATGGGGCGGGTATCGGTGTTGTGTTTACATCCATAACAATAGCATAACAGTAATGTAATGTTACGGTTCAATGTTATGACATCATTTTCCAGTCATATTCTTCGTTTTTTTCATGCTGTCTCCATCCTGGTCAGCCTTGTCTAAGTCCTCGGACACTGACTGTGCATCTTTCTGTTAAAAGCACGTTGTTTATATTCGTTTTACGTACTTGAACGCACCGTAGCAAAGCATCACAAGGTACATATGCACAATCGAATGTGATCCAATGAGGTCAAAGATATTCCTATTAGTAAAAAAAAAACTAATAATGTTTAAAACTGATATTTAGGAGGTTGTAAAGAGGGTTTCCATACTTTAACTAGCAAAATATTGAATATCTTTAACAGAAATTCACTTACAATGGTCGGGTGGCTTTGTTATTGTTTACATTGTAGTAGCTACAGAACACCTCTCAGTATGATTCACTGCATGTCGATTGTGCAGCCGTACCAAGTAGTAAAAAATATAAGCTACTCACCACAGACGTATTGTGTTCCTTCTTATTGAATGTACATGTCAACCATTTCATGTACTCCTCCCTGATCTAGAAAGTGCATTGAATTGGAGACGCCATACTGTAATATATTATATTATATATATATATATTTCACTTCCAAGACAAGAGGAACTGATCAGTCTTACCTCTTTGTTGAGGACACAATGGACAATATAGAGGAAGGTTCCTTGCTGGGAGTTGAGAATAATGAAAAGGACTTGGAAGAAAAGGTTGCTTTGGTACAGTCCGATAATCCACGTACAGCCCAGTATGACAAACTGGGCCACGATCTTAAAGACGATCAACCTGCAAGGAAGCATTGAAGCATGTTGATAGCAGATATTACAGTTTAAGTCATTCATTCATTTTCTATAACGCTTTTCCTCCCTTAAGGGTGCTGGAGCCTATCCCAGCTGTCTTCATCCTGGACTGGTGGCCAGCCAATCACAGGGCACATATAGACAAACAACCATTCACACTCACATTCATACCTATGGACAATTTGGAGTCGCTAATTAACCTAGCATGCATGTTGTTGGAATAATTTTACATTATTTTAGTTTTATTGTATGTGAGACTAATTGTTTTACTTTGTATAGAAAATGTTGAAATAGAATATTCCTGTTTTGTCCCCCCTCCCATTATCCCAGCAGTCTTCAAGCGAGAGGCAGGGTACACCCTGGACTGGTGGCCAGCCAATCACAGGGCACATATAGACAAACAACCATTCACACTCACATTCATACCCATGGACAATTTGGAGTCGCTAATTAACCTAGCATGCATGTTGTTTGAATAATTTTACTTTATTTTAGTTTTATTGTGTATGTACAATGAACGGCTGCACGGTGAACGAGTGGTTAGCACAGCTGGGAGACCCGAGTTCAATTCCACCCTCGGCCATCTCTGTGTGGAATTTGCATGTTCTCCCCGGGCATGCGTGGGTTTTCTCCGGGTACTCCGGTTTCCTCCCACATTCCAAAAACATGCTTGTGAGGAAAAGCGGTAGAAAATGAATGAATGAATGAGCATAAAGGTGACTATAGGGGTGTTATTTCATGTCTAGAGGGCTCTAATAATGTTAAAATGTGTAGTTAGACGGTAAACAGGTAAACAGGTGAACAGGTTTTTTATGCTCCAACTAGAAAAATATTGTAATAATATGTTTTTGGAATGTGGGAGGAAACCGGAGTACCCGAAAAAACCCACGCATGCACGGGGAGAACATGCAAACTCCACACAGAGATGGCCGAGGGTGGAATTGAACCCTGGTCTCCTACTAGCTGTGAGGTCTGCATGCTAACCACTCGACTCCAGTTTAACTCACTGAATAGAGTTCCTCACCTGGTGTCCCTGGACTGAGAGACATCACTTCTCATGTTGGCCAAGGTGGGTCTCAGGCACCATAAGGTAGCGCAGAATAAGGTGACGTTAAGCTGGTGGAAGAATACATATCTGAATATATATATATATATACGTATATATATATATATATATGAATGTTATTTTGACACTGCAGAGTTGAAGTTGACACTCACAGCAAGGACGGTTATGACCGGTCCCGATAAAGCCCAGTGGAATTTACGCTCCTGCGATAGCCAGCAACTGAAATTCATCAAAACATTAGCTCATCTCCCCATAAAAACAACATAGTACACTGATGGATCCTGCTGTTCGATACCCACTCCTTTGAATTCACCGCTCCGTATCCTTCGGAGTAAACCAACGCGGAAATGCCCACGATCACAAATGGAACACCGTAGCCGATCAGGTAGAGCAACAGCCTGGGAAGCCCATCTCTTTGGATCACCTGAACCCTGGAGAGCTTTCGGACCAGCAGGTAGAGCTGCAGGGCTTCAAGCAGCATCCACACAAAACTCGCAACCACGAAGAAGTGGAGAAGTCCTGCTATGACGGTGCAGGCCAGCTGTGGGGACATCAATCAAGGGCGGCCTCATAAAAAGGTGATACTTCTACAGGACTATGGAGACAGTGAGGCCATTTGGGTCAGTTTCAGACTGTATTTAGAGGGGAAAACAACATGAAAATAACATGAAAACCGGGAGGTGCTGGAGCCTATCCCAGCTGTCTTCTGGGGCAAAAGGCGGGGTACACCCTGGACTGGCGGCCAGCCAATCACAGGGCACATATAGACAAACAAGCATTCACACTCACATTCATACCTATGGACAATTTGGAGTCGCTAATTAACCTAGCATGTTTTTGGAATGTGGGAGGGAACCGGAGTACCCGGAGAAAACCCACGCATGCACGGGGAAAACATGGAAAACTCCACACAGAGATGGCCGAGTGTGGAATTGAACTTGTCTCTCCAGTAAGAGTTGTGTAACGTTATAAATAATGAATTATAGGAGTGTATAAGTGATTATAGGGGTGCTACTTCATGTCTAGAGAGCTCTAATAATGTTAAAAAAAAACACATTTAGAAGGTTCATTCATTCATTCATTTTCTAGCGCTTATCCTCACGAGGGTCATGGGTATGCTGGAGCCTATCCCAGCTGTCTTCAGGGCGAGAGGCGGGATACACCCTGGACTGGTGGCCAGCCAATCACAGGGCACATATAGACAAACAACCATTCACACTCACATTCATACCTATGGACAATTTGGAGTCGCTAATTAACCTAGCATGTTTTTGGAATGTGGGAGGAAACCGGAGTACCCGGAGAAAACCCACGCATGCACGGGGAGAACATGCAAACTCCACACAGAGATGGCCGAGGGTGGAATTGAACTTGTCTCTCCAGTAAGAGTTGTGTAACGTTATAAATAATGAATTATAGGAGTGTATACGTGACTATAGGGGTGCTACTTCATGTCTAGAGAGCTCTAATAATGTTAAAAAAACACATTTAGAAGGTTCATTCATTCATTAATTTTCTAGCGCTTATCCTCACGAGGGTCACGGGGTGCTGGAGCCTATCCCAGCTGTCTTCTGGGGCGAGAGGCGGGGTACACCCTGGACTGGTGGCCAGCCAATCACAGGGCACATATAGACAAACAACCATTCACACTCACATTGATATCTATGGACAATTTGGAGTCGCCAATTAACCTAGCATGTTTTTGGAATGTGGGAGGAAACCGGAGTACCCGGAGAAAACCCACGCATGCACGGGGAGAACATGCAAACTCCACACAGAGATGGCCGAAGGTGGAATTGAACTCGGGTCTCCAACAAAAGAGTTGTGTAATGTCATAAATAATGAATTATAGGAGTGTATAAGTGACTATAGGGGTGCTACTTCATGTCTAGAGAGCTCTAATAATGTTAAAAAAACACATTTAGAAGGTTCATTCATTCATTCATTTTCTAGCGCTTTTCCTCACGAGGGTCGCGGGGGGTGCTGGAGCCTATCCCAGCTGACCTCACTGTTCCAATGTTATGTCATGTGATCACAGATCCAATACATTCATTGGAGTGTACCTCATGTTCAACATATTCGTCGTTCCACAGCAGCAGGAGGTGCGACAAAGAGAGACTGAGGCACAGGTGAAGTCGAGCCGTGTTGTTGATTTTGGGATTCCAACTACACAACAGGAAGGTGAGGATGGCCAACGCAAAGAAGCAGAGTCCAACGATGACGCACACTCGGTTTAGCCACTCCAAAAAGGAATCTTCCGGCGGAGGCTGAGAGAAAACAACACCCACTGAGAACTTGTGAATAATGGAAGGTGTTATTATTCTTTCATAATCATACCTCTCCTATCTGCAGGATGAGGGCAAAAGTGGACAGATGAGAGCAGCTGCACACGGTGAAGTTTGGGTTTGAGTACGCAACCCAGCATCCATCGACGGACCACCTCATCTTCGTATTTGTCGTGCTTCTTTTTTCACTCCTCGTATTTTCTTCCGTGTGCTCCCAGTACACACACGTCACCAATCCTGATTCAGGAAATATCTGGGAAAAAAACAAAAACATCAATAAGTCATTTAAACTGAGACACCAGGCTGCACGGTGGACGAGTGGTTAGCGCGCAGACCTCACAGCTAGGAGACCAGGGTTCAATTCCACCCTCAGCTATTTCTGTGTGGAGTTTGCACTCCGGTTTCCTCCCACATTCCAAAAACATGCTAGGCTAATTAGCGACTCCAAATTGTCCATAGGTATGAATGTGCGTGTGAATGGTTGTTAGAGCCCTCTAGACATGAAATAACACCCCTATAGTCACCTTTATACTCTTACTACCAATATAGTATACATAATAAAAGAAAATTGTCCCATTAATGTAACATTACTGACACTTAGTGACCGGTGTAGAATACTACATATCATTGTGTCTTTGAATGCATCTTCTGAATGCTTTATATTTGTATTTTACTTCATTTAGACATACTAATAATAGGCCATATTCCGCCAATTAATTTGTCAATTAATATTTTTATGAAAAACTGTTACATTGAATGGCTGCACGGTGGATGAGTGGTTAGCACAGCTGGGAGACCCGAGTTCAATTCCACTCTCGACCATCTCTGTGTGGAGTTTGCATGTTTGCACGCACACAATAAAACTAAAATAAAGTAAAATTATTCAAACAACATACATGCTAGGTTAATTAGCGACTCCAAATTGTCCATAGGTATGAATGTGAGTGTGAATGGTTGTTTGTCTATATGTGTCCTGTGATTGGCTGGCCACCAGTCCAGGGTGTACAACGCCTCTCGCCCGAAGACAGCTGGGATAGGCTCCAGCACCCCCCACAACCCTCGTGAGGATAAGCAGTAGAAAATGAATGAATGAATGAAGTGAGACACCTTCTTGTGTTGAAAGGTGAAGTTGACAGGCTCGGTGAGGTTGGTGTTGTTGACCAAGGGTAAGACGGCCGTAATCACGTCCGAGTACATCTCCGTCCTGTTCTCGCTTTCAAAGTACTGATGACTGAGAAGACTTTCCATGCCGTTTAGAGTCATGAAGGCTGCTGCCGCCGAACCTGCTCGCAATGATGTGATAGAAAACACAAACAAGGAATACACAAAAAGTGTAGAAGAGTATGACTTCATAGTTATGTATGCAGTATTGGTATTCATTCATTCATTCATTTTCTACCGCTTTTTCCTCACGAGGGTCGCGGGGGTGCTGGAGCCTATCCCAGCTGTCTTGGGGCGAGAGGCGGGGTACACCCTGGACTGGTGGCCAGCCAATCACAGGGCACATATAGACAAACAACCATTCACACTCACATTCATACCTATGGACAATTTGGAGTCGCCAATTAACCTAGCATGTTTTTGGAATGTGGGAGGAAACCGGAGTACCCGGAGAAAACCCACGCATGCACGGGGAGAACATGCAAACTCCACACAGAGATGGCCGAGGGTGGAATTGAACCCTGGTCTCCTAGCTGTGAGGTCTGCGTGCTAACCACTAGACCGCCATGCCGCCCAATATTACATTAACGGGACAATTTTCTCTTATTATTTCTACTATGACTAGGAGTGTATAAGTGACTATAGGGGTGCTACTTCATGTCTAGAGAGCTCTAATATATATATATAAAAAAACACATTTAGAAGGTTCATTAATTAATTTTCTAGCGCTTATCCTCACGAGGGTCGCGGGGGTGCTGGAGCCTATCCCAGCCGTCTTCGGGCGAGAGGCGGGGTACACCCTGGACTGGTGGCCAGCCAATCACAGGGCACATATAGACAAACAACCAACAGCAATATCCGATATCAATACTGACTAATCATGATGCTGCCATCTTGTGGAGTTTTAAAAAAAGCGACATCAGGAGGTTGCCTACAGCCACACGTGTTCATGCCAGATTTTTTGTTGTGCCGCTTAATAGCAGTTATCCACTGATGATGTGATTCTGTCTGTGTTGTATCCCCACCATTGTTGTTTTTAGCCAGACTCTCCAGGTTAATGGTCATGATGTTCCCATTGGCTGACAGATGAGAGGAACTTTCGCCGCTACTCCCGGGTCCAAACGTCTCCAGGGTTAAATCTAGCACACACACATACATAAGGACCTATCATTATGTATACGGTATATATATATATGCAGTATATATAAGACGCTCGCTTACCCACTGTTGTGCTGTTTAAGGTTTTCTTGGTGTGATTCTGACCCTTCCAAACCATGGCGGTCACCAGGCGGTCTGAAATGGCGAGGATCTTACTTCCTGTTTCTCCGTCTCCTTCACTGCTCACCTTGACATTGGTGGCCCGGGGTCCAACCCCTGACACCTCCTTAAGGACATGATAGAATTAATGATTGCCTTTTAAAACAAGTTTCTGACAAATATCAACAAAGCAGGTGGAATGATGGAAGTCGTACCATTGATGCGGAAAAGCTGTTTGCCACCGTCTGCATAGGCAAAGACAATAAAGATCTTTAGAAGTTTACTCTTTATTCTGTCTATACAGCAGTTTGAAGTGAAAGTTAAGTTTGTGTGAAAGTCATTTGTATGTGTTGCGCAACTCTGATTGTGCTATGTGAGTGTTTGCGTGTCACCAAGGTCTACTATGAGAAGTTCATTCATTCATTCATTTTCTACTGCTTATCCTCACGAGGGTCACAGGGGTGTGCTGGAGCCTATCCCAGCTGTCTTCAGGGCGAGAGGCGGGGTACACCCTGGACTGGTGGCCAGCCAATCACAGGGCACATATAGACAAACAACCATTCACACTCACATTCATACCTATGGACAATTTGAAGTCGCCAATTAACCTAACATGTTTTTGGAATGTGGGAGGAAACCGGAGTACCCGGGGAGAAAACATGCAAACTCCACATAGAGATGGCCGAGGGTGGAATTGAACCCTAGTCTCCTAGCTGTGAGGTCTGCGCGCTAACCACTCGACTACCATGCAACCTAGACTGAAATTAAAAGGTATAAAAATATCTAACCTACACAGCTAGCTAACAAAAATACTAAAAAATAGAATAGTTATACATAGTACTAAATTTTAGCTATTACCGTATTTTTTGGAGTATACGGAGTATATATAAGTTGCACAAGGCCAAAAATGCATATTAGGTAAAAAAAAAAAAAAACATACATAAGTTGCTACAGAGTATAAGTCGCACAAGGCCAAAAATGCATAATTAGGTAGATAAAAACATACATAAGTCACACAAGGCCAAAAATGCATAATTAGGTAGAAAAAAACATACCTAAGTTGCTACGAAGTATAAGTCGCACAAGGCCGAAAATGCATAATTAGAAAAAAAAAAACATACATAAGTCGCTACGGAGTTTAAGTCGCACAAGGCCAAAAATGCATAATTAGGTATAAAAAAAACATACATAAGTCGCTACAGAGTATAAGTCGCACAAGGCCAAAAATGCATAATTAGGTAGAAAAAAACATACATAAGTCGCTACGGAGTATAAATCGCACAAGGCCAAAAATGCATAATTAGGTAGAAAAAAAACATACATAAGTCGCTACGGAGTATAAGTCGCACAAGGCCAAAAATGCATAATTAGGTACAAAAAACATACATAAGTCGCTACGGAGTATAAGTCGCACAAGGCCAAAAATGCATAATTAGGTAGAAAAAAACCATACATAAGTCGCACTGGAGTATAAGTCCCATTTTTGCGAGTAATTTATTTTCCAAACTACTTGACCAAAACAGACATTACGTCCTCTTGGAAGGCAAGTTCTAACAATAATAAAAGAATAGAGAACATGCTAATAGGTGTAAGATATGCTAACACAATGCTTATTCAGCTACATAAAAAATAAACATGAACACAAAAGGTGTCCAGTGTTTATGTAACATAAACATTTTTTTTAATTTATAAGTCGCTCTGGAGTATAAGTCGCAGGAACGGCCAACCTATGAATCCGGAAAATATATATACTAAATATATTTTGTGATGCGTTTACTGACCGGTTCTGGCAGGGTGATTTCTGTGTTGTCCACAAGTTGTTGGTCCATGTTGTCGAGAAAAGTTCTCTCTTTTGTGAGACCCTGCAACAATAATAACTTGAACACATGTCAATCACTGGCTTGACACCTCGATCATGTCACTCACCACCGGGGGTTTGATCTCATTCAGAATATCCTCAAGACCTGCAAAAAGGAAGTACAATATAAAAGTACGCACGGTTCCAATCCGCTTCATGACAGTTTAGTGTATTTTTAAGTGTACTTTTACAAAAGGAGATGCCAACAATCCACTTGATGCCAGTGGTCGGGTAAAAGCCATCCGGACAGGAGCAGTAGAAGGTCCCCGGTGCGTTTGTGCACACGGTTCCTTTCCCACAAATACCAGGCGTCTCACTGCACTCGTCAATGTCTACACAGAGAAGAAAAAACACGGTAAAAGTATAAATACTCTGCTGAAGAATCGTGGTCAAAGTCAGAGGCGTAGAGACCTGTGCAAGGGTTAGCATTGCTGGCTATCTCTTTAGGGCGGTTCACTCGGTAACCATGGAAACAGATGCAGATGTATAAGCCCACTGAGTTGGTGCAGTTGGAGTCAGGACCGCAGACAGCGGCATCCTCGGCACATTCGTCAATGTCTGTAAAAGAAATCCAGCGACATTTTTGGAAAATCTGGTTTCGGGTGCGTTGGATCCACAAAGTGAAGGTCTACCATTGCAGTTGTTGGACGGGCTGGGTGGTTCTTCTTCTTTAGTTGGAGCGAAACCCGCTTGGCAGGCACAGGTATACTCTCCAGGCGTGTTGGTGCACAAGGAGCTTGGACCACAAACGCCATGTTTGGAGCATTCATCGATATCTGAAGGTGTCACACGGAATGTTACAAATGGGTGTGGTCCCAATAAAACTTCAAATAATTGAATAATAATAATAATAATAATCTGATAGGACAACACTAAAAACAGACCCGACTATGATAAGTCAATATTAAAGTACAATTTCAATGAATGAAAGTCTGTTTACAAACTTCTGAATATAGTTTTTAACATTATTAGAGACTTCTGTACAAGAAATAGCACCCCTATAGTCACATTTAAACTCCGATTACCCAATATTGTACACATAGTAAGAGAAAATAAGACAAAATATAGACTATTAATATATTTTTAAATCATTTATATTTTGACTTCATTTCCCGAACATTATAAATTGTTCTACAACCAAATTTCAGAAAAAAAGGCTATTTAAATAT